>NC_069116.1:38444839-38808589 GCF_025612915.1 Magallana angulata
AGAATCCGCTTATTATAACAATTGAGATGATGTACACATATTCTTATCCCAAAGATAAGAGGTGTCAACAAACGCATGGTAAAGACTAAGTATGCGAGAAACTTCCGTTTTATCAGTTATACAAGGTGTCACTTGCATTGTTGACAGAAAATTAAGTACCTGGTGTTTAAAATTCGATTATAGTCTGTAACACGTGGTGTCGCTTCAAACAAATAAGAAGGAATTAAATTATCTTATGCATGCATGTGTTAATCACTATTGACTTTGCTTATCGCCTCATAAGAACACCACAAATTAGAACTAATCTCAATTGTTTTGGGTTTTTTGGGGGGTGGGGGGGGGGGGGTGGGGGAAGGGTGGAGGCAACTTAATTGTTCTAAATGCCAGTCTTGAAAATATGCCATGGTTGAGCTTTAGGCCCATCTAAGTATTCGCTTAAATTTTTGCAAAAGTAAATACACCATAGTGACCTGTAGCATCAACGGGCTTGCAGCTGTGACGCAAAAAATGTCGGACGATGGTGACTGTACCTTGTATTGATTCAGCTGAGAACAAATGTCGTCAGGAGAGCTGTCTTTATTATTGTAATCACATCCAAATAATATACGCAAATACTCAATCTGAGCGTTTTGTACAGAGAGAAAGACAGACAGACAAGACGGATCGAGAGACGAAGAGACAAACAATAATTGGTGCGATAGACAAATTTTTTTATATAAAGTATATTTCTCATATTTTTAGAATCAAAATAGTAATGTTCAACTAGTTCAATGTACAGATTAGATGAAAATCAAATGCCCTTTACACATCATGTATTTCACGTTTGTTAACCCACATAACGCTAGGTGTATAGTCCCTCTACAGTACAAGCCTATACAGATTTGCACACTGTCACTCAGACAGAAAGACCTAAAGGCTATGAAGAGTTTTTACATACAAGATCCTGCGTCAGTACCACAATGACTTTTTATCGCCTGTCTCATTTCACAATTTTTTTCTTCAATAATTTACACTGATTTTTTTTATATGTGAATAGTTTCCTTGCTTTTCTGCAAAAACAGTGAAAAGATTGCAATGTGAATGTCTCCAGACGACAGCTTGCTTGGTTGATAAATATACATTCGTGTAGACCTAATAATCCCCTTGTGACAACCTCGTCTGTATCTGATTTAATTATTTCAAACGTGCATGTAAAAGATTGAGAAGAAAAGTGTTCGGAATTGAATTATTTGCTCAATTATTCACAAAAATTGTCGATCTAACATCCGCCGTTAAGCGAGGATCGTATGGCCTTGCCCACATAAAGCAATAGGCCATTAATGGCGAATCTGGAATGTCATCAACATCGTTACCCGCTTGAAGGCGCATGACACAGTCGACTTGTTACTGGCGTCCAGATAACCGTAACGAATCCTGTAACTAATTACTAGTAACAAACATTAGCAAGCAGTTGTTGAAGTTTATAATTAAGCTTGGCGGTTCTCTAATATTATCCGAAACATATGTTACATTGATGTCATGTAATTCAACGAAATTAAGAGGGCTCAATGGCCGTCGTCACTTTTATACAATGTTTATCTCCTTGCGAAGAAGAGCTAGGTATAAAGAAACAGAAAAATATCCAGCTTCAAAAGAACTATCTATAACAATCTCAAATTATTTAATTTTTTTTTCTTTGCTTTAGAATTTGTCATTTTAAAATATCTATATTCAAGTGTAAGATACTATAGTAGCCTAAGTAGATATGCTTTATGAATGAGATAAAATGCTTTGTATTACCGGTATTACAAATAAGCAGTTCTTGAGAAAAGCCAACATGATCTATTAATTTTTATTTACATTTGAAAAATTAACTTACATAATGGATAATTGACTTTCATCACCGATCTCAGATCTTGACCTCATGTCATATGATGTACAGATTGCTATACACGATGATCGACAGGACGTGATACCGAGGCTTCCGGTTATTCTGATATTCATCAGTTTCATCTAGCCAGACTTTTGTTTCACCTATCTCGGTCGTATACATGTATGCCTGAAGGAAATATGCTTTAGCATTATAATGTTCTATCTATTTAAAAACAATTAAAGTAAATTTATGTACAGGGCTTGCCAACCATACTTTACATAAGTCATACATTTTTGGATGGCTGGATGGTAGAGAGAGAGAGAGAGAGAGAGAGAGAGAGAGAGAGAGAGAGAGAGAGAGAGAGTACTTGTAACTGTAGTTTGTCTGAAACAATCGATTTTTAAAAGTAAAAAGCATTTGATATGTAAGCCGGTAAGTACACCAACTTTTCATTTCCCTTGCTAGTGTCATGTCACCCTAATGGAGTCCACATTACCTTCGGTGACAAAGTGTCTGACGCAATTGTAATGTGGTCCACGACGGGAAATTGTTCAACCTCCGTGGAGTACGGACTCGGGCCCTGGGACCTTTCCCTGAGAGCCGCTGGGGAGACAAAGGAATTCACCGAGTCCAACCCAAACGGACAACGCTACCTCCACCGAGTTGTTCTTAAAGTAAGTCTTTAGTCGGTCTTCAGCTTTTTGTTATATTTGTACAAACAAAATAACTATATTCACCAGTTCAGATGAATTGGAAATTAAAAGAATAACGTCAAAAGAGAAATTTGCATTTTCATACCACCTAAACATACGTAGATCTTAAAGAAAGACCGGTTTGTCAATTCTTTTTACTCAGGACCTGGAGAACGCCAGAACTTATTTCTACAGACCCGTCAGTAACCAAATCAGTAGAGGACCTCTCTTCTTCAAAACGCCACCAGCAGGATACGTACGTATTTTATTGTGTAAATAAAAGGGAGGGAGGAAAAAAACATAAACCAGTCTGTCGGTTGAACTACAAGATATGACACTGTGTCTGTCTGTCTGTAAAGTGTGAAGTATGACGCGTACGTGGGCGACTTTACGTATCCTGTCAGAAAGGAATAACGGCATCAGACTCAACAAGAAGCAATTTATGGGCTAAGAATGGGTTTTTTCTTGCACAGAGTGGGCAATTAATCAAATGTCTTAATTTTCTTATGTGTGTACGGAATGTAATTCTATTTCGGATATTAGTTTTCCTACATAATTCGATTTACATGTATACAAGGGGTATAAATGATTGTTGTATTGATTACAGGACGCGGTCTCTGGGGACAAGCATTTCACATGTAGTCTAGAAAATAATTATAACATTGTTTGTCACTGTTATTTTACTAATTAACAGCAATTAAAAAAACATTGTAAGTTCATTTATGAGGAATCCATCATGTGTTCACATTTTCATTGGAAAGTATTTTACTTGCATAAACGTCAAAATACTCATGATTTTATCTGTTTAATCTGTAGATGTGTGGAAACCAAATCGTCACGTGACGTTGAAAGGTTTTGCTCATCTACAATAAAAAATCTTGAAGTTTATTGTTTAGACCACTATATGTCATATTTTCTCTTCTAGGAATGGATTCCGGAGTTTCTGGTGTATGGCGACATGGGGGTAGAGTCAGACGTGGTCCCCGCTCTTGAGAAGGAGGCATTGTCGGGAAAATACACCGCCATATTTCATGTCGGCGATATGGCTTACAACATGGAAGACGACGGGGGAAAGGTAACGAATACACATCTCTCTCTCTCTCTCTCTCTCTCTCTCTCTCTCTCTCTCTCATGAATGCTCACTGGAATATTCATTAATTTGGAAGCCATCACAGTTATTTAATGCACTACCAATATTTCTGAACGTTTTAACGCACTTTTAGTATCGGTAATGTTTCTTTTTTAAGTTCATCCTTTTAAAATTAAAAAACCTGTGTATTAAATTTAAGAGCTTGGGGCAAATTAAACTCGCTCTTGTTATATTATTTTCATCGATGGATCGGGAATCTATTTATTAATTAAAAGAAAACAGGAATTTTTTTAAAGTACTTTAGTTCAATAGTTGATAGATTCATTTTTCTCACAGCAAAGTAATACTTCCCTCAATGAAACTTCCCCAGACCAATGTACACAGGTGAGAATTGGAGCACGATGGTGGTTGCATGTTATCCTGCATATATTACATGTGTATATATCTCATATTTATTTTAGCGGACTTCGTATTTTAGCGGTAAATTAGCAGCGTAAAAATAGATCACTTTGCGAGAAAGCGTCTAGATTTTGTTGTTGTTTTTTATTTAATATCAAAACTATTGTACATTTACATACACAGTGTTTAATCCCATTACGAATACATAAATAACATTTCTATTTTCAATCGCGGGAACTAATTTTATGAAAAAGGTGGTCTTCTTAAGAAGTGTGGTGTTGGTGGTAAGGGGGGGGGGGGTATATACGCTTGCTTAATCGTAGTTAGCCCGAATGTCGAGGGGACAATTGCAATCATTTTAAGTACAACCCTCCCTCGCATGTTCATGTACTGAATTTTGTTGTGGGCAACATATGGCACGCCTTTATAAATACTGTGTGACATTTACAAATCCTAAATGTGATAGTGCTTTGTGCATGTACACAACCATATAAACAACGACGATTGATTTCATTATCAATATCAAAAGTTCCGTTTTTCTTATTTTGTAATTTGATTCTCAGAGGGGTGACCTGTTTCTACAAATTATCGAGGACTTTTCCGCCAGGGTTCAGTATTTGACTTCACCGGGGAATCACGGTGAGTTTACTACCACAAACCCCTTCCTCCTTTGATAAACACTCGTATAGATATCAACGAGCACAATGCATTGTTGTTTCCCTTTCCTCACTTGTATTATATCAAAAAATCCTTTCCTTGCAGAAATAGACACCGGTAGTTTTGCCCATTACCGACACCGGTTCTCTACCCCAGGGACGCCCTGGCCTATCCCACTGAACAAGATGTGGTACAGTATCGATATTGGTCTCGTGCACTTCGTCAGGTAACACATTTTAAAAATATTAATTTAAAGTATATATCATTTTACAGTACTTGAATAGACATTCTAGATCTCTCTTATATGATTGATCGTAAAAATTTCCATCGAAAGACGACCCCATGACTCTCCTCTTGATATGTGACAGATGTTTGGTTGTGTTGTTTAGAGTTTATATATAAATAGTAAATAATAAAAAGTGAAAAAATAAAAAGGGGTTGGGAGTAAAGTGCATGATTATGTACTACGAAATACCTGGTTTTGGTTGATAACATTTTTTTTTTAAAATCCTTACTGTCAGAATAAAGGAAACCTCCAGGCGCTATCATTTGAACAGAAGATTTAACGTTAATTAATTCATATTGTCCCTGCTTGTTACTACTAATCGTTTATATCAAATCCATTTTTTAGCTATTCAACAGAAGTGTTCTTCACCTCAGACGGTCAGTACGTCACGGAACAGAACAACTGGTTGAAGGCTGACCTGAAGCAGGCCAATGATAACCGGGCCCGGCGCCCGTGGGTCATCGCCCTGGGCCACCGCCCTCTCTACTGCTCCAACAGTGACGGCGATGACTGTACCAAGGCGGACTCCAAAGTCCGAGCAGGGCAAGTACACGTGTACTCTCCTTTTATGGAAATATGCTCCATTTCCCCGATATGCTGTGGTTGCTTTTGCATGTCGAGTATCATAGATATTTGAAGATTTTTTAAATTTTGATGAGAGTTTCTTCTATGTAAACTATAATTAGAGGTTTTTAAGATCTATATTAAATTTGACTTTATATTTGTGTATAGAAAATTTTATGCCAGTATCGTGGTTGAAATTATAGATAGTAACATATTACATGTAAATGAAAAAAAGAAAAAAGTCGAGCGCGTTCTCATTATTATTCTATTTTAATATTTTTTTGTTCAATGTAGGTTAGAGGACATATTCTACAACTACGGCGTCGACATTGTCCTACAAGCACATGAACACTCGTACGAGCGGTTATGGCCGCAATATAAGGGAGTGGTTCTGAGCAAAAACTACACGAATCCACAGGCGCCGGTTCAACTTATTTCCGGGGCAGCTGGAAGTAGGCACAGGGATGATCCGGAAAAAACTCAAAGAGGTATCTAGTAACACCTTAATTTTTGCATTAATTGAATTACTGTCTATTTTTTGTAAATCAAATATAAGCATTGATTTTTACATGACTAGAATTATTGCTTTTTTGTCAATTTATTGTAAAGGAATGTATCACCTTAATTTTTACACGGCGACAAATATTGCATGTTTTTGTGAATTAGATTTGTAAATTTCAATTTTTTTTTTCATATATTCGCTCTATGTCAGGAAATTAGATATTGTATTTAATTGTATTTTTATATGAAGGAGCTATACGAATTGGAGTTTTAGGAAACTTTAATAAACATAAGTTTGCAGACTCTGCTAATCTTATACATGTAGCTGTACGTGATATTCGTTTTCTTTATATTATTTTCTTCATCAATCAAAAAAATTCACTGACAGAGTTGATTGGGTTTTTTTTTTTTACAGAAGAATGGTCAGCCTTTGCAAATGCAAATGAATCACTCAATAGCGTGGGTAAATTGAAAGTCCTGAATTCCACGCATTTATACTGGGAACAATATAATCTGCTTACAAAACGGGTCATTGATTCAGTAATGGTGATACAGGATAACCATGGACCATTCAAACAACAGACATTATCGAACGAAATCAATGAGAAAATTGTGAAAGTAAAGGAAAAAGAAAAGCAAATTATTAACAACAACAACAACCAGGGAAAACCATCTACGACGGAGCATGATGAGAAATCGGATAATACCGGAAGTACAAGAGAGCCAACGGGTACAGGACAAAAAATAAAGGAAATGTTGAAGCACGTTGATAAAAGGATAGCCATCGGAGTTGGAAGTGGAGTTGGTGCTTTAGTTTTACTGATCATAATAATCGTAGTAGTGAAAAAGAAAAGAGCATCGAAAACGAAAAAATACCGCAGATGGGACGATAAGGTAGACTACGGCCGGAAGTTCTATTCTAGTTACAATCACGTGGACACTGGAGATAAAGAAGCAGACGACTTTGAGGTCGATGTGAGTGACGGCCATTCAGCGGCGTCCAAACTTTTAACAGACGACCGGAAGTGACATGAAATAGATGAACAATGGATGAACCACAACAAATCAACGACCAGTCAGTGGTAGAGTAACAAATCGAACTGGTTCTTGCCACGAAACCAGTCAAGTGCCAAAAACTAGTCTAGAAGAACAACGTATGGGGTCGCGTCTCATTTACCGCTCGATCGGAAAAATTATATTTGTAATACATGTACTTTATGCTTGAGATTGGAAGAAAGGCAATTTCTTATGAGGGATAGAACTGCCACCGTATTCCTTTCAGAGTTTATTTTGCTTTAGTGCGCATCTTCTGTCGTTCATTATCAGCGACATTTTGAAATGATTCTTCATATTATAAATATGGTCATGTCGTAGCATACTAAGTATTTGCTGTTCATCTTCCCTTTGTGTTATAGTCAAAGTGCTCCTTACAAATATCATATGCTCTCCTTGTATAATAATTATGATAATAATTATTTCTTATTGATTTATAATGGCGTTTTTAAAACTCGTTAGTCATATCAGTATTTTTCCCATTAGGCAATAGATCGGTTAAAATAATTAAGTAGAGTAGGTTGTAAAAGGGATGTATGTTATCATTGTTTAAGTTATTGATGTTGTAGTAGTAAATGTTTTTGAGTGCACTTTGTTGTCACGGTAAAAAGGAAGTGTTGTTTGTTGTCATGGCGGGGTAATTATTGTTTGATGTCTTGGTAATGGATTAGTGTTGTTTGTTGTCACCAGGAGGGGTTGGGTGGTAACTAGATGTGTTGTTGGTTATTTTGGTCACTGTTTGCCTGTTTTGCTGTTAATACATATAATTTCCTCAGAAACATTGGTTTTCAACAATGTATCATCAAGCATAACTTTAAAAATAAACAAATAATAATGGCTTACAAAGTACGAACATTGTTTGAGAATACCGGTTGTAAAGGTTAAACGAACATTAAAACTTTTCCAGTGTGTGATTTAGCCTAAGTGATCCTGTTGTTGTTAGCTTTGTTGTTGTTGTGAGATATGTTGTGAGGGTGACGGAATTACTATTAACTTTTATTGTTGTTCTAGGTTTTCTCTATTCTGATGTTGTTGCTGTGGTTGCTGTTGTGATGGTGATGGAACTAACAACCAGCATTGACATTAGTTGTTGTACTGGGTTTGTTGTATCTTAATGTTGTTTGTGTGTTAGTTGTTGTTATGGTGACGGAACTAACTTTTAACACTAATTGTTGTACTGGGTTTTCTGTATTTTGATGTTGTTGCTGTTGTGATGGTGGTGGAACTGTTAACATTAGCTGTTGTACTGGGTTTGTTGTATTCTAATGTTGTTGTTGTGATAGCTGTTGTGGCGGTGATGGAACTAACAAGCATTAACATTAGTTGTTGTACTGGGTTTGTTGTATTCTAATGTTGTTGTTGTGATAGTTGTGGCGGTGACGGAACTAACTACTAGCATTAACATTAGTTGTTGTACTGGGTTTGTTGTATCTCGATGTTGTTGTGTGTTAGTTGTTGTTATGGTGACGGAATTAACTGTTAACATAAATTGTTGTCCTTGGTTTGTTGTATCTCGATGTCGTTTTCGTTGTTGTGATTGGTGATGGTTTAGTTTGATGTATAGATAGTTCCCAATTTGAAGTGTTGTACATGCTCTATTGATGGTGATGGTGACAGGTTAAACTAAAATCAGGAATAATCTGTGTTTAGTCAATGTTGTTCCGCATGATTTTGAATACTAACACCTTAGATAACTAGTTTACCTTGAAAATTGATGTTGTAAACTAAATGTTGTGAGATTGCATGCTTTAATAGTGTAGTTGTCTGGTATAGGACTGATGTTGTATGTAAGTGTTGTTTTTTGTATGTTGTTTTAGGATATGATTATTTTTATTTGTTGTGTAAATGGGAAAGGGAAAATAGACGTTGCTAGAATGTTAAATGGGAAAAGAACGATGACACGAAAATATTAGTTTTACATCAAGACACAGCAAATCTTACGAAGTTATGGTAGATGTCTGGTTTAGGCACTGTTTGCAAGTGTAGTTGCAAGGAGACATTGTCCGGATATGGTAAAATGAGGTAAATGCCCACATCTTTAATCTTTTGTGTACATAGTTGTAGTTGAAAAACAGTAGTTTTAAGACCGATATCTGAAATATTTCAAAGTTTCACTATTTGGATGCAAGCATTTCTGCTTGCCTCTTAGGAGAAGGTGTGTAATGTGATATTTGTTATGGAGTCTGCTGTTACAAACAGTTGGTGGTCGTTTGTTGAAGGAAGTTTAGTTTGAGTTACTTCTTGATATACAAAGGAAATAGGAGCATTATGATATAACTGTGGTTTGACATTGTGCAATTGACCGTTAATTAAATATGCGATACGTTTTCATCTTGGTTTACATTGTATATGATTATGTGTTTCTCTTGACGCTTATTGTACAAATATCATTATTCATAATTAAGACTTTATTCCATGACTCATTGAATATTTTTGTATCATACTTCGCTTTGACTTGTTTTTATTAATGATATAAAATGTATTGATTCGATGTGCATGTAGTTCATATATATATATATATATTGACTTTAAAGTGTCTTCAAAATAAGTCGGAAAAGCCGGCTACTATTGTTAGATGATAAATGGACATTTGAAACGAAATCCATATTTCTTATAAATTTATTACTTTGTTTTATTTATAAATGTCCCTTTTCATTTGTTAAAAATTAATTAGTCTCAGGTGCTACTACCATACAGGTGGAGGGTTTGATACAAACAAAAGTTGTAATAAAAATATTAAAATATTATAAATATCTTAATGTCTTGATTTGTTATTCAAAGTATAAGGAAGAAAATGAAAATGTTTTCTTCATAGTAACAAATAAAGGAACATTTTTTCCATTTACTCCTCTTAAAAACACAGTCACAATTAACACTTTACATATATATAGTTGAGAATCCGTTATAATGAGGACAAAAATATTTGAAAATGTCACAGAAATACTGGTATACATGTAACTGTAAAAAGTTAGATACTTCGAATCAAACGGGATCTTGCATATTATGGAGAATGAAACAAAGCGTGGGAGAGAGTAATCGAATAAAAATTCGGCATGATCTTGGATTATATGTCTGTTAAAAGAATTAAAAATCTTCGCTGATTTCCGTCTTCACGAAAATTTCACAACTCGGTTAAATTGATATTCTCAAATTACGGGATATAAAAGTAAAAGTTGACAGTATCATCTTCCTGTACCCTTCTTTCTTTGAAGTTAGCGATGGTATACTTTTACTTGTTAAGAATGGTATTGCTGAGGTTCAGAACGGATCTGCCATCCTTGTTGTTTTTAAATAGTGTTGTTACAGTTGTTCTACTCTGTCAGCATCAATCCAAAAGTAAATTAATGGACCATAAACAGAAACACACAAAAAGAACTATCTTTCTTTTATTCTTTTGTTCATCTGGAGGAATTCTTCAACTTATCGTTAGCTATAGTCTGTCCCGAGTTTTTGCTTCCACCACTTTTTGCTTGATATTTCAATAATAGTAAATACCTTTGTACTCAAACTACGTCATCCACTAATAAGAAAAATGTCCAGATTATCTGTTTTGAAACGCCCCCTCTACCGCTTCAGGTTTCAATACACATCCAAAAATTGAAAGTCTACGGAGAATTTGCATTGCATCAGCCATTAATAAGCCCGGATGATAATGTTGAAAAATTGCGCGATGTAGTCCGAGTGTATTCCGAATGGAGAAAAGTTGTAAACATTTCCCATTACAAATCTCCGTAAGAAAATTGTTTTCGTTCCTGTGAAATTTTATGAGTGAAAAGGGATAATTGTTCAATGAAAATATCTTGGATATATTCCCTTTCATCGTTTCAATTGTATTTCTTTCACAGGTATGTGTATTTTTATTAAAAATCATCAAATATTGATGGAAGCAATAACTTGGGACAGACTTTATAGTGTTTTGTAACAGGTAAAGCACAGTGACCTATCTCTATGGTGCGTCTTTAATGCTACATTTAAAGATATGTCTACCCAGAAGGATTTAACGTTTAATTTAACACTTATTGTAACAGTCTAAATACTTGTAAACTGAGCAAAGTTACCTGGAATGTATCCAACTAATATATTATTTTAAATGTTTAAAAATGAATTGTAAAAACAAATTGGACCCTTTTTCCTTTTTTAATTTCAAAGTCAATTCTGGACTTTACTTATATAATTTACAGGTCAAGGTCGATCGTACTTGTTCGTCCATCCGAGTTTGTTTTTTTAGACCTAGAGCTACAGACCTGCAACTATATGTAGTGAATATTGAACAAAATAAGGTCGCATTTTCTAAATATTAGACTTTTTATTTTTTTACCGATTAAAATACATTCAAACCAGAATTGGTTTATTATATTAAAACTTCTTTTTGTGTGTGTGTTATTAGCAATGTCAGTTTGGCATTGTATATAGTTATTAATATTGCTGTACTCTTAAATTTTAAATTAAAGTAAAGTAAACATAATATTTGTTGAAGAACTAACATCAAAATGAGTGTGGAAAGTGGAGTAAATGTTTTCAGATTTTTTTTTTAAATTTATCTTTGTATCATTGTTGGTATCTTTGATTTGCCAAATCATTTCTTCCCCCATTTTGAGCGCAGGAGTTGTTCGAGTTTAAGTAGATTAAGAACATTTCTTGGAAATACTTGATATAATTTTTATCCAAATTCTGACACTATAATTACAGATAGGAAGACATATCTATAGCTGATCGTGCAATTGTTAAAATTACAACTCCATTTAACTTATTAGTATATATATATATATATATATATATATATATATATATATATATATATATATATATATATATATATATATATATATACACACACACACACACACACACACACACACACACACACACACACACACACAAATGTATAGTCCGTCTAAATGGTCGTACCCATCATTAAAAGGTATAAACAACAAGTTTATATCATTTTCAGTTGTTTATTGTTTTCAACATCCATAATGAGAAAAGGGATTTAAAAAGTTCAAAATATCTGATAAAGAAATAAGTTGTAACTTACACATGTATCACGCAAAACTGTTCAGAAAAAAAATACGACCAGAACTGGATTGAAGCGGGGAAAAAACATGAGACGACGAGGATCTCGCAAATCTTGTATTAGCTTTTGCTTATCTTGCCTTTATTTCTTATATACTTAGAAATTAGACCGGTTAAATGAATAAGTATTCCAAAGTAAATTTCTCTTTCTCTCTGATGTTTGGATATTGAAGTGAGCAAATTAAAAAATAAGGTCCAACTCAAGATTTAATGATTATTATAAACGTGTAGAAATTTAAAAGAAAAGTACGTGTCCAAATTTTTTAGCCTAATTAAGACATCACATTGACGATCACGAAAAACACAATAGCCACTAAGACAACAATAGACAGGTTGCTTAGAAAGCAAATTCGGTCTAAACAGCATGCCAGAATCTTCCATGTCAAGGGTGCAGCCTCCGATTTTTCTGGGTCTTTGATGTCTTCTAAGTCGACGTTTGATGAAAAGTTTCTCACAGTTCCAGTCCGTTTGTTGCCGGAAGTACGGAAAGAACAAGTAAATAATCTGTAGATTTTAACATAAAATGATGCAATTTTTTCATTTTCTTCTCGGAAATGAAGGCGCAAAATATATATTGTCTCGACACAAATTAACGCAGAGATAACTAAATAAACTGTCAACACATATCCAATCACTGGCATAGGTTTAGAAACTTGCGGAAGACCTTCTGATACAAGAGTAAGAAAAACCGCCAAAGCAAGGAGACACGTGATGGAGTAGCCCACACGTTCGCCGCTGTTTGGTGGCAAAATGAAAACTAATGTGTTCAAAATCAACATTGTGAACACGGGGATCAGAAGATTGGTAACGAAAAACAAAGCCCGCCTCTTCAAGTTTAGACTGAATACTACGACGGAGTAGTAGGACAGAGTTTCAGATCTGGTCTCTGTTGACAGCAACTCCCAGGCTCCGTTTTCAGTGAAATATGTCAAATTGACAACTGAGACTAACGGATACATCATGACTACCTGGGTAGTGTAGTCCCAAGCCATGATTTTTATTTCACAGGTTTGTTTGTCAAAAGGGAAATATGTTGTATCAAAGTCACATGTTGTTTGATACCGATCAGCTATGTTCCAGTAAGCGAGTCCATCGTAGAAATATTGTATTTTAGACTGCTTGAAGCCAAGCAGACCAACATTAGTAAACATTGGATTAAGGAGTGTCATAGATGGTTTCCACACCAGAGATTCGTCGATGTTTACCGATACCGTGCCGCCGTATGACCATGGGTTCCAGGTGATTACTTCGTCTCTCCATATGATTGTGAAGAGACCAACGGTCACCAACTCGCTGGAAACTTCGTCAAGGTTGGCGATTGTTCTCAGATAAAAGTCTAACGTGGCATTTATGGTTTTGGTCTGGTCCATGATTGGTCTTGCATCCTTGTTGTATCCGGACAAGACGGCATTGTAAACGTTGTTGTACTCCGTCAAATTCCAGCCAAGAGACTGATTTGGTAACAGGATTATATGGAAAACCACAAACAGCACGGGCTTCATTTTTTTTCTCTTGATGAAGACCTATTTTCCTACTTTCAAAACGAGTAGAAAAAGAAAACTCGTCTGGTTCTCTATCTCTCTGTATTTGTAATGCAACAAAGGATGGTACGGGCTAGTTTATGTTTCAAAATTTAAAGTGAAAAGTTAACATGTTTTCATTAAGTCTTAATAGGCTGATCAAATTGCCCTAGAATGTATTCAGATATTCAATGATAGTAGACGTTTTTAAAAAAAAAATACAATGTAAAGACGATTTTGGCTATTTAATCTTTTGTCACGCTTTTCCCTTTGTCATTTTTGGGTCAAATAATTACATAATCAGCGGATTAATGTGCATTGAATATGTATACGGGATATTGGAAAACTACAATATCATTTATTTCAAGAAGTGTTTGTTTTCTAGCTTGATATTCAAATCCATGCCTACCAAAATGGATATTTCATATCAAAACTGTTTTAAACCTCTCGCAGCGCACAGAAGTCCGTGTACATTGTACATGAATGTGAAAGGTTAAAGAAAACGCAAGGTTATCATTTACTTTTGCTAGATACAAAATAAATAGCAACGGTTGCATTTTGTGCAATCATAAACCTCAATAAGCATTTTAAGTTATCGGGTCTAAACAATACTAAACAGGCAATACTAGTAGATAATAAAGAACATAAGAAATGACCAACCACACGACTACTAAAAATCACCAATTTTCGGGACAACCAGTGTCTTCTTCGAGATCATCCCACGTTAAATGGGAAGTAAACCCAAGCAAAACATCCATGATGATCATGCGTATTCACTATGCTTTTCTAGTTGATGAAATATTGCCTAAGAACAAACGATCTGGCGATTCCAAACACCATTCAATACATAATGTCGAATGTCTGTCTTCCAGATATGTGTCGTTCAGCATTCGACTAATTGTTTTTCGTCGGTTCATTTTTCCACTTAGTTGTCATCATACTCGTGTTATTATACTATAAAAAAAAATAGTATTGTATTTTGTTTGACTACTAGATCAAAAAATGCATTTGAATTTTCTAAGCAATTATGTTGCTTTAGAAAGTGCTTTAAGATTCTCCGATCCTTAGTTTGAAAGTATTTTTTTCATCATAAAAATGTGTTATTTATCCTTCAAACTTTATAAATGAAATAAGATAAAAAGAAATTTGTTTATGGTATCCAAAATTTTACGAATTTATTGCAACTTTGACCACAATAGATATACATGCAATGGAATAAACATACGAGTTGAGATCAAATTAGAAAAAGAAGGTTTAATCTTGTGCAAAGGTGGCTCAAATACCTATTCATTTAAGTAGAAGGTCGCCGTGAATCCACCAAGCCAAACAGTACATTGAATAGCAATGGGTAGTATTAACAGTTCAGTGCTAATTAAATTTGTCTATTTAAAAGGCAAATTTATGATACGAAAAAAAAAATTCTGGATAATTTAGAGTTATCGAACATGGCTGAGGATCGGAGATAGTTCAGATCTTTATAAAAATTGTATTTGTTACCGCTCCTTCTCTTAAGGAAAGAGGTGCTACACAAGCCGCCTCAAACGCAGTCGACGCCATTTTACTACGATTCTACACTTCTCGTAAAATGCAATATTTAATATAATTTTGGACATCTTTAGTACATTTAGCTCCTTTTTTTAAGCAATTCTTTTCAATTAAATTTTTATAAAGAAAGTTTATGTTTCTAGTTTTACTAGAATAAATATAGATTTTTATCATACTTTGTTTACAACTTTGTTAAGGAAATTTTAGTTTACCCAGAAGCTTTTTCCCTTCAAAGAAACGCCCTTTCAAAATTCGACATCATACAAAAAAATTGTTGCAATAAAAATGTTTAGAAAGTTATATCGCCTTTTCAAGGGATGGTAAAATAAAAACAGTTATCCATGATTATTCTAAAACACTTGCAAATACTTTTGGTCACTAATAAATAATAATTTGAGAAGTATATTGGCAAAGTAATCTAAGGTGGAATGAATCATTTAAATGAGACTTTCGTGCTGCAAAAGTATAAGACAAGCATTTTGAATGTGGGTACATTTAAGGAGTATTTAAAAAAAAAAGTTTTGATTTTTTGATCGTATATTTGACAAAAATTTCTTATCGCCTCTAATATTATGCTTGTTACAAAATGCAGTTGAATTAGTCGATTAACTAGGTTTATCGGCTGTAAACTGTAGTTTGCGGACGGAAAACTGTAGTTATAACGATCTATATTTCACTTCTGCAAACCATAGTTAACACATTCATCTGTTTTAGAAGTGTAAAACTATAATTAACACTGAAGACAACCATTTGAGATTGCAAAACATAGTTTATCTGATAAATATAGTTTCACGATTGTGAAACTATGATTAACAACTCTTAACCAAAGCTAACGAATGTAAATTATAGTTTAAAGATATGAATCTGTATCTATCAGCAAAAAATCTGTTGTAAACGTTATTTATGGATAAGAAAACTTATATTTGCATTCGTATCCGTTTTACAATCTTTAAATATGGTTTTCAGATGAAAAATTCGTAAACTATAATTAACAGTCGGTGCGAATTTGGCGGGCCGTAATTGTGACATATACAATTTTGCTTCTTTTCATAAGGTTTATCTAAGTTTGTTTATATTTTGAGTTAATATATCATACTTTTTATTTCATAAAATTGATGTCTAACCTATACTGGGGGCTGACATATCAATATGTAATTTTTTTTAAAGTGTAACATGATATATCTAGGTACTAGTATTGATCTGCTATAAAAAAAAAAACCTACAGGTTATAAGGTAAATTGTACATCAATGCACAGTGTTCTCCTCTACATAGTATCATGTAAAAGGGAAAATACATGTATGTTGATCTTAACACAAGGTTCCTATTCCAAAGGGGTAAAAGGCAGATAATGGTATACTTCAAAATCAATCAATCAGATTATAATAAGCCGTTCTGATTCGCTACTGCTCTTGAACGATTCGAGAGCGGTAGCGTATCAGAACTGCTGATTTTAATCAGATTAAAAAACAATGAAATGACATGATATTTTAAAAGTCTTCTTCTAAAAAGTTCTCTGTCACCCCAATAAATACTTGTTTTTATATAATTTTAATTAATTACTTTTTACAAAGCTGTATAATTTACAACGAGTATCATAGAGGTTCCTAGCAGTATTGAAACTTTCTTTTCTTTGAATTCATAAATAAGCTCTTCCATGGGCGTATACCGATTGCCCTGATGGTAGCTCGAAGATGAAATATTTTCCTAACTTCCTAACTGGCTGGCACCTATGGGCTTTGTTATATCCCCAATTAAATAGCAGATATCAGTTGGGAGAAAATTCAGCCACAAAACTTTGACTTACTTACCTATTACATGTATATATCTCCAACCGCATATACATATAAAATATGTAACCTTTCAGTGATCGGCAGCAAATGTAAATAGTAAACTAAAATAATACCAATCACTGTTGTTTTACATATCCAGAGAACTTTTCCCGATACATTTTAGGAAATAAAACGTTATTATTATCGTAAACGACGTGAATTGTTTAACAACGACGAAAATACTGGAAATTTTTTACATCGCATACTGCGCCTCCTGACATGACTAGTTTTTACTTCTTCTTCTTTTTCAAGAATCAAATAAAACATTGACTGGATTTTTTAAAAATTGTTTGTCAAAGGATCATGGAAAAAAACATAGACGCTTAGTTGCAGTGAACAGACTTTAAGATTTGTGTTCTGCCTACGCCATTTGTGGGACAATTCCTCACATATCGGATTTAAATGGGATGTTGAAATTCTTAACAAGAATTTGCCTAATGCATGGTACTTAAAAGTATAAAATATCATTTCATCTAGAGCATTTTGGTTTTTAAAAATCCTTTATATTTTAAGTAACTATCTTTAGCTGTAATATTTTACACATCACATTCAAGCCATGCTTGTCAAAAAGAACGTCATTTAACTTAAGTTTGTAAAAACTAGATGTACTTAGATGTAAACCACAAAAACAATTTGAGGTCAAAGAAATGTAATGTTGACTGAAGTACAAAAGAAAGTTAATACAGTGGAATAACAAATCTGAAAATTGCGATCCGATCAATATGATTAAAAAGTCATAGTAATATAAAAGTTTATTTCAGAACAGGCAATTGTTTTATTTAATACATTACATGATATTGGTTGATGTCATGCCTACATAACAATCATATCACCAATCGATACCGTCTGTATGATTATTGAAATGAAAATTGTCTCGTTTAGACTTTATCATTTAATGAATTGAAAATGTTTGTATCTAACCTTGAAAAGAACCAAAGGTGTTTGACAACCATGAAAACACAACCAATTTACAATACTATCCTAGCCCCAAGTATTCACTGCTATCAAAATTTGATCAGTGTGGATCTGATACTGTAGATTGGCAAATAATCACGATGGTTTTAATTTCACTATGTATATTATGCGATTAAATATTTTCCCGCGAAATTAAACCCATCGTGAATACTATCATTAGTTTTCAAAAACGTTTCAATGCTTATATTCTGATCAATTGATTTTTAAGCAGCGTGAAATTAAAACCATCGCGATTGGTACTTTAATAGAAATCGTGAACTTTTAACACCATTGTATGCTAATGTATGCGATATTGCAATGTGTAACATTTTTTAGAGAGAGAAAAAAAAACGTATATCAATCTCTAGCTATCTTCATTTATAAGAAGTATCTTGCAATAAAATCCGATGCATTATTTTATGGAAACCCGTTTTATCTTCGTTTCTCTGTGTTGCTATTTTTTATGTTAGTTTTCTGCATTGATGTCTAATTAATAGTCAAATAAACACCGCCCTTCAGATGACTTCTTTGTACACTCTGATTTGCCAGGTACTGGAATATCATTCTTTTCACAAAAGCTTTGTAAGCGAACTAATTAGAAATGGTGATTTACCTATATCTTATTAATTTGTGAAATGGTTAACATTGCTTGATCATCCTTTGATACCCAGGATTGAACTAAGAGAAGCATCAAGAGTAAAATTGTCAAATAATAGAATTTCCCCACTTACAACTTCACAGTCACAAGCAGAAAAAATATAACGGCAACAAAGACTACAACAGACAA
Source organism: Magallana angulata (assembly GCF_025612915.1). NCBI lineage: Eukaryota > Metazoa > Mollusca > Bivalvia > Ostreida > Ostreidae > Magallana > Magallana angulata. The sequence goes on from NC_069116.1 coordinate 38,463,643, forward strand.
GTTGCTAATGAAACATATCTTGTCCAAACGGGATGAAAGTTTCTTCCATGTGAGTGACAATGGCTCTGGTTTCTTTTCGTCATTGAATTCCTTCACTTTTTCTAAGTCGATGTGCGACGAGGATGTTTCGACAGCTCCTGACCTTTTCTTACAGGTCGAACAAGTAAGAATATTGTATATTTTTGTGAAAAAAGGAGACATTTGTTCGTTCTCGTCTTTATGGTGCAAACGCAAGATAAATATCGTCTCCACACAAATTAATGCAGAGATAAGTAAATACACGGTCAACACGTACCCCATCACCGGCATAGGTTTAGAAACTTGCGGCAGACCTTCTGACACATAAGTAAGAAAAACCGCCAAAGCTAGGAGACACGTGATGGAGTAGCCCACGCGCTCACCGCTGTCTGATGGCAAAATGAATACCAAAGTGTTCAACATCAAAATCGTAAACACGGGGATCAGAAGATTGGTAACGAAAAACATAGCCCGCCTCTTCAGTTTCAGACTAAACACGACAACAGAATAGGTCGAAAGAGCCTCAGTTCTGGTCTCGGTGGACACCAGCTCCCAAGCTCCGTTTTCACTGTAATAGTTTAGGTCGACAGTAGTTTTTTCTGGATACATTGAAACTTCCTCTGTAGTGTAATCCCAAGCCATGACTCTCATGTCACATGTTTGCTCATCGAAAGGAAAATATCTGGTGTCAAAATCACAGGTTGTTTGATACCGATCAGCAATCATCCAATAGGCGGACCCATCTTCGAAATATTTAATTCTAGACTGCTTCATGCCGAGAAGGCCCACGTTGGTTGACATGGGGTTAAGGAAAGTCATTGAAGGTTTCCACACCACGGACTCATCAATAGTTAGCGTTAAAGTGTTCCCGTGCGAGGATGGAGTCCAGCGGAGTTTTTCGTCTTTCCAAGCGATGGTGAAGCTTCCGACAGTGATCATCTCGCTCGTAACTTCGTCCAAGTTGGCAATGGCGATCAGGGTGAAGGATATCGTGACATTTATGGCAGTGCCCTGGTCCAGTACTGGTCTGCCATCTTTGTTGTATCCTGTCAAGATGGTGTTGTAAAGGTTGTCGTAGTCGGTCGACGTACCGCCAAAAGACTGTCCCGGTAACAGAAGCATGGAAATAACGATACCTAGCACTACCATCATTGTAATTTTCCCCCAATAGAACCGGTTTACTTTTTGTCAGTACGATACTTTTTGCTCACAACTTTTTTCCAATTCGAAAACCTTTAAAATCTCACTCTTTATCAAAGCTAGTCTGCTTCTTAAATGGACTGATCAGAATAACTGATTGGTATTCAATTGTTAAATATCTCTTAGCTATTTACACACGGAATTGTTAAAAAGATCGGTTGTATTACAACTGTATTCTAACTAATCTGTTGTCAGACATTTCATACTTGTGTGGTAAAAGTAGGAGATCTTTAAATAATGCGTTAATACAACAAGAAAAAACTACACCTGACCAGTACGGATTGCATAAACATTGTCAGCAAATCGTGTTTGGAAGGGATCTGTGTTGCATCATGGAAACTAGACCAAATACAATCCAATAAATGAAATGTTCTATATACATGTATAGATATTCCACTTGGCAAAAATTTAGCATAGGGAATGTGGCAATGCAAAATACCAGAGTATAAGTGTTAAGTAAAAGAAGAAACAAAACGAAAGAAAGACAAACTTTGATGACATAACCAACAAAGCGAGTTGTATAACACAAGATATTCCACTGAATTTATATAGTGTTGTTATTTAGCACTACAAAAGAGTTCGACAATACACCAGAGGGTGAAATTTGAACTTTACCAAGAAGAGAATGAATATGATGATACAGAATTTTTAAAGAGCTTGCCCAAAATCTCCTGAAACCGTATACTGACAATTACACATTCACTGGTTTTGATAATTAGATTTTTAAAAGATAATTTCTAACTCAAAGATATGGCCATTGACAAATCCTGATATCATTTCATTTTTTTTCAAGCCAATTACAATACAAAAAAAAAGATTTTTAAAAATGAGCCATTTCGAAATAAATATCTTTTATTCTCAGTGGAAGATTTATAGTGGGATGTCAAAATTATTTAAGTAAACTTACTTATAAAATCGATTAATTCTCAAACTATATACTGACCTCAAAATGAATATTTACAGGTACATGACCCTTGCTTATTGGTTTATACCATTGGCAAGATGAAGATGTTAATCTGTATACACGAGTAACATCCGTTATTATAGTAACACAGAAGAGCAACCATTTTAGGATGAGACGGTTCAAAGTCTAGGACTGCAAACAGATCCCTGTCGGCATTCCTAACATGTGTGGATCGGGAGGGGATGGTCAGGACCCCTCCCTCACACCTGGAAAATGCAAATTTCTTAAATTTACATAGATTAATGACCGAAAATATGTCTTGGATCCCCTAGCGTACACAGATTTTGAACCCCCCCCCCCCCCCCTGAATTTTTTTTTCTGGATCCGCGCATGACACACATCTCTGCCATACATTCTTTCTGGAGATAATTATTTTGTAACAGTACTGGTGCTTTAGAGACACACATAAGGAATAATTAGATTATTGTTAAAATTTATTAGATATGGAGACTGGTCCTTTGGGTCTTGAGTATTGGGGATAGGAAAATTCTCGAAGCAGTCGATCATTAGATTTACTTCTGCCTGGACATACTGCCTATTAGTTTTGTGCAACAAACATTAAGTACAAATGTATCTGAAAAGTCTGTATTTGCTATCATTCTTAAAAAAGTTTTATTTTTGTATCAAGATGTCAATTATAGAAGAATACATGCTTTTTCCTCTAATTTTCATATCTACAAATGTATATAACTATCACCGCCCTGTTGATAAGGTGCCTTATCTACATTTTTAGGAAGTTTAAATTTTCACTCAAATATTAACCTTGTGAACTAGTTTTGCCATTACTCTCCTTTCATATGACTTCCGAACGATTGGCAACCCTTGCATTGCGTCAATATATAAATGTACAGATAAATACCTCTCCTCTTAAGAAGATTTAAACCTTATGTATCATTATTTAAGCTGTAACGCTTTTATCTCCGTAGAAAATAAATCTGTTTTAAAGGGGCATGGTCACGATTTTGGTCAAATATTACTTCTCTGTTTTTATTATTTTCAATGCTTTATGAAGTCATTTTAAATGATCAAATGAAATTTGGGTGCCCGTCAATGAGTTTTAAGCAAGATACAGGGCTCACAATTCTTCGTCATGTAAACAAGGTTCGTGGCCTGTTTTTGTTTACATAGGTTCAATATACCAGTAAAAAATATTTTTCAAGATGATTTGTCTATATTCTTATTCTTTTTAAGCATGAATAAACAGTTCCTAACGATTAACACATTCATTTAGGTCTAAAACTGAAATTTTCACTTCAACATTCAAAATGTAAACAAAAGCTTTGTTTACATAGCGAGGAATTGTAAGCTCTGTAACTCGCTTATAACTCAACAAATGACAATCAAATTTTGGTCGCTTATTAAAAATGCCATACTAAAGTATTATAAACATTAAAATCGAAAAAATAATTTTTGACCAAAATCGTGACCATGTCCCTTTAAATCTGTTTACATAATAGATGATAGTATAATGATAGAAATGGTATAGGGCATTTCCCCTAATACAATAAGGTACATGTATTGACAGAAGTTCAGCAGGTGACGCACAAAGTGCGATATGATATACTGCTTATACGTCTGTGGTTTTAATCTGTATAAAAACATAATTTCACATACTATTTAGAATACTTAACAACTCAATGGTTGTATGAAATTTTAAGTTTTTTTAATTCATAAAATCATTTCCTTGCTATCATTATGTATCATTTCCATTTTTTATTTTCATTTCAATCATTCCGCTTGAATTGGAATCTGTTTTTATGGAGAAGCCTTCTAATAACTTTGAAATGAGTTTCCCCAGTATTCCTTTGTTTGTACTGTTGTAGGCCTTTCGGTTGGCATGGAAACATAGTGACGCCCTTTTGTCACAGTTACACATGCAGCGCCCTCTCACTGGAACGTTCGTCATCTACAAAAAAAATTATTTCGACGCTTACTTAATCCATGATGCCAGAGAGTGGTGATTATATAATTATTTACATTCTTCTTTTATATTTCTCCAGTGTCTTTGTCAATGATAACACTACGAATCGATTTTGTACATTTCATCAATGACTATTTAAGATATAATTAGTCGTAAAATTGCTGAAAATAATTTTAATATAAGAAATAAGAAATCATACTTTGAATTATGAGATGATCAAATAAGGTCGGGCGTGATCGAATACTGTGAAATCATTAGATTTCGTGGTGGCCCAATTTTCGTGAAATTCGTGGGTACCTTTCACCCACGAAATAAACATCCTCCACGAATCAATAAATTAGGGTAATAAAGTCATATTTCCTTTTGTAAATATATGAGAATACACGAAATTACGTCCCCACGAACTTGTTAAATTTAAGCCATCCACGAAAGTTGGCCCCCACGAAATTTATTGATTCCACAGTATATTGTAAAGCTCTTCGGGATGTGTTAGATTTGAATACCCCCGACCGTATTTGATCACCTCATAATACTCATAGAGTGATTCTAATAATGCTACGTATAACGTGGCTTGTCTAATATTAATTTAATGGCGTTAACATTGCCTGATCATCCTTTTATAGTCAGGATTGAACTAAGAGAAGCATCAAGAGTAAAATTGTCGAATAATAGAATTCCCCTACTTACAACTTCACAGTCACAAGCAGAAAAAATATAACAGCAACAAAGATTACAACAGACAAGTTGCTTGTGATGTATATCTGCTTTATTACTTCCAGACCTCGTGAGAGGGTGAAAAACTGAAAAGTACAATAATAAAAGTCAGAATTCGTCTAATATAACAATTTCCAAAAATATGGCAGTAGTTAAGCTGTGACAATACTGAATTTTATATGACTAAACTTTACCCGACGACATATACACAGATAAATGTGTGACTAGAACATGCTAGCTAAACAGGCCTATGCCTATCCTATATTGCGAACACGCGCTTACAAAAAACAATGCAGTTGCAGAATTTAAACAAAGTAAGAGATATTGCATGACATCGTTAGATACACAAGATCATAATGGACATAAATTGACATTAATAAAATAAAACTTACTCCTTAGATAGGCCGGATTCCAGAAAATGATGCAAACAAAAACAGCAGGCCAGGCTCATGGCTGCCATTACCGATAAAACAAAAAACCAAACCGGACGGAACATATTATTCCGTTATGAGAGCAGCACACCCCCCCCCCCCCCTCTGATTTCTACCAGAAATCACTTAGCTCCCAAAAAATATACAAGATAGAATTAACTCTGCATTACATACTTCTGTAATTACATAATCAGATGCTACATATACTGAGCTAACTTCATGTAGCGGTACACAAGTCTTGACTTAACAAATCACAAATTCTAAGTACACAAAATGTCAATCAGTCTCCAAAAGGGTTATGAGTCGGGTGACTGGTCTCACATAAGTGACACGTTTATTGTCCTTAAAAACTGCAACCTCAGCTTTGCGGACCTTTCCGTCTTGGCTGGGGAATGTTCTTTGTATGATACCGGTGGGCCACTCGTTTCGCGGGGAATCATCTTCAATCAATAGAACTAAGTCTCCGTGTTTCAAATCCACAGCATGGCCCTGCCACTTCCTGCGATATTGTAGGTTATGGAGGTACTCAGTTTTCCATCTATGCCAGAATTCATCTGCCATCACTTGCACACGTTTCCAGGTAGATTTTAAGGCATCCTTCCTTGGAACCAAATGAAGGGAAAAGTTCAACATCATTTTTTGTCTTCATTGTCAACAGCATCGACGGGGTAAGTAGAGTAGGTGCTTCCGGATCACTAGAAACATCTATTAATGGTCTATTGTTAACAATAGCACACACTTCTGCCATCAATGTGGTCAGTACATCATGTGTGATGTCTCTTTGCTGGTGATCAAGTGACATGGCATTGAAAACTCTTTTTGAAACACCGATGAGTCTCTCCCATGCTCCTCCCATGTGTGGAGCGTGAGGAGGGTTGAATTTCCACACAATCCGGGAATCTGACAGGAACTTGGAAACAGGACCATTCTCGATGAATTCTGCATTTATGGAGAGATCGCTTACAGCGCCAACAAAGTTCGTTCCCCTGTCGGAGCGGAATTGTGTGACTTGACCACGAATTGCGATAAAACGTCTCAATGCATTGATGAATGCAGCACTGGTAAGTTCATCGATGACCTCAATATGAATAGCCCGAGTTACAAGGCAGGTAAACAATATTGCCCAACGTTTCTGATTTGAACTTCCACCTCTTGTTTTACGATGCACAACTGGCCATGGGCCAAAAGTGTCAACTCCCACATACGAAAATGGGGGGCACGGTTCACAACGATCCTCTGGAAGATCCGCCATATGCTGCCATCCTGGCTGTCCCCGAAGTTTACGACATACAACGCAAGTCCTTATCACTGAAGTGGTCATCCGTTTTGAATTCACTACCCAGAATCCGGCAGAACGTACAGCTCCCTCTGTAAAAGTCTACCTTGATGGAATACCTTCTGATGTAAATGACGTATGATGAGATAACTAACATGATGGTTCTTTGGTAGGATAATAGGGTTGCGCATGTTATCGTTTAGCACATCAACAGACACATTGTTCAACCGTCCACCAACACGTAACAGTCCATCTGCACCAATTTTTGGGCATAAAGATCTGATAGTACTAGAATGTGGAATGTCCAGGCAGTTTTCAATGCATCGAAATTCTGTGCTGAATACATCTCTCTGAACTGACGCAATGATGGAACGTTCACTCTCCTTCAAGAGTTCTGAATCACTGGGACTATCAGGTAAGTTGTCAATGTTTTTCTGAGACTGTTGAATCATAAATTTCAGACGGGCGACTGCACGTATAAGCCTGTCCCACTTGGAAAATCTAGTGAACCTCTCAGAGAATACTTCTGTCTGACAAGTAGGTGGCTTTGTCTCATGATTTGACTGTGCTACATCTATTATGTCTGTCTTGTTGCTGGTTAACACTGGGCGAATTTCCACATCACACCCTGGGTCCACTAATTCAAAGTGTTCAACTGGAGCACTGAGCGGGCTGGTTGGTCCACATATCCAGCTTGTATCTTGCAGCATAGAAGGGTGTACAGGCCTGGTGGCAACGTCTGCTGGATAAAGTTCAGATTGAACAAACTTCCATTGGGTTGGCATACTGAAGAGACGAATGCGTGCCACTCTGTTTCCCACGTACACATAGAATCTACGACTTTCATTTGAGATATAGCCAAGTACTATCTGACTGTCCGAAAAGAAATGAAAGTCCTGTGGTGGGATGTTCAGCTGATCTCTCACAATCTCGGCAATTTCGGTTGCTAAAACTGCCGCACACAGCTCGAGCCGAGGGATAGTGTGCCCATGGGCGGGGGCAACCTTGGCTTTTCCAAGCAAGAAACTGATGCATGACGTGTCATTTTCCTGAAGTTTGAGATATGCCACAGCAGCAATAATGTCCTTTGATGCATCACAGAACACAAGCACTTCACGTCTGGTGGCATTGACAAAGGAACTGCTGTAACTCCTCGGCACACAAAAGCTTTCCAGGTGACTCAGGGAATCTACCCATGATGACCATTCATCATGCAGAAATGCAGGCAACGGTTCATCCCAGTCCGTATTTGTCGTCACAGACACCATCTCTCGTAACAGTAACTTGCCTCTGATGACGACAGGCTGGGCAAAGCCAATCGGGTCATATACACTGTTTATAGTAGACAACAAGCCTCGTCTAGTGTATGTTTTTTCTACTGTGTTGACTTTAAAGGTAAATTCATCCATCTCTGTGTTCCATAATAATCCCAAGCTGCGTTGTACTGGAAGGGTATTCGACACAAAGTCAAGGTTTTTCAAGTTCTTTGCCAGGTCTTCTGGGGCAAATGAATCTAACACTCTCCTGCTATTGGAGCAAAACTTGTGAAGTCGAATGTTTCCGCCATCTTGTAGTGCTTCCTTGGTACAATGCACTCCTCTTCAGTTGCGCAGGATAAAAGGCCATCATCCACATAGAAGTTGTTACATACTAAATCCCTCACATCTTCTGTGGATCTCTCAACTGCCTTCCTAAGACCAAACGTTGCCACCGCCGGTGACGAGCTATTGCCGAAAACGTGAACCGTCATCTGAAAGTCCACCAATGGCTGGTCTAAGTCACTGTCCATGTGCCACAGGAATCGTAAGTAACGACGCTGGTCTTCTGGGACCTTGAAATTGTGAAACATCTGCTCAACGTCCATGGTGACTGCTATCTTTTCTCTTCGGAATCTAAGCAAGACACCAAGCAGGCTGTTGCACAAATCAGGGCCTTGAAACAAGACACTGTTCAAGGACACATCTTGAAACTTGGCAGATGAGTCGAATACAATATGCACACTGTCTGGTTTCTTGGGATGATACACTGCAAACATAGGTAGGTACCATCGCTCCACTGACATAGGTAACTCAGGTGCTAACTCAGCATGCTGGTTCATGAGTAGTCTCTCCATGAATTCCTTAACTTGTTCATATTTGAGGTGATTACATCTCAAGCTAATGTCCAATGATCTGGCTCTTCGAAGAGCAAGTGACCTGTTGTCAGGTAAGACAGGTCTACAATGGCGAAAGGGTAACGGAGCTTGCCACTTGCCATCAGACGTTATTTGGAAACCAGCATCCATGATATGTAGGAACTTACGATCTTCTATCGATAACCCTGGTTTCTCATCCCCTGGTATACGTTGAAAGATAGGCTCCTCTTCCACAATAAATTCACCTTCACAGGGCTGTAAATGCGTGGATCTTCCATTCATGAGAATTGAAGTCTTATTTACACTTATCACATCTGGTTGATGCACTTTGCCCAGACACACATCTCCACTGCAGGAGACGGTATTTCATGCCGATTGTTCGGAATGTCATTACACTCTATTAAACAAGGTAAACTTAGAGTACATGATCCATCAAACGATTGGACGAAATATCCAGATGCCTTGCGTCCTGAGGAAACAAACTTTCCGGCACATGAAGATAAAACATATTCAGTTTGTCCACCACACTCCCTAAAGGCATCAAAAAAGGCGGATGTGGATAACGATTTGTTGCTCTGGTCATCTATCATGCAGTACACCTTGCGCGCACGGTATTGCTCACCAACTGGGTACACATATACTGGTACAATCTTTGCGCATGACTTGCTGGTGCTGTACTTAGTTCCACATATTTCAGTACAGTAGGTGCCTAAATGGAGACTCTCCCCCTCGTGACTCACTCTAGGCTGCTCCCCCTCATGCTCAATTCTGGACTCAGGTTCAGGGTGAAGGATTGTAACATGCTCTGTAGATCCACACATGTCACATTTCACACCTTCTTTACAGTTTTTACGAAGGTGACGTCTTGAGCCACAGCACTTCAAACAGTAGCCGTTCTTGAAAAGGTAGTCCTTGCGTTCCCTGAACGTTTTTCCGCGGAATTTCATACAGTCTTTAAGCGAATGACTTGAACTAGTTCCATGGATGGGGCATTTCACACTGACAATGTTAGAGTTCACATCTGTCGTAACATCCGTCTTCTTAGCTGACACAGCCATTTGATGATAAGCGTTGCCTAGTCCACTCTTGCTGGTGTGTGTTTCCATGGCCAGTATGGGTAGAGGAACTCTCAAACAGAAGACTAGGATCGTTGCGCACACGGGCGAGATCACTCAGAAATTTCGTAAACACAGAGAATGGTACTTGCGAAACATGATTGTTCATCTTATATCTGTCACATTCTGAAGCCCACTTTTCACGGAAACGCTTTGGCAGTTTACGTACAAATTCGTTGATGCCACTGGATGTGTCATAGTATGAAAATGCTGTGCTAAACACAGGAACGCACTTCACTGATTCCAATTCTGCAGCTAGATCAGACAAGTCCAGAAATTTCTTGCGGTCACCATCTGAAAGAGCAGAAAAACTGCTAATGCGCTGCTTAAGTGACAGTTCAATAGTCTCTGCACTACCATATTCACGGTCTAGACGCTGCCTTATATTATTGACTGCTTTCTCTGGGTTCCGCAAATTTGTTGCTCGTATATTTTCAGCTGTGATTTTGGACTCTGGTCCAAGGTGATTCACTAACAGGTCCAAGTGTTCCAGAGTTGTTGCACTGATTTTACTCATGACATTCATGAAACTGTATTTCCATGTCAGGTATCGACCGGAATCATCATTAAAGTTCCAGAGTCTCCTAGGCAGTAACTGGTTCTTGCCAACTAATTTTGCCAAGTCAGCGGCTTCAGTCGGATTCTGCTTAGGAGTGGATAAAACGACACTTGGGTTTGTTTCATCTGTCTTATTTTCTGGTGCACACAAGGAGGGCTCGGTACATGGATGTGTAGGTTTTTGAGGAAGAGGTTTGTCATTATCATGTTCATGAACGTTCACTTCAGGAGGAACATCTGGAGGGGGGTACGATCATCTCTGTTATCATCCATATAACGAAGCACATGAAACTTGGATGACACAGGGGGTTTGTAACTGCCATGATCACTCTCCACGGATTTTGTGGCAGACTGGGAAAAGTCCAACACTTTACAGATAGCACTCAACCCGGATTCAGCTTCTTCCAGTTCAGGCTTCACCGTCAACAAATTCCTGCTGGCTTTCAAGGCAGCTTCCTGTTTGATGAGCTCAGCCTCCTCGGCAGCATACTTCAAATGTGCTTTTGCTTTCTCAACATTGGCAGAATGTTGCATCCAGACAGCAGTAAGTTGACTTGATCCTGATTTTCCCTATATGACTGAGGGAACAAGCGACGGGGCCTTGGATGATTCCATCTTTGGCAGTGCAGACTGCAACTGATTGACAAAGGCTGCTGTCTTGTCACATAGAGATGAGCGGACTAGTCTGTGAGAGGCCTCTTCATTTGAACTCTCCACGGTTCTGTGACCCCTTAAATAAGTTATGTACTTGTCACTAAGAAGCTCGTAATACTCCAAGTGCTTATGGATATTGTCAATGATATTTTGACCCTGTGCTAAGTCCACATGTTTCGTATTGGCAATGGTAGAGTCGATGTTTCTTTTAATGTCTAACAACTTTGATGTAAAGTTTGAAACACTTTGTTCATATTGCTGAAATCCAAGATCAGTCATCTTCCTAGTCTGGCGAAGATCCATAGGATATAGCCCGAATTAAAGGATTTTTCACTGTGATGTATATCTGCTTTATTACTTCCAGACCTCGTGAGAGGGTGAAAAACTGAAAAGTACAATAATAAAATTCGTCTAATATAACAATTTCCAAAAATATGGCAGTAGTTAAGCTGTGACAATACTGAATTTTATATGACTAAACTTTACCCGACGACATATACACAGATAAATGTGTGACTAGAACATGCTAGTTAAACAGGCCTATACCTATCCTATATTGCGAACACGCGCTTACAAAAAACAATGCAGTTGCAGAATTTAAACAAAGTAAGAGATATTGCATGACATCGTTAGATACACAAGATCATAATGGACATAAATTGACATTAATAAAATAAAACTTACTCCTTAGATAGGCCGGATTCCAGAGAATGATGCAAACAAAAACAGCAGGCCAGGCTCATGGCTGCCATTACCGATAAAACAAAAAACTAAACCGGACGGAACATATTATTCCGTTATGAGAGCAGCACATTGCTAATGAAACATATCTTGTCCAGACGGGATGAAAGTTTCCTCCATGTGAGTGGCAACGGCTCTAGTTTCTTTTCGTCATTAAATTCCTTCACTTTATCTAAGTCAATGAGCGACGAGGATGTTTCGACAGCTCCAGACCTTTTCTTACAGGTCGAACAAGTAAGAATATTGTATATTTTTGTGAAAAATGGAGAAACTTCTTCGTTCTCGTCTTTATGGTGCAAACGCAAGATAAATATCGTCTCCACACATATGAACGCAGAGATAAGTAAATACACGGTCAACACGTACCCCATCACCGGCAAAGGTTTAGAAACTTGCGGAAGACCTTCTGACACAAGAGCAAGAAAACCACCAAAGCTAGGAGACACGTGATGGAGTAGCCCACGCGCTCACCGCTGTCTGATGGCAAAATGAATACCAAAGTGTTCAACATTAAAATCGTAAACACGGGGATCAGAAGATTGGTAACGAAAAACATAGCCCGCCTCTTCAGTTTCAGACTAAACACAACAACAGAAAAGGTCGAAAGAGTCTCAGTTCTGGTCACAGTGTACACCAGCTCCCAAGCTCCGTTTTCACTGTAATAGTTTAGGTCGACAGTAGTTTTTTCTGGATACATTGAAACTTCCTCTGTAGAGTAATCCCAAGCCATGACTCTCATGTCACATGTTTGCTCATCGAAAGGAAAATATCTGGTGTCAAAATCACAGGTTGTTTGATACCGATCAGCAATGATCCAAGAGGCGGACCCATCTTCGAAATATTTAATTCTAGACTGCTTCATGCCGAGAAGGCCCACGTTGGTTGACATAGGGTTAAGGAAAGTCATTGAAGGTTTCCACACCACGGATTCATCAATATTTAGCGTTAAAGTGTTCCCGTACGAGGATGGAGTCCAGTGGAGTTTTTCGTCTTTCCAAGTGATGCCGAAGCTTCCGACAGTGATCATCTCGCTCGTAACTTCGTCCAAGTTGGCAATGGCGATCAGGGTGAAGGATATCGTGACATTTATGGCAGTGCCCTGGTCCAGTACTGGTCTGCCATCTTTGTTGTATCCTGTCAAGATGGTGTTGTAAAGGTTGTCGTAGTCAGTCGACGTACCGCCAAAAGACTGTCCCGGTAACAAAAGCATGGAAATAACGATACCTAGCACTACCATCATTGTAATTTTCCCCCAATAGAACCGGTTTACTTTTTGTCAGTACGATACTTTTTGCTCACAACTTTTTTCCAATTCGAAAACCTTTAAAATCTCACTCTTTATCAAAGCTAGTCTGCTTCTTAAATGGACTGATCAGAATAACTGATTGGTATTCAATTGTTAAATATCTCTTAGCTATTTACACACGAAATTGTTAAAGAGATCGGTTGTATTACAACTGTATTCTAACTAATCTGTTGTCAGACATTTCATACTTGTGTGGTAAAAGTAGGAGATCTTTAAATAATGCGTCAATACAACAAGAAATTACACCTGACCAGTATGGATTGCATAAACATTCCCAGCAAATCGTGATTGGAAGGGATCTGTGGTGCATGCATGGGAACGAGTCCAGAAACAATCCAGTAAATGAAATATTTTATATACATGCACATGTATAGATATTCCGCTTTGCAAAAAATTAGCATAAAGAATGTGGCAATGGAAAATACAAGAGTATAAGTGTTAAGTAAAAGAAGAAACAAAACCAAAGAAAGACAAACTTTGATGACATAACCAACAAAGCGAGTTGTATAACACAAGATATTCCTCTGAATTTATATAGTGTTGTTATTTAGCACTACGAAAGAGTTCGATAATACAACAGAGGGTGAAGTTTGAACTTTACCAAGAAGAGAATGAATATGATGATACAGATTTTTTTAAAGAGCTTGCCCAAAATCTCCAGAAAGCGTATACTGACAATTATACATTCACTGGTTTTGATAATTAAATTTTTAAAAGATAATTTCTAACTCAAAGATATGGCCATTGACAAATCCTGATATCCTTTCATATTTTCTCAAGCCAATTACAATACCAAAAAAAAGATTTTTAAAAATGAGCCATTTCGAAATAAATATCTTTTATTCTCAGTGCAAGATTTAGTTGGATGTCAAAATTATTTAAGTAAACTTACTTATAAAATCGATTAATTCTCAAACTATATATTGACCTCAAAATGAATATTTCCAGGTACATGACCCTTGCTTATTGGTTTATACCATTGGCAAGATGAAGATGTTTATCTGTATACACGAGTAACATCCGTTATAATAGTAACACAGAAGAGCAACCATTTTAGGATGAGACGGCATTCCTAACATGTGTGGATCGGGAGGGGGTTGTCCGGACCCCTCCCCCACACCTAAAAAATGCAAATTTCTTAAATTTACATAGATAAATGACCGAAAATATGTCTTGGACCCCCTAGCAAACATAAATTTGGACCCCCCCCCCCCCCCCGAAAAAATTTTTCTGGATCCGCGCATGACAATCATCTCTGCCATACATTGTTTCTGGAGATAATTATTTTGTAACAGTACTGGTGCTTTAGAGACACGCATAAGGAATAATTAGATTATTGTTAAAATTTATTAGATATGGACGCTGGTCCTTTGGGTCTTGAGTAATGGGGATGGGGAAAATCTCGAAGCAGTCGATTATTAGATTTACTTCTGCCTGGACACATTGCTTATTAGTTTTGTGCAATTATCACATTCAAGCCATGCTTGTTAAAAAGAACGTCATTTAACTTAAGTTTGTAAAAACTAGATGTACTTAGATGTAAACCACAAAAACAATTTGAGTTCAAAGAAATGTAAGGTTGACTGAAGTACAAAAGATAGTTAATACAGTGGAATAACAAATCTGAAAATTGCGATCTGACCAATATGATTAAAAAGTCATAGTAATTAGTCAACGTTTATTTCAGAATAGGCAATTGTTTTATTTAATACATTCCATGATATTGGTTGATGTCATGCCTACATAACAATCATATCACCAATCGATACCGTCTGTATGATTATTGAAATGAAAATTGTCTCGTTTAGACTTTATCATTTAACGAATTGAAAATGTTTGTATCTAACCTTAAAAAGAACCAAAGGTGTTTGACAACCATGAAAACACAACCAATTTACAATATTATCCTAGCCCCAAGTATTCACTGCAATCAAAATTTAGTCAGTGTGTATCTGATACTGTAGATTGCCAAATAATCACGATGGCTTTCATTTCACTATGTATATTATGCGATTTAATTTTTTTCCGCGAAATTAAACCCATCGTGAATACTTTTATTAGATTTCAAACACGTTTCAATGCTTATATTCTGATCAATTGATTTTTAAGCAGCGTGAAATTAAAAACCATCGCGATTGGTACTTTAATAGGAATCGTGAAATTTTAACACCGTGGAATTAAAACGACTTACAGAATTACTATTTTTTGACATTGCATGCTAATGTATTATATGCGATATTGCAATATGTAACCTTTTTTATAGAAAAAAAAAAACGTAGTTCATGATATCAATCTCTAGCTATCTTCATTTATAAGAAGTATCTTGCAATAAAATCCGATGCATTATTTTATGGAAACCCGTTTTATCTTCGTTTCTCTGTGTTGCTATTTTTTATGTTGGTTTTCTGCATTGATGTCTAATTAATAGTCAAATAAAAACCGCCCTTCAGATGACTTCTTTGTAAAATCTGATTTGCCAGGTATTGGTATATCATTCTTTTCCCAAAAGCTTTGTAAGCGAACTGAATAAAAAATGGTGATATCTTACTAATTTGTGAAATGGTTAACATTGCGTCATCATCCTTTGATACCCAGGATTGAACTAAGAGAAGCATCAAGAGTAAAATTGTCAAATAATAGAATTTCCCCACTTACAACTTCACAGTCACAAGCAGAAAAAATATAACAGCAACAAAGATTACAACAGACAAGTTGCTAATGAAACATATCTTGTCCAGACGGGATGAAAGTTTCTTCCATGTGAGTGGCAATGGCTCTGGTTTCTTTTCGTCATTAAATTCCTTCACTTTATCTAAGTCAATGAGCGACGAGGATGTTTCGACAGCTCCAGACCTTTTCTTACAGGTCGAACAAGTAAGAATATTGTATATTTTTGTGAAAAATGGAGAAACTTCTTCGTTCTCGTCTTTATGGTGCAAACGCAAGATAAATATCGTCTCCACACATATGAACGCAGAGATAAGTAAATACACGGTCAACACGTACCCCATCACCGGCATAGGTTTAGAAACTTGCGGAAGACCTTCTGACACAAGAGTAAGAAAAACCGCCAAAGCTAGGAGACACGTGATGGAGTAGCCCACGCGCTCACCGCTGTCTGATGGCAAAATGAATACCAAAGTGTTCAACATTAAAATCGTAAACACGGGGATCAGAAGATTGGTAACGAAAAACATAGCCCGCCTCTTCAAGTTCAGACTAAACACGACAACAGAAAAGGTCGAAAGAGTCTCAGTTCTGGTCTCAGTGGACACCAGCTCCCAAGCTCCGTTTTCACTGTAATATTTTAGGTCGACAGTAGTTTTTTCTGGATACATTGAAACTTCCTCTGTAGAGTAATCCCAAGCCATGACTCTCATGTCACATGTTTGCTCATCGAAAGGAAAATATCTGGTGTCAAAATCACAGGTTGTTTGATACCGATCAGCAATGATCCAAGAGGCGGACCCATCTTCGAAATATTTAATTCTAGACTGCTTCATGCCGAGAAGGCCCACATTGGTTGACATAGGGTTAAGGAAAGTCATTGAAGGTTTCCACACCACGGATTCATCAATATTAAGCGTTAAAGTGTTCCCGTACGAGGATGGAGTCCAGCGGAGTTTTTCGTCTTTCCAAGTGATGCCGAAGCTTCCGACAGTGATCATCTCGCTCGTAACTTCGTCCAAGTTGGCAATGGCGATCAGGGTGAAGGATATCGTGACATTTATGGCAGTGCCCTGGTCCAGTACTGGTCTGCCATCTTTGTTGTATCCTGTCAAGATGGTGTTGTAAAGGTTGTCGTAGTCAGTCGACGTACCGCCAAAAGACTGTCCCGGTAACAGAAGCATGGAAATAACGATACCTAGCACTACCATCATTGTAATTTTCCCCCAATAGAACCGGTTTACTTTTTGTCAGTACGATACTTTTTGCTCACAACTTTTTTCCAATTCGAAAACCTTTAAAATCTCACTCTTTATCAAAGCTAGTCTGCTTCTTAAATGGACTGATCAGAATAACTGATTGGTATTCAATTGTTAAATATCGCTTAGCTATTTACACACAGAATTGTTAAAGAGATCGGTTGTATTACAACTGTATTCTAACTAATCTGTTGTCAGACATTTCATACTTGTGTGGTAAAAGTAGGAGATCTTTAAATAATGCGTCAATACAACAAGAAATTACACCTGACCAGTATGGATTGCATAAACATTCCCAGCAAATCGTGATTGGAAGGGATCTGTGGTGCATGCATGGGAACGAGTCCAGAAACAATCCAGTAAATGAAATATTTTATATACATGCACATGTATAGATATTCCGCTTTGCAAAAAATTAGCATAAAGAATGTGGCAATGCAAAATACAAGGGTATAAGTGTTAAGTAAAAGAAGATACAACACCAAAGAAAGACAAACTTTGATGACATAACCAACAAAGCGAGTTGTATAACACAAGATATTCCACTGAATTTATATAGTGTTGTTATTTAGCACTACGAAGAGTTCGATAATACACCAGAGGGTGAAATTTGAACTTTACCAAGAAGAAAATGAATATGATACAGATTTTTTTAAAGAGCTTGCCCAAAATCTCCAGAAAGCGTATACTGACAATTACACATTCACTGGTTTTGATAATTAGATTTTTAAAAGATAATTTCTAACTCAAAGATATGGCAAATCCTGATATCATTTCATTTTTTTTCAAGCCAATTACAATACAAAAAAAAAGATTTTTAAAAATGAGCCATTTCGAAATAAATATCTTTTATTCTCAGTGCAAGATTTAGTTGGATGTCAAAACTATTTAAGTAAACTAACTTATAAAATCGATTAATTCTCAAACTATATATTGACCTCAAAATGAATATTTCCAGGTACATGACCCTTGCTTATTGGTTTATACCGATGTTAATCTGTATACACGAGTAACATCCGTTATTATAGTAACACAGAAGATCAACCACTTTAGGATGAGACGGTTCAAAGTCTGGGACTGCAAACAGATCCCTGTCGGCATTCTTAACATGTGTGGATCGGGAGGGGGTGGTCCGGACCCCTCCCCCACACCTGGAAAATGCAAATTTCTTAAATTTACATAGTTAAATGAAGAAAAATATGTCTTGGATCCCTAAGCAAACATAGATTTGGACCCCCCCCCGAAATTTTTTTTTTCGGGATCCGCGCAGGACACACATCTCTGCCATACATTCTTTCTGGAGATAATTATTTTGTAACAGTACTGGTGCTTTAGAGACACACATAAGGAATAATTAGATTATTGTTAAAATTTATTAGATATGGAGACTGGTCCTTTGGGTCTTGAGTATTGGGGGATAGGAAAATTCTCGAAGCAGTCGATCATTAGATTTACTTCTGCCTGGACATACTGCCTATTAGTTTTGTGCAACAAACATTAAGTACAAATGTATCTGAAAAGTCTGTATTTGCTATCATTCTTAAAAAAGTTTTATTTTTGTATCAAGATGTCAATTATAGAAGAATACATGCTTTTCCCTCTAA
Organism: Magallana angulata; assembly: GCF_025612915.1. NCBI lineage: Eukaryota > Metazoa > Mollusca > Bivalvia > Ostreida > Ostreidae > Magallana > Magallana angulata. Next base: position 38,482,205 of record NC_069116.1, read on the forward strand.
TTTTCATATCTACAAATATATATAACTATCACCGCCCTGTAAATAAGGTGCTTAATCTACATTTTTAGGAAGTTTAAATTTTCACTCAAATATTAACCTTGTGAACTAGTTTTGCCATTACTTTCCTTTTATATGACTTCCGAACGATTGGCAACCCCTGCATTGCGTCAATATATAAATGTACAGATAAATACCTCTCCTCTTAATAAGATTTAAATCTTAAGTATCATTATTTAAGCTGTAACGCTTTTATCTCCGTAGAAAATAAATCCGTTTTAAATCTGTTTACATTAGTTTGATGATAGAAATGGTAAAGGACATTTCCCCTAATACAATAAGGTACATGTATTGACTGAAGTTCAGCAGGTGACGCACAAATGCGATATGAGAAACTGCTAATACGTCTGTGGGTTAAATGTGTATAAAAACATAATTTCACATACTATTTAGAATACTTAACAACTCAATGGTTGTATGAAATTTTAAGGTTTTTTTTATTCTTAAAATCATTTTCCATGCTATCATTATGTATCATTTCCATTTTTTATTTTCATTTCAATCATTCCGCTTGAATTGGAATCTGTTTTTATGGAGAAGCCTTCTAATAACTTTGAAATGAGTTTCGCCAGTATTCCTTTGTTTGTACTGTTGTAGGCCTTACGGTTGGCATGGAAACATAGTGAAGCCCTTCTGTCACAGTTACACAGCGCCCTCTCACAGGGACGTTCGTCATCTACAAAAAAGAAGAAGATTTATTTCGACTTTTTCATTAACCATGATGCCAGAGAGTGGTGATTATATAATTACATTCTCCATTTTATAGTTCTCCAGTGTCTTTGTTTAAGGTGGCTCTATACACCACTTTTTGATGACGCCGTACGCAAAAAGGTAATAAGAAATCATTCTTTGAATATGATGTGATGCTCAAATAAGGCCGGGCGTGATCAAATATATCATAAAGCCTCTCGGACTGTATTTAATTTAGATTTGATCACCCCTGACCACCTCATAATACTCTTAGAGTGATTCTAATAATGCTACGTGTAAAGTGGCTTGTCTAATATTAATTAAATGGCGTTTTTCTTACATTTTTATCTTTTTAACTTGTATCCAAAGTACTTTAAATTTCCCCAAGCCACTTAAAGCGCGTGGATTTACAGGAGAAACTTGTTATTTGGATGGGTTACATCACTGTGTGCACCGATTTATTCATTTGTTTATGAAGTAAATCAAATGCACGTGTTTGCTGATAAAATCAAAACCTAGACCTGTTAATTGTTTATATTCTCCAATTTGTAGAAAATATGTTTAAAAATGGAGAATCAAAACTTCATGTATTTTTAGTAAATGTCTACATGTATCAGCTCTTAAATTGTTTTCATTACGATTTTGATTTAGCTATTATCCTTTTCAGCATGCTAGGCAGTGCATGAACGATTTGATTCATATTTCCCGTCACTGGTTTGAAAAGTTCAGCTCCTTCAAGGAATAAATTTTGCACTTTGATTACTTTATGTATATGCAGCAAGTAGCTGTAATTATAAAATAAATATTCATAAAATTCATGAAATTTGAGTCAGGGGGTTTCGGTATATAACACATACATGTTAGCTATATTTGTCATTTTAAAAGTAGTGAATATAAATATGAAATTAATATACATGTATAACGACTGTATACTCACGACACTCGATTTCCCCTTTGCTGATATTGAAGTTGTATTTGGTGGTGTAAACACGTCCACATGCTGGTATTCCAATGATTACGGCATAGCAATTATCATGATGAAAACAGCATCTGAAAAATTATAAAGATTGCAAGAAAATATTGAAAAATAAAATAACCCGATTTTGATTCATGCTTGATATGAAGATGACATCATTGTAGAAAAAATACATAATACATCTTTCTTTACACAAATTAATTAATTGATTATAAGAAGTATGTTAAATTAACTAAATCACTGTTAATGTACATCAGTACTTTAGCTTAAAGAAACAGACGAATCGTCTCCTATGGACATTTGAGTATGACATCATCATCATCATGATTATTTTGTGCAGTCCGTGACCAATCGATAAACGGGGCATATAGATAATAGTCTGACTGTTGCTATAGAGCTATGAATTAACTAATAAGTTTCCGTAAGAAATAGAGGGAATCATACTTGGTAGATGTGTTTATCCCTATAAAATTAAAGTCAAAGAATGATTCCCAGATGCTCAATTCTACATATACATCAATAGATATCGATTGGAATCTCCGTTAGCGTGCTTTTATCTTTAACTTTGTCCCCGTTTCCCCCAGTTTTTAAATTAAAAAATTGGTAGTGATCAATTCAATTACATACTCATCAATGGCGTCTACCACACTTCCGTTTCCGCCGAGATCGCACCAATTTCCATGGTCGATGAACTCAAAGGGGTCACGGCCAGTGGACGAATAGATCATGTGATCGAACTGGGTCAAATCTCGCTTCCGTCTCCCGGCATCTATGAATTTATATAGAATATGGTAATTTTTCATTGATTCTTAAAATTCAGAACTTATATTTGACTTTTTTTTTGGCAAAATATATTTCTAAAGTTTTCTTTTTAATTGCGCCATAATGAAAATGTAAACAAACTCAAAAAATTGCTTTGTCATGGGCTTTTGATATAAATGCACAAAGAATAAAGCAAACATCTATTTCAAAATTATATACCGTAACGTCACCGGCTGTCAACTCTTTGAGAACTCCGTGAGGTACTTGATTAAGGTAACTGTATATAGAGTTTTCTTTTCGCAAGCAATTAAATGATCCCCTTTACAAATTTTGTTTGTGCAGACTTTGACGAGATAGGCAGATTCAGATTGATGTGGTATGGGACACCTCCATATTGAGACGTACTTTATCTAAACAATAAAGTGCTTTCTTTGGTGAGTCATGCGGGACATTGCAAAAATTTTACATAATCCGCGTTAGCGGGTTATATAAAAAAATTTCTGCAGGGATCGCTACCTTCATAACCCGCACGAATCATCAAATTGAGCATTTATTTTTTATACTTACATCTGTCTTTTAACAAATTAATAAATTGATTGCATGATATAAGTTAAATTAACTAAATTACTGTTAATGTACATCAATACGTTAGCTAAAAGAAATAGCCAAATCGTCTCCTATGGGAATTTGAGTATGATATCATCATAAATATTTCATGCAGTCCGTGATTTTTCTTAAGTCGCTGTAGGTAAATTGGGGCGTGTAGATGTCAGTCCTGTCAGTTTCAGTTGCTGTAGGTTTCGACCAATCGATAAACGGGGCGTGTAGCTTTCAGTTCTTAAGTTTCTATAGAGCTATGAATTTACAATAACTTTCCCTTTGAAATAGAGGGAATCATTCTCGGTAGATATAAATATATCGAAATAAGCATGGAAATCAAGTATAGTTTTAATTTTTTTCCTTTCCCGAAATTGCTACCTAACAGTGTAGCGCAGTGGATTTAGAGTGTTACCTACGAATCTGTCAGTCATGAGTTCGAATTCCACTGGGTCTTTTATAATTTTACCTAAAAATAAAATATTGTAAAATTTGAAAATTCTAAAACGATGAAATTATTTTAATTAAAACGTACTTTAATCCACATTATATCGACAGGTGTCCCACACCACCTTAAAATAAAGGAGCTGGGTACTATGAATCACCTACCTGTACCGTATACAGCTAAGGCCACAAGGACGAGGAAAATCCCCCGGTTCATTTCACATCCTCTGTATTAAACAAATGAAAATTAGATTCCAGATACTGAAACCAACTATTTGCAGTAAAGGAAGTACATGTAATTGTGCAATGTCTTTTTTTGATACATTTAATTAACATATGTTGTGTTTCATATCAACATGATTGATGTGAGAAAGAATTAAATTTCAGCTAAAATTTAAATAAAACTTTTTGGCGTTACATGCACATTTATAAATGCATAGCATGTTCTTAAATCCGCATAAAGTCCGACTTGGCGGCACAATAAATTATTAGACTAAAAACGTCAAAGACATGGTAAAATTGCACACACATATGTGTAATTTTAAGAAATTAAGAAGAAGGAAAACACAAGCATAGTTAAATCAACCTGTAGACTGTACATGTACATTATAGAAATGTTATTACTTTGAAACTGTATAAGGTTAACGGCAAGTAACTACATTAGATAATGTTTACGGTCAGCTAGGGTTCGTCTTTTATTCATAAAGAGTATTTAAAATCATATTTATTTTTCTAAGATCATATTCTTGTTAAGTGGCGGAATATTCCCTTAATTAAATGTTTACTTTAGTAATCTCATTATAAGCCTAAAGATTAAAAACAGGAGAAAGGGGTTTTGAAAATTCAGTCATGTAATGTGTATTTTACATATTTTTTAATCTAATGTTAAAAATTAAGTGACAATTTTTGACGTGTTAAAATTTCAAACTTCAGATTGAAAATGAAAAAAGGAAAAGAGAAAGCAAACCAAATGTACCATGCACGCCGTTTATTTTGCGCTTATTTAATTGTTTTGAGAGTCCTTTGCTTGGAAAGTGATTGAAAGGCCTCGAATATTGCTATCTTAATGTCATGTACGTGTAAAACTGTTTTCATTTCACTGTCAATTTTGAAATAAGAAACTAATTTTATTGAAAATAACATAAATGAACGTTATAAATCCTGCGTCAAACGACTTATTACTTCTCTTAAATGACTAAAATATAAACAGCGGCATTCTTCCAATGAAATGATTTGGTTTACTTTTTAGGAAAGCTATTACTTTTTAGTATTAACCTTATACTTCGTCTGTACATTCGCTTTTTGTACAACAAACAAAACCTTTGCAGTATCCGTGCGGTCCTTACCTTATAAAGCAAGTTATGTAAATCTATAATTATTGTTGACAAGAAGGCTAAATCTCCTGCATGGTTATTAATTCCTATTTATTTATCTACATAAAAAAATTATACATTTATACTTTATATATGTTTTGTAGAGAGCCATTATAATTGTTTATTATTTTCTCTACTCTCACGTAAAGTGTATATTGTGTATATGTTTGTAATATTCTCTATGTTGTAAATTACAACCAAAGAGATAAAATAAACTGTTCAAACTTACCATATACAGTTTACATTGTTCGACTAGCCCCAGCTCTGCAATAGCATTGCTGTGCATGTAGACAAAAACTTTTAAAATTTCAACAATTTAAGCGTTTATTTATATGGCGATTTATATGTACACATTATATATAATACGCATGGATAGTGTACACATGTGGTTCAAAATGCAGTCACCGAGTCTATACTACATTTTACAAAATCTGTAGAAAATTCATTGCAGGCTTGAGAGTTTATCTATTTTGTCAATCTAACAATATAAAGTTTGTGAATTTCCTTCGATTGTTAAGGCTACAGCAGTATTGATAAATATTAAACAGCGTTTTTACTATGCAAATTAGAATTTTAAGGGTCAATCAAAAAATATGAAGACATGTTACTTAACGTCATATCATTACTAAATTTGGTTGACATAATTTAGCAATAGTTGGTATGATGGCATTCTATGTACCAAATAATGACGGGATATATTGTTTTGTCGAACAGATATTAGTAACTAAAGACAGATAGTCCTTTTTTGAATTGACTAAAAACTATGACAGCGCCGGTGTAACGAAGAATATTGACCCGGGTTGAAATTGACCCGGGGTCATTTTTCAACGTTGAATATTGACCCGTGGAGTCATTTTTCAACGTTGAAAATTGAGACCAAAATCGTGAAATTTTTACCCGGGGTCATTTTTCAACGGTATGAGAAAGATTTTTCTAAACTCTGATGACCTCGACACGTTGAAAATTGATCCTGTTGAGAATTGACCCCAACCTCAGAGTTTTGGTCTGAACTAGAACTTACGTACTCTACATGGTTTAAATGTACAATCAGGCACATATTTGAAAGTTTCAGTTTAAATTGTTCATACTGCCCGATACATATGCGGATGTGGCTAATTTCTTTTAGGTTGATATGCCCGATTAATCATTTAATTCTGAGACTAAAAATATGATATCCATTTATTATTACAAGCTATGTAAATAAAGCTAAGAAGATGACTGTTTGCTTCGGAATGGAACAGGCGAGTAGGGCTAGAATACTTTTTGACATAGAATGTGTTTTCATTCCCTTGTGTTCCCTTGTGTAACAGAATTTTTAAAAGTTTAAACTTGTCATAATCTCTGATAAACATATCTAATAAATGTATTGCCCGTTTTTGTCACATTCCAGGCAATTTAACAGAGCTCTATTCGACAGGCACCTGATGTTGTATATTTTTCTTATAATTGAAAATATATAACCTCTATACTTTTTTTTTGGGGGGGGGGGGGGTAAAGGTTATATATATTTAAGACGAAAGGATATAATGTCAGATACCTAATATGCTCAATTTGAAGAAGTCAGAATATTTCCCTGACAAAATATTAATTGAATGGTTGTCATATTTTTATCCCTTTTTATATATACTGTATTATACATATATACACAGCATAATATACAGTACATATTTACACGTTTTTAATTTTTTTTTTATGACTTAACAATAATTTTTCATAAACTCGTCAGATTAACTTTATTGAAGCACCATCCAAATTTCTGCATATGCAGAGTCATAGTTCTTTTTTAAAAATGCAATTTATTTCTTTTATTTCGAGTTTTCCCATTATTTAACTATAAATTAGAAACACAGGCAACTGACATAATATATTTTCTCAAAGTTTAAAACATATACCCTCTACAGCAAACATGTTATCAATTTAAAAAAAAAAGTAGGTTTGCACCTAAATATACAGTCGGATGATGGTTGATCTAATTATATTAATGGTATACATGAAAAGGCATGCAAACAGTTAAATTTATTAAGATTACTTAAGCATACGATTGATAGATAAACACTTGTTAAATTCGGCATTTATCAGACCTTGATTGGAATATGGTGATGTTTTGTGGAGCAGCTGTATCAAGGAAAAATTCGAATTGCTTAAACATGTACAAATTGAAGCAACTATGACAGTGACAGGGATCAGAGCTAATTCTTTTAAAATCATTTTATATAGTGAGCTTAATTTGGAAACCTTACAATCTCGAAGGGATAAACATAGACTAATATTTAATTATATTCTACAAGATTATAAATGGTTTAGCACCACAAGATATGTTAGATTGAATTCAATCATAATTTCTAACTGAACAAGCATATAATCTTAGGTCTAATGAGCTTTTTACTATCTACCACTATATACTTATTACAATAACTTTGCTCCGTCTACATGTAAATTATGGAATAATCTTCATTCAAAAAAGAAAATTTCATCAACTTTATCTTTCTTTAAGTCAAAACTTAAAAAACAAAATATACCTAGAGCTTACAAACATTTCAGTTAAGGCAATAGGGAATATTTTTTTACATCAATTACGGAATAAAGCTAGTAAAGCTTAGTTATTTAAGGATTTTTTTTAACTAATAAGAGCCGATGTTTATACCGTTGGTATGAATCTGAAGGAAATGTTATTGTTTTCCCTGGATGGCCAAGATACACTTAACAAAGAGACGAACTTTTTAAACAACTTATTGACGTAAGTATATGAACTATATACTTTATGGTAGTTTTGATTTTTCATAAAGATATGATAGTTTCCCATGTTTATATTTATATTAGAGCCTTAGACCTTTTCGATTCTCTTAAGTTATACTGTTTAAACCTATTTAAGTATTATGCATGTATATTTACTTAATATATAGTTCCCTTTATTTACTGTTCTTTTCAAATGGGCTGGATCATGAAAATCTCATTCTTATGTTTGTAGCTCTGCAAGTTTAAATGAAGGTGATAGGTTTCTTTTGTTTTACTTTCATGTTAAATACTGAAATCTGATTGATTTAGATGCAGTTCATAATCTTTTTTATTACCCTTAGCGTTAGCAACGCACTTAGCAACGGGTAACGTTTAGAATTGTTACATGCGCGAAAATCATGCGCGTACGGTTCGCCTCAGAATTCACGTTATTCCTATCTAAAAAGCAGTGATATTTTCTTTAAAATTAAGACATTCAGTATAACAAAATAAATAGTGCCTGTTTGGGAGAATAACAGTTGAAATTGACTCCCCTCGAAAACTATATATGTGTATACATAATATCAATAATATTCTGTAAACTTGTAATACGATATTCTTATGACCATAGATAATTTTTTCTTGACTTCGTATGCTTGAAAGGGTTTACAAAGGATATGACTGTTATCCCATCCATTCAATAAAAATTTTGAACATTCCGTTTAATAAAACACATTTAAATTAAATTAGTAATGTAGGTTGCTGTGATAGGAGGGTCAACCATCTACTCCAACGCTGCTGTATAATCTTAATTCTACTACATATTTCTATTCAAAAAATACAATTTACCAATTTATTGACGAAAACAATTACTGTTAGTAAATTAATGTTAATTTTTTGTGATCAAAGCAATTTAGAAACTATTAAAGCAAAATTATTTTATTGTCATCCTGTACGAAAATTAGGTTGCTAACTAGCTACAGAATTGTTTATGCCAAGACAAATTAGCGATTTGATGATATTTAGTTACATTAGAGGTTATCCTAAAGGAACAAATAAAACACTAAAAAAGTATCGGATTTCAAGATATAGTTACTACAGCATGTTCATGAAAGAGTACATGTTAGTATATCATCATTTTGTAAACGGTTATTGGCTGGATGTGTGTGAATACAAAGTTCAGATAGTTACAGTTTTAACAAACTGAGTGGGTGCAAACAAAAAAATCTCAATAGGACATACTGTAAATTTTGTATTTACACCCACCCAGAAAATTTACAATGAATAATGTCAAAGTTTCAATTTACTGGGAGAACGTAAAACCAAAATTAAACAATATTGTAATATTTTAAAATTATTTATATTTGTACACTTCTTCCGGTGCGTCTTTTTACCCCAATGAACCCCCAATGAACCCCCAATGATACCCCAATGAACCCCAATGATACCCCAATGAACCCCAATGATACCCCCAATGAACCCCAATGTTACCCCAATGATACCCTAATACACCTAATGATACCCCTATGATACCAAATCCAACTCCATCATATCAAACATACTGTATAGTAAACGGGGTTAATTGACTTTTTCCTTAATTTATTTATGAATTAAATAAAACATACACAATTTTATTTCTTGTCGCCACTTTGTTTGTCATGATTAATTTCACAAAACGTAATTGATTGCACTCCATAATCTCCATTATAACCAATCTAATTTAACTAGCATATATTCATAAAAATCTGAAGTTTAAACATAATACTTCAATCGATATTTATACTGATGACACTGCATGCATGCGTGATTTATTCATAGATATGATATGTACCGGTGTTACGCAGAATGTAGCGTTATTTTTTTTACCCCATTCACAGTGTACCGGCGGGACACCAAAATTCACGGAATACGAAAATTTGTACAGTATTTTGAATTTCTCGCTGAATGCTGCCATTTTCTTCTCATTCTCGCTCGCTTGACACAGGAAAAACATCTGTACTTTGATAATGTTTGGTGTTTTTTTTTTTTACGAAACTTGAGGTACTGCGAGCAAGCTCACAAATGAAAATATCAAAACTGAAGCTTTCTCTAATGGAAAAGAATCGATTTGCCTCTTTTTCTTAAAGTTATGTTGAACTAGCACAAATGACCAAAGCTCCCATCAGGACATAATTACAGGTCACAAACAATCTTTGAGTCAAATTTTAGCTTAAAAAATTCTAATCATTTCCCATTACAAGATATGACCCAATCGGTGAAAAAACGGCACGTAGTTGAAATTTCATTTGTGTAACATGTTGTTACATAAAATTCATTCAGTGTATCAATTATGAACATACTCAGTATCATTTGGGTATTTCAAAGTTCATTGGGGTATCATTGGGGTTCATTGGGGTCCATTGGGGTAAAAAGACGCACCCCACTTCTTCAGCGAATTTAAAAAAAAGAGTTTTACTGAAATAAATAGTTTAACGTGTAACCATGTATACAAATATTCATAAAAACATATTTTTTAAAAAAATATATAGATATCACACAAAACAGCAATTATACGTGGAAAGTTTATTATGAATAAAATAGTTATTACATATTTAAAGGGATAATATGTAAATTCAAAAAATAATCATTTAAGTCTCATTTTAACCCCCCCCCCCTACCCGTTGAAACATGTATACATGTAAATCTAAAGAATAAATTTTTAAATACTGATCATTTTTAATTAAACAAACTCATATTAAAATATTGATTCGTTAATTTGTGCTTCTTTGCTGTTGAATTTTGAACCGGTTTCATGATAAAAATTCCACGATACGGGTCAATTTTCAACATATTATGGTCTTTATTCAACACCTTTGGTCTCAATATTCAACGTGGAAAAACGACCCCTGGGTCAATTTTCAACCCGGGTCAAAATTCTTCGTTACACCGGACGTCACGGCGCAACAAGAAGTACAAACAGAATGAATTTTACTCAGGAAAAGGCTGATACAAGCTTTGAAAATGCTCAATGGTGCAACAAATAAATCAACAATTATGTGCAAGTTTGTGTTTAACTGTAATACATTTTGTGGGGGTGGTAGTAATTGTATTTTAAATACAAAACATCCGAAAGAGAGTAGAATATCTGTAAATATTTGATAAAAAAATAAGTAACGTCAATTTAACCGATGTTCAGGGTTATCCTTACTGTAAACTAAGAGAAACACAGTTAGAAAATGAAAACTTTAACGAACTAACTTATGATTCTCGAACAAATGTGTGCAAATAAGATGTTAAGTGGTTCAGTGCCATTTTAAATTGTAAGGAAAAAGGCACAATAGACTAAGCGTGATATAAAAATGGGGTACATCTATAAACTGTGCGTGTTTAATCTTGACGTCATGTTTTGAACGTTACCGTGCGCCGTGGTGACAAATCATGTTGTTTTTAAAAAGGGGTAACAAAAATACCGTTTCATCAGATGGACTAAAACTTCGCATATCAATAACATAAGTGTTGGTGCACAGATTAATCTGTTAAGTATGACTTTCATGAACAATATATGATAGACAGCTACATTGTCTTCGTATTTTTTGATTGACCCTCATAAGAAATATGGAAATCGTGTAAAAATTCGATATTTAGTAGATCATAGGTTGTGCGTCACCATGTCTCTTTAAAGAAAGAAGTGAAATAAAAAACAGAAAATACATGTATGCAAATTCATGTTGACTAACAATTGAAATTTTAGCTTTTAATATTACAGTACTGTCAAATATATTTCAGTAAAAAATGAAAATCTGATGAAAAAAATTAGCCCGAATTTTCTGTGTTTTGCGAAAGACCCAATTTTGGTTGAGCCTAATTCCAAAATATAGTAAAAATATCCAATGTTATGTAAGAAAAACAACATTCTTTTCATTAATACTTTTGGTGTTTAGAACAAATTTTACTCATAATATTGAACTTTATAACAATCCGAGTACTATAATTCCAAGTGAACAACATGCTTAATGAACTAAAAAAGTTACCTCTTATAACAACATTTATTATTATACTTTCATGTTAAATACTGTAATTTGATTGGTTTAAAGGCAGTTGATAATCAGTTCTATTACCCTCAGTGTTAGCAACACACTTAGCAACGGGTAACACAACGAATTGTTTCATGTGCGTAAATTATGCGCGTACGGTTCGCCGTAGAATTCAAGTCATTTCTATATAAAAGCAGAAAAAAATCTCTAAAATTAAGACATTCAGTATAATAAAATAAATAGTGTCTGTTTGGGAAGATAACAGTTGAAATTGACAACCCTTGAAAACCATTGTCAACCTCCGCTTCGCGTCGGTTGACAATGGTTTCCTCGGAGTGTCAATTTCAACTGTTACCCTCCCAAACAGGCACTATTTATATAATAGAGCATTTGATAAAAAAAAGTCATGACCCGGGATAGAGGGTACAATTTGTTATTAATACTAAATGCTGATTATGCATATTACATTTCTGAACTACTATTATGTTTGCCAAATTGCGGCTTGAACCGGACACTGTCGATAGATAAGAACAGGAAGTAACGTTAACTCCCGTAATTTTTTTCCAACTCTGATCAGGTGACAACATTCAACTGGATCAGTCATGTTTGGGCCACGCACATCAGTCCTTTAAAGAATATATGAATTTCTTGTTAACAAGGTTTGTATTCTCATCTTCAATAGTGCATATCGCTAGCTATGGTCATTAACATGCATGCATATAATTGTAATTAGATATACATTATGATTAGATATTTTAAAATTGTTAAACTACTTTCGTTTTGAATCTAATGTTCTGTATATTCATCACAATAAACTATGAGAAATTTAACGAAACCATATCAGCTTGAGTTATTTTAAAAGGTTTATAAAGTTTTGAAAATGTCCAATTATTTGTATCAATATCCGGCTAAAAAAATATTGGAAAGGGGGGTATTTTTACGAAAGACGAATAGGGCCACATAAAAGATTATTTTTATCTCTGAATTACGAGAAAAGATCTCGTTATTATGAGTTAATTATTATATATATTATATTTAAGTAATGCAGTCGAATTTTATAAAGAAATTTAAATTCATGTAATATTACATGCAAAATCAATTCTTCAATGTCTGAATACATGAATAAACCCACCGAAACGGAGGGAAACAAAACGAAACAAAATCATATACGAAGCCTACCGAAATGAAACTATATCAAAACAGCCTACCGAGACGAAACGAAACAAATCGAAATCAAAACAGAGCCAAACCAAACCAGACGAAAACTACAGAAACCAAAAAATCAAATAAAATAGAGCAAAATGAAATCAAATTTAAAATGCTCAATATAAACTATTACGATTTATTAAAACATATTATATAGTGTATATTTCAGAAGTAACGAGTCTCTTTTGATACGCAGTGAAATATAAAAACGATTTTGCGCGTTTCTAAACGTGTGCATTTGTAAGCGTGGATTACACTTTTAAATAGTAATTGTTTATTTTTAGTGCAAAACACATAAGACTGTGCCTACATATAAAACTCAAGTTATCCCTTTCGGGTTCTTGTTAATACAATTCATTTGCATGTATACTAGTAAACACAAAATCAGATTTTAGGACATGTCCAACACTAAACTTTATCAAATCAAGTACTTTCAGAAACAGTAAATTAAAAGCGAAGAGTAAGCAAAGTTTGAAGAAATAATACGGTAAAATTGCAACATCAAATTGATATTCAACTTTTATCAAATCATTTGAACAATAAAATACAAATAGAAAAATATGATAGAGTGATAAGACTTTCAGATGACGAGCTATTTCACAATTTCACGTTTTATTTTATTAACAAGCGATTGAACTATATAATCTTTATATGAAGTAAAAATAGCCCATGTGCAGTTAACACATTGTTTTAAATATTATACCTTAATTTGAAAAACATTGTGATAGTTTTGTTTCGTTTCGTAAGGTTTCGTTTTGATTTTGTTTCGTTTTTGTAGGTTTTATTTCGTTTCTTTAAGGTGTAGCCTGGTTTCGGCCTACCCATAATGCTCCATACTGTGCGGGGAATTATGGGTAGGCTGGAAGCAGGCTAGTTGAGGGGATTTCATTTCATTTCTATTTCGTTTCGCATTTTACAAGTACCCCAAAAATATAAGTATTTCTTTCTTTTTTTAGGAGATTGAACTTCCATGGATCCTCATAAAAGTGCACAGGATGTGCCCCGATGTGACCTTTGTGAGACCGCCTTAATACACAACTATTGTGACTTTTGTCATGTCAACCTCTGCAAGCCCTGTGTAGTAGATCACATCACAGATGGATATGACAAACATAAAATAGTTCCTTTCAAAGAACGAAGATCAACTCTCATTTATCCAAAATGTGAAACGCATCCTCACAAAAACTGCAAATTTCAGTGCAAGGATTGCAACAATATTTTTGTTTGTTCTTCCTGCATGGCATCTGAACAACATGGAAGACATAAATTTGTAGAAGTTACAGAAGTTTTCAAGACAAAGAAAGATGATATTAAAAACGATACAAAAGAGTTAGAAAATCATATTTTTCCTACGTATAAAGAAATTGCATGCGACTTGGAAAATCAGCTTGCCAACCTGGATGGAGGATATGAGAAACTTACAAAAAAAATGTCCAAACAAGGGGAGCAATGGCACAGAGAAATCGACATCATCATCAACAAAATGAAAACTGAAATCACCGAGATAAAAGTTAAACATAGGGACATTTTACAGAAACACTTGGATGAAATAAAAAAGATACAGTCTCTCATTAAAGAAACATTACATGCCTTAAGAAAAATTGAAAATCCACTGAAATATCTTCTACCATTGAATACAGCTCCAAGACTAGAAAGTTCAGCAAGCTTCCGCCTCAGGTTCACGTATCGCTGCCAACATTCATTCCAAAACCAATAGACCGTGAGAAGCTGTATAAATTGTTTGGACAGATTATCCCATTATCTACTGCTACAGAAGAAGATGTCTTGTTGCTGAACCAATCCAACACTTCAGTCAAAGAACTACTCGACGAACCGGAGCTCATCGCCACAATACAGACTGGGTATAGGGAACTACGCATTGTTACGTCCATAAATGAAGGAAAAATATGGACGAGTGGGGAAATCAATGATATCAAATGCTTTGATATTAGAGGCTCAAACGTTCAGACAATTGAAACAGATTCTGAAAAAATCCCCAATGATATAGCCATAGACAGTGATGGGCATCTTCTATTTACTAGCGGGGAAACAAGGACAGTGAATAAAGTAAAGAATGGAAAGACAGAAGAGTTGATCAGATTTATAGAATGGAAACCTGTAGGACTTTGTATAACCTCTAATGGTAATCTCCTGGTGACCTTGCTCAGTGTTGATGAAACCCAATCCAAACTTGTCCTTTTCTTGGGATCTAGAGAAAAACAAACTATTCAGTTCGATAGTGATGGTAAACCTCTGTATTCGGGGAATAACATAATTAAATACATTACTGAAAACAGAAACCATGACATTTGTATAGCTGACTGTAAGGCTGATACAGTAGTTATGGTTAATCAGGACGGGGAACTCAGGTGGAGATACACCAGTAATCCCTCTGTTACCAAGAACAAACCATTTAAACCTCATGGTATCACAAAAGACAGTCAGAGTCGTATCCTGACAGCAGATTATAACAACGATTGTGTCCATATTCTGGATCAGAATGGACAGTTTCTGCGTTACATTGGTAACTGTGATCTGAAGAGACCTTTTGGTGTATGTGTGGACAACAACAACAATCTGTTTGTGTGTGAGTTTTACCAAGGCAATGTAAAGAAAATCAAATATCTAAAGTAGATATCATTACATCAATGGCAATACTGTAATGTAAACTAAACAAAAGTGGCCTTTTTCTGTGCATGTTTATGCGTTGATTGCTTAATTTTGAATGTCATAAAAGTCCTATAACACACCAGGCCGTGAAGACAAATATATGTAAGTTTTTTAAATAAAGATATATTCTATTCGCAATTATTTCGTTTTTGAAGAATGGGCATTTAAGCAATATATGCATGTAATATACAACTATTGTACCTTATCGAAAAAAATTGGCAAGTGGTGTGTCAGTTATCGGGAAAGAAGATTTCAGAGACATGTTGCTTATTTGCAACTTTTATACAACATAAATATTAATACATTGTATTCATGTATATTCATTTGATAGTTCTACTATCAGAACGAGGACTAAAAGTGAAAAGGACCAATTATCATTGTTGGTAGAACATTTTAAAACCTATACAACATTTTTTTATATAATAAAAAACAGGGCTGTGTTTGTTACGACCAGAGGTTATGTAATTAATCTGTAGCAACTGTTTACATGTATTACCTGGTCGTGGGGAAACTTTTTGCTGTGCTTTAGTTCTTCTTTATATTTATATTATTTCATAAACAGAGCAGTAAGCATCATTGTAAAATAAATTAAAAGCAATCAGTCAGCATGGGTCCATCTTAAGTATTGTTTCGACCAATGTTATTAGAGGCTTCAATTTAGGTCCATTTCTAGTAAAATAATTTCAATGTTAATGAAATAATTATTTGCTGCAAATTGCCTAAACTAATGCATTGCCATAAGAAAAAAAATTCAAAGACAAAAATGTAATATTTAAAAATGTATTTGTATCATTAATAGATACAAGAAATGTTAATGAAATAATTATTTGCTGCAAATTGCCTAAACTAATGCATTGCCATAAGAAAAAAAATGCAAAGACAAAAATGTAATATTTAAAAATGTATTTGTATCATTAATAGATACAAGAAATGTTAATGAAATAATTATTTGCTGCAAATTGCCTAAACTAATGCATTGCCATAGGAACAAATTCAATGAAACCATGCATCAACACTAATTTGAAAATTCAGGTACAGGATGACCCACCCCTTATTAAACTTACCTTTACTTTTTCTACATCACACTACAATTATTATCATCAACAAACGCACTTCCATTTCAACCCTATTATCTTCTAATATCATATAACACGCCACCACAAATACAATTACTTACTAATTAGATTACTGTTAAACTTTATTAAATATGGACGCTGGTCTTTTGGGTCTTGGATATTGGGAAGAGGTAGCTACAAAACTCGAGAAGCTGTCGATCATTAGATTTACTTTTGGACACATTGCCAATTAGTTTTGTGCATAAACATTAAGTATCTGAAGAGTCTGCTTAGCTAGCATTCGTAAGAAGATTTATTTTTGTATCAAGATGTCAGTAGCAGAATACATGTATATGATTTTAAAGAATCTTTGGACGACTCTTTTCCTCTGATTTCCATGTACACGAATGTATATTACACATTATATTATTATATTATATTATTTAAACTATAAAATGCTTTCTTGGTGATTCATTCGGGATATGAAGGTAGTAACATTGCAGAAAAAATACATTAGCCGCGTTAGCGGGTTATGTAATTTTTTCTGCAATGATCGCTACCTTCATTACCCGAATGAATCATCAAAGAAAGCATTTTATTGTTTATATTAACATCTTTCTTTTAGCCAATTGATAAATGGATTATGAAAAGTAAGTAAAATTCACTACATTACTGTTAATATACGTAAGTACGTTTACTAAATGAAAGAGCCTAATCGTCTCCTGTGAGACTTTGAGTCTGACGTCGTCATGATTATTTCGTGCAGTTCGTGATTTTTCCTAGGTAGTTGTAAGTCTCGACCAATCGATAAACTGAGCGTGTCAAGTTTGGTCCAGATTTCGACCAATCAATAAACGGGGCGTGTAGATTTCAATATGGCTGTTTCTATAGAGCTATGAATTAACTCTATGTTTCCGTAAAAAATAGAGGGAATGATACTAGGTGGATGTAAATATATATACATATTCTATTATATTATATTTACACTGCCCTGTAAATAAAGTGTTTCAATTACATTTTTAGCAAAGTTTAAATTTTCACAACCAGAATTCATCTTATTGTACTGTAGAAGTTGCAAAAATTATTTGACAGCGGGTTAGTGTTGATTTTTTTATGATATATGGATGCAATAATGTTTAAAATGTAGAAATAGTAGGTCTGTTACGAAACTTCAGGGAAACTGGAGTCGAAACATGGGTCGAAGCGTAAACTGTCTTTGGTTCCGACATTTACACGTTTTCCAGAATCAAAATATGAGGGCTTGCGAAGAGAAGTGGATGTAGGCTATGTCTGTCCACTTCTCAAAAGAGAATATCTCATAGTTCTGCCAAAACATATTTCAGTGAAAAAAGAAAATCTGAAGAAAAAAGGTAGCTAGCTCGAATTTCCTCTGTTTTGCTAAAGGCCCAATTTTGTTTGAGCTTAATTCCAATATTTAGTAAAAATATTGAATGTAATGTCAAAAACATCTTTTCATTAATACTTTTTGTGTTTAGAACAAATTTTTCTCATGATATTGAACTTGATGACAATCTGAGAAATATAATCCTTAGTAAACAACATGCTTAATGAACTAAAACAAGTTACCTTTTCTACCAACAGGTAAAAGAGCATTTGATAAAAAAAACATGACACGGTTTAGAGGGTTGCATTCTTTATTAATACGTATATAATATATGAATAGTGCCTGTTTGGGAGGGTAACAGTTGAAATTGACACCCCGAGGAAACCATTGTCAACCTCCGCTTCGCGTCGGTTGACAATGGTTATCGAGGGTTGTCAATTTCAACTGTTGTCCTCCCATACAGGCACTATTTATTTTATTATACTGAATGTCTTAATTTTAGAGATTTTCTTACTGTTTCTATATAGAAATGACGTGAATTCCACGGCGAACCGTATGCGCATAATTTACGCGCAAGTAACAATTCGTTGTGTTACCCGTTGCTAAGTGTGTTGCTAACGATGAGGGTAATAGAACGGATTATCACCGGGGTCTTAACCAATCAGATTTCAGTATTTAACATGAAAGTATAATAATGTTGTTTATGCATGTTACATTCCCGAACTAAAATATTTAATAGCTTAAATATTACTGAATTTTATTTGTGTCTTACTCGGAACATGTACATGATCCATTGATTTTTAATAGTGTAATTTAAAAAAGAGAGAGAGAGAGAGATATGACAAATTACGGCTTGAACCGGACACTGTCGATAGCGATGAACAGGAAGTAATTAACGTTAACTCGTATTTTTTTCCAACTCTGGTCAGATGGCAACATTCAGAACAGGATCAGCCATGTTTGAGCCACGCATACCAGCCCTTTAAAGAAAATATATATTTCTTGTTAACAAGGTTTGTATTCTTATCTTTAATAGTGCATATTCACTGAACTAAGTTGCTAGCTATGGTCATTGACATACATGTATATGATTCTGATTAGATCTACATCATGCATGGTTAGAAAGAACAGGGGCGTACAAGGCGTTGTATATCCCCCACTTGGAGCAACGAAGACGAGAGTTTGAATATTAATTTTTGGTTTTTAGTATAAATTTTACGATTGAAGTCAATATTGTGCTTTCATTCTATAAACACGGCAGTGGTAGATTTCCAAATTAAGCTGCACAGCGTTTTATGCCAAATCTTGGACCATTCACTGTTCTAAATTTAGACTATCAAATAGACTAATACAATTTATCTAATGACAACAATTACGTAATGTTCATTTATGCACAATGTCGGATAAAAATAGCGCTAGCACAAATAAGTGTTTAAAAAGCAAACAAATAAACCAAAGGAAATAAATACCAAGTGTATGTATTAATGTATAATATTAATTGTCAGAAAATGCAGTTTTTTATTATACATGTACATGTCCTGATGTACATTTTCAAAAATTTTAAATCTAAAACAAAGTCAACATTAACTGTGTTGCGTGTCCACAAAACTTTCCAGTTCAATAAGGAAGAAGCCATCAGATCCTTTATTAACGCCAAAAAGCGTATAATTATATTACAAAACACATGTGATTGCGTTGCGAAAGTGTTAACTCAAACCAACGAAAAGCTTAATTTGAAGGTTTCCTTTTCACCAAAAACCTTCTACTCTTGGCAATGTATGTAAATATTCTTTCCTTTTCATTTTGCGATTATTGCGATTATACCGAATTTCATTCAAAAAGGAACTCCTTGAATAATGAACATGATATAGTCCGGTCCCTATGTTGAAATAGATCATTTTAACGCTCCCATGCCTGTGAAATCAAAAGATTTATTTTATGATTTTGAGCTGAAAACATGTATATCTTATCAGTTATGATAAAGAAATTGATATAGAATTACGTACGGGTTTTTATTTTGTTTACAGAATAGTGCAGAGTGTGGTTTTGATGCTCTTAAATTACACGATTTTAAATTTACATAATTTTCCCAGAAAGACATACTTTACTTATTTGTTGAAACTACCAATATTCTGCTCTAAGAAGTGGTAATTTTGCGTCCCTTTGGGATTTTTTTTCCTAGGAGGAGGCCCCCTAACCCCCCTTGCGGGAGGGGGACACCACCTCCTGCACCTACCCCCTCCCGTGCGACGCACGTCACTGAAGCCTTCGACTTCAATTTGTTGACTACACATATAAATGGACCATCATACGCCACTGAAAACGAAACAAATTGAAAGGAAACTATATAAAAACGAAGTTTACCAAAACGAAACCAAACGAAAACTACAGAAACAAAAAGGAATAAAATACAGCAAGACGAAATCAAAATTCAAATGCTTGATAACTATTATGATTTAAAATATATTATATAGTGTATATTTTATAAGTAACGAGTCTCTTTTGATACGCAGTGAAAGATAATTACGATTTTGCGCTTTTCTAAACGTTTGGATTTGTAAATGTGGATAATACGTTTAAATAGTTATTGCTCATTTTTGAGCAAAACGAAAAAAAATAATACGGTAAAATTGCAACATCGAATTCAAATTAAATTCAAACCATACATTTATCGGAATTGAAATTCAACTTTTATTAAATCATTTGAACAATAAAATATCAGTAGAAAAATATAATAGAGTTATAAGTCTTTCAGATGACAAGCTAATGCATAATTCCACATTTTATTTTATTACAAGTGCTTGAACTATATGAATTTTATATGAAGTAAGAATAGTCCATGTGCAGTTTACACATTATATATATAATCATATACCTTGACTTAAAAAACCATGTGATGGATTTGTTTCTTTTCGTTTTGATAGGTTTTATTTTGTTTCAGTAGATTTCATTCCGTTAAGGTAGATTTCGTTTTGGTTCATTTCGTTTCGTTTCATTTCTATTTCGTTTCACACTTTACAGGTACCCTAAAAATATAACTAATTTTTTTAAATTTTTTTTTAAAAGATTAAATCTCCATGGATCCTCATAATAGTGCGCAGGATGTGCCCCGATGTGACCTTTGTGAGACCGCCATAGTACACAGCTACTGTGACTTTTGTCACGTCAGCCTCTGCAAGCCCTGTGTAGTAGATCACATCACAGATGGATATGACAAACATAAAATAGTCCCTTTCAAGGAACGAAGATCAACCCTCATTTATCCAAAATGTGAAACGCATCCTCACAAAAACTGCAAATTTCAGTGCAATAATTGCAACAATATTTTTGTTTGTTCTTCCTGCATGGCATCTGAAAAACATGGAAGACATAAATTTGTAGAAGTTACAGAAGTTTTTAAGACAAAGAAAGATGGTATTAAAAAAGATACAAAAGAGTTAGAAAATCATATTTCCCCTACGTATGAAGAAATTGCACGCGACTTGGAAAATCAGCTTGCCAACCTGGATGGAGGATATGAGAAGCTTACAAAAACAATGTCCGAACAAGGAGAGCAATGGCACAGAGAAATCGACATCATCATCAACAAAATGAAAACTGAAATCAGCGAGATAAAAGTTAAACATAGGGACATTTTACAGAAACACTTGCATGAAATCAAAAAGATACAGTCTCTCATAAAAGAAACATTGCATGCCTTAAGGAAAATTGAGAAATCCAATGAAGTATCTTCTACCATTCAATACAGCTGCAAGACTAGAAGGTTCAGCAAGCTTCCGCCCAAGGTTCAAGTATCGCTGCCAACATTCATTCCAAAACAAATAGACCGTGAGAAGCTGTATAGTTTGTTTGGACAGATTACCCCATTATCTACTGCTACAGAAAAAAAATTCTTGTTGCTGAACCAATACAACACTTCAGTCAAAGAACTACTCGGTGAACCGGAACTCATCTCCACAATACAGACTGGGTATAGGGAACTACGCATTGTTATCTCCATAAATGAAGGGAAAATATGGACGATTGGGAAGATCAATAATATCAAATGCTATAATATAAGAGGTTCAAACGTTCAGACAATTAAAACAGATTCTGAAAAAATCCCCAATGATATAGCTATAGACAGTGATGGGCATCTTCTATTTACTAGCGGGGCAACAAGGACAGTGAATAAAGTAAAGAATGGAAAGACAGAAGAGTTGATCAGATTTTTAGAATGGAAACCTGTAGGACTTTGTATAACCTCTAACGGCAATCTCCTGGTGACTATGAACACTGAGGATGAAACTCAATCCAAAGTTGTCCGTTACTCGGGATCTACAGAGAAGCAAACAATTCAGTTCGATAGTAATGGTAAACCTCTCTATTCAAGGTATGATAAAATTAAATACATTACTGAAAACAGAAACCATGACATCTGTGTAGCTGACTGTGGGGCTAATGCAGTAGTGGTGGTTAATCAGGACGGGAAACTCAGATGGAAATACATCAGTCATCCCTCAATTACCAAGCACGAACCATTTGCACCCTATTGCATTACAACAGACGGTCAGAGTCATGTCCTGACAACAGATTTTAAGAACCATCGTATCCACGTTCTGGATCAGAATGGACAGTTTTTGCGTTTTATTGATAACTGTGACCTAATGAATCCTTTTGGCTTGTGTGTGGACAATAATAACAATCTACTTGTGTGTGAGCTTTACCAAGGTAATGTAAAGAAAATCAAATATCTAAAGTAGACAAAAATACATCAATGGCAAAAATGTGATGCAAATCAAACAAAAGTGGCCTTTTTCTGTGTGTGTTAAATCATTCGATGCCACAATATCTGGATGTCGAATAAATTCGCGGGTGGTGTGTCGGTTATTCAGGAAAGAATTTTTCATTTAATAGTTCTATTATCAGAACGAGACTAAAAGTTAAAAGGGCAAATTATCATTGCTGATAGAACATTTTTAAAATCATATACAACTTTGTTTTATAATTATAAAAAAAATACATGGCTGTGTTTGTTACGAGCAGAGGTTATGTAATTAATTTGTAGCAACTATATTATCTGGTCGTGGGGAAACCTTTTGCTGTGCTTTAATTCTTGTTTTTATTTACAGAATAAGTATGATGTATTTCATAAAACAGTGCAGTAGGCATCATGCTAAAATAAAAATCATTTTGAAATGAAAAACAATCATTCAGCATGCCAGGGCCCATCTTCATTAATGCTACGACCAATCTTATTGGGGGTTGAAATTTAGGTTCATTTCTCGTGAATTTATTGAAATTCAAGTAAATTGAAGTATTTGTATAGGTGTATCTGCATCAATTTTACATACATACATGAACGTTATTACATAAAATTTCAATAGCAAAAGTTACACGACAAAAATGTGATCATTAAAAAAATGTATTAGTATAATTGATAAAAATACAAGAAATGTTAATGAATGATTTGCTGCAAATTGCCTGAACTAATGCATACCAATAGGCACATATTCAATAACATCATCCACACTAATTTGAAAATTCAGGTGCAGGATGACCCACCCGTTATTAAACTTACCTTTACTTTTTCTTCATCACACTATACTTATCATTATCAACATGTCCACTTTCATTTCAAAACTATCACCACCTAATATCATATTACATGCCACCACAAATACAATCACAAATTAATTAGATTAGGCCTACTGTTAAACTTTATTAAATATGGACGCTATAGTCTTTTGGGTTTTGGATAATGGGGAGAGAAGGATACAAAACTCTCTAAGCAGTCGATCGTTAGATTTATTTCCGCTTGGATGTATTTCCAATTAGTTTTGTGCATAAACATTAAGTATCTGAAGAGTCTGTTTTAGCTAGCATTCGTAAGAATTTTTATTGTCAGTAGCAGAATACATGTATATAAAATTAAAGAATCTATGGACGACGCTTTTTCCTCTAATTTTCATATCCACGTATGTATGTATACTGTTACCGCCCTGTAAATCTGTTTCATCTACATTTTTAGCAAACTTTAAATTTTCACAACCAGAATTAATCTTACTGTACTGGTTTTGCCATTTTTCTCATTTCATCTGACTTCCGAACGATTCGCAACCTTTGTTTTGCGTCAATATATAAATGTAGATGTACATATAAATACCTCTCAACACGATTTAAATCTTAAGTATCATTATTTAAGCTGTAACGCTTTTATCTCCACAAAAAATATTAAATCCGTTTTAAAACTTTTTACGTAATAGATGATTTACCCTTACACAATAATGTACTTGCATTGACAAATGTTTCGCAGGTGACGCACAATTAATCTGTGATATGATAAACTCCTGATACCTCTGTGGGATAATTGTGAATTAAAAACATACCTTCACTCTCATGATATTCCGAATACTAAATAACTCAATATTTGTATAAATTAATATTTTTTTTTATTCATAACATCATATCCATGTTATCATTATGTATCATTTCCGATTTTTATTTTCATTTCCATCCTTCCGCTGGCACTGGAATCTGTTTTTGCGTAGAACCCCTCTGTTAACTTTGACATGAGTTTCGCCAGCATTCCTTTCTTCGTCGTGTTGTAAGCCTTTCGGTTGGCATGGAAACATAGTGATGCCGTTCTGTCACAGTTACACAGCGCCCTCTCACAGGGACGTTCGTCACCTACAAGAAAATAATTTATTTAGACTTTTACATAATCCATGATTCCTTAGAATATTAGCTATATATTTTTTAAATTCCCCAGTGCCTTTGTCTATTATATCACTATGAATCGATTTTGTAATGTATAGGCCAATAAATTTCAATTACTATTTTGAAATTTAACTCGTACAGTTGCTGAAATTAAATAATATATTACGACTGTATACTTACGACACTCGATTTCCCCTTTGCTGATATTGAAGTTGTATTTGATTGTGTAAACACTTCCACATTTGGGGTTTCCAATGATGACGTCATAGCAATTATCATGATGAAAACAGCATCTGAAAAATGTATAAATATTATTGAAAAAAAAATTAATCAAATAATGATTACAGTATAATTTAACTATCGGTTTTACAATTATCAATACCATACACTATGGGTATTGGATCATGCTTTATCAATCTCACGAGAAGAGACTGTAATATATCAGTCATTGTCTATCATAATCGTCATTCTAGAACCTGAACTGATAATATGGATTCATTTATGCTATCAGATCTTTCATTAACCCTTTCTATTATCGGTTTGATTACGAGACCAACGCTTAGTTATATCCGTATAAAATTAAGAATTTTAAAGGGATATAACTATTAAGGTTTTTTTTAACCAGGGACGCATATACGTCCATTTAAAACATCAAAAATATATATAAAATTTTCATTTATTGTACTCTTTTCTATAATTCTGTCTCAATTTCCCCCAGGGTTTTTTTTTTTTTATAATCGGTAGTTCAACAATACAATATTACATACTCATCAATGGCGTCTACTACACTTCCGTTTCCGCCAAGACCGCACCAATTCCCATAGTCGCTGAAATCAAATGGATCGCGGCCAGTTGTCGAGTAGATCATCTGACTGAACTGGGTCAAATCTCGTTTCCGTCTCCCGGCATCTAAGAATTTATACAACAAAATGGTCATTTTTCCACTGATTCTTAAAATCAAAATTTCACTTGACAATTTTTAGGGGGCAAAGGACATGTACAATATCATCAAATGCAACTAACTGATGTATTGGTTTGGTTTTTTTTTCAAATAAACATACGGATGCAAGTACCTTGTTGTCTAGTCAATACTAATTTAATGATAGTCTTGTTAACATATTTTTATAGATGTATCACTAGAATTCCAAATGACTTTTAAAAACTACATTCTCGTTGGCTAATAATCGCTGATAGGGTTTGGTTGACGACAATCTGCAACATTTACCTCGGATTTTTCTTCTCAATTAATTTTTAACAATAATATCACCATGTAAAATGTATATAAATTTTCATGTTGCGAACATTGTCTATAGCTTTAGCTTGTTGATAAATTAACATTTTTTTCTCTTCTTAATTCTCGTGAAATTCCTCCTGACTGTCTGTAATGTGATATAATGTAAATTAATGTTTATAAAATAAAACCTAAGATGAGGTAGACTCTATCTCAGAGTCAGAGTTGATAGTTAGAGGTTAAGAGTCAGTAAATGTATAGTATCAAGAGTATAAATGTATATTTTGTGAAGTACTTTTTCTTAATTGTGACTAAATGAAGATGTTAAAAACGCCAAAAATTGCTTTGTCATGGAATTTTCAAATTGACCTAAATGCACACAATCATAACAAAGCAAAAATTTTTAAAAAGCGATATTTCAAAATTATACACCGTAAATCTTTGAAGAAAAAATCTGTATCTGCAAGATACTTGATTAAGGTGTATATAAGTGAATAAACAGGGGTTTTCTTCTCACAAGCAATTTCAAGTGTTTTTCGTGCCGACTTTGATGAGGTGTGTGCAGATTAAAAAAGAAAGGAGCTGGGTAATATGGATCACCTACCTGTACCGTATACAGCAAAGGCCACAAGGACGAGGAAAATTCCCCTGTTCATTTCACATTCTCTGTATTAAACAAATGAAAATTAGATTCTACACGCTGATTTCCAACTGTATGCAGCAAATGGAGTAATTTTGCATTGTCTTTTTTTCGGTGTATTTCGCATATGTTGTAATTCATAACATGATGGATGTGGGATGATTAAATTTTTGGCTAGAATTATTTTAAACAATTTTTTGGCTTATAAATGAATGCACAGTATTATGAAGGAAAGAAGGAAAACATTACCATAATTATATAATCTTACACAAGGACATTGTAGAAAATGTATTACTTTGAAACTGTATATACAGTTCTGCATTTTTGAATCACGGTACATTACAGAATTATTTTTTTTTACAAGAGAGTCCGAGGGATGTATCGGTAAATTTAAAACGCAAAAAAATTGAATTTTCCCGATGGGGGTCCGTACCCTGCTGCCCCCCCCCCCCCCCCTATTCGTGCATGCAGCAAGTACTGTAGATCTATACTGTAATTTTCACGATCAACCAGGGTTCGTATATTATTCATAAAGAGTTTAAAAAAGATCATATTCCGGTAAAGTGGCAAGATATTCCCTCAAAAGTTGGCTTCAGTAACAGGTTAAAGGGGTTTTAGAACATCTAATCGCACTATGTGTCTTTTGCCAATTTTCAATCAGCAGTTTAAAATTAAGTACATGTAACAATACATGTAATTGACTTGTTGTTTCAGACCAGATTGAAATGGGAAAAAAACCCATTGCAAACCAAGAGGCTATGGGCTTCTATGGTTTGATATAAAATATGTGTATCTTTATAACAAAAATACATCACTAGGTAGGCTTTCCGATGTAAACAAACAACAATTATTAGACCCATAATGGTTTTCATCTCTTAGCTCTTAGTGAATATATACATGTATATAAATGTTACACATCATCCAACATACTTCTTGTGTATGTTTTGAGAGGAAACAAAATGCTTTTTGAAATTTAAAATTTGTTATTAAAAAAATCAAATACAGAGAAGATTTACCTGCGTGAAGTACCCTTCTACTACTTTACATATATACGACTCTAGAACATCGCCGAGGTACATCTACATTTCCTATATCAATTATGAATATACAAGGATGTAATACACAGCCTAAGGGTAGGTGGCGATCATAACGGTGTACATAAGGTATGAGGTAGAGGGCGGAAGTTTCCAACAAAATTCATGACCGAAATATGCTTGGCAACATCCTGCTTCATTTCCTTGGATATGAATAAATTTAAACAATATGCCAGCTACTATTTACAGTTTACAACGAGAGAGAGAGAGACTATTTACAGTTTACAACGAAAGAGAGAGAGAGAGAGAGAGAGAGAGAGAGATTGTAGACGTCTTTACAAACAAAATCAGTTTTTGTTATTATGTTATTATATTCAGTAGCTATGAATAAAAATATACAAAATATAACAAGTACATAATCAGTAGTAATGAATAAAAATATGCAAAATATAACAACTAATACATAATACACCTTTTGCATAGCTGATTTGCAGGGACGTGCAAAAACAAAGACACAGAAGTACTTATGTTACCAGGCCCACGTACGACCCGAAATCAATATAGGGAAGTTTTTATTCCAACAAAACCAAACGTTTAAATAAAAGAAATCCCCCATCTACCTATGCTTGCAATTAATTTATTACCGTATTTGCTTGGCGGGTTCTGAATACATATACATGTATAACTGTATAGCTAATAAAACGTACGTGGAAATTTAATACGAGTTTCCTCCACAGAATAGTGTATAAAAATAATATCGACAAAAAGAAAAAAAATACAGTGTCAATATTAAGAGGGGAAATTATACCTTAGAATATTCAAGTTTCATACTAATTTTATTAATACTAGTTTTATACCAATACTAAGTTTTATACTAATACTTTTACCATTTATTGCATGATGATGATGCAGTTGTTAAAACAAATGAAGCACATGTTTCCATTTCAGGTTTTAAAAAAAAGAAGAAGAGAAAAGCTGTCAATGTGACAGCACACCTGGTTTTCTTTTGAGTGAACAATGTCCATAATCCATATGTCAACCATTAATGAACACTTTATACATGTACCTATCCAGAGAAATGGGGTACTCTATTTGCAATATTTTTGCCAAAAAGTAATGAAGTTCAGCAGCTGGTATTTGTTTCAGGAATTCATAATCATACAGTAAAATCCTAGCAATATGCACACTTCTGATATAGGTACAACTGATCTGCAAGAGAACAACTTCCTACCTTGAAAACTGTAGAAGGAGTTATCCGTACAACAGGGGTACCTTATATGCAATATTTTGCCCCCAAAAATGACATTGTTCAACTGGTACAGTCAATCAGCAAAAAGAACAACTTCTTATCTTGAAAACTGTATAAGGACTTGTTCGTACACTAGTGGTACCTTATATGCAATATTTTGCCAAAAACAACTGAGCTGGTGAGGGATACAGTTTGCATGCGTCTACAGTTCTTACAAATCATCCAAACCATTTCATTTTATTACAAAAATTTGTTTTGTTTATGTTCATTGTGTAGCTTTTTCATAAATATTTAAATCAGAAATCAAAATTCTCGCAATATGCACACCTCTGATATAGGTACAATTCATTTGCAAAAGAACAGCTGTCTATCTTGAAACTGTGGGAGGAATTATCCGTACATTAATCGTACCTTTTTGGCAGCCGCCCATCCACCTGCCCGCCCGCCATTTTCACTATTTCAATAACCGGATTTTTGTTTGTTTGGAAAACCCGGTTTAAAAAAAATGTAAAATACTTATTGTTTGAGGTAGTGACAAAATATTCTCTTCAGAGAAAGAACACATTATACGGGGTGGACTTGTAACTGCTTACAAATTAAAAAAAAAAATAGAAAAATGCTTTATCTTCTTATAAATTATCTAATATGCAAGTAATATCATGAAATACTACTGATCACCAACTTATTAAATATACTTGCAAGAAAACTACGTTAGGTTTATGAATACCTTGCCATCACTAAAATTTGTAACCACAAATCAATGCTACATGTGTAATAAATCTTATATTGTTTCAGATTACATGTATCTATATAGGTTCAGCCCTGAAATTACATCACTTTCCCAAACATTAGACTATAATTTACATAGTATCAATTTTGCTATTATAAATAGAATTATATTAATGCAAAGTTTTAGAGTAATCAAAAGATCTACTTTATCAAACTAACATCCTACCAAAAAATTATCATATTGTTAGATTAACTGAAAATACCTGCAGCCTTAACACAGAATCAAGAGTACATCATGTGTTGCATGTAGTATTATATATATTAATGAAGCAAATATATGTCAAGAAAATAATTTGGTTGTTAAAGATACAGAAAGAAACAAAGATAATAATTCAATTTTTTTAACGTCAAAAGTCGAGAAAAAATAATTTAAAACAATTCTTCACTCATACAGACATTATACCCGACTTAAATCTTATGTACAATACATGTAATACAAAAACAAAATATTAGTATTGTATAATATATGGCAACAATGCCCTTTTCAAATGCCTTTCTAAATAAAACATGCATTTCTAATTCTTCTGACAAGATGCAAGATAAGAAGTAGGGTACATTTCTTTTCCTCAACAATTCTACCAGGTAAATAAATAGAAATAAACAATATATATACCGATACACTAATATTTGTAAAAGCACTAGTGGCAGCAAATAAATATGTATTTCTCAATACTAAAGTCACTGAAAGCTGTATTGTATAACATGTGTAATAATATTCTTAAAGTGTATCCAAAGATAGGTTGTTTAACAGCACATCATTCTCCTCCTCAAGATCGACTTCTTGACACGGTTCTAAACCGTGTTTCTTTTCAATCATTTTTTCTGTTCTTATCTGAAAATAAAAACAACAATTCAATGAAACTAAGCTTCATTTTAGAGAAAGCATACTAAAGTATTTTATACTTTTTTATCTGACTGAGCAATAGTACTTTGATTCATTTAAATGGATACTCATTTTTTTCAACTTTTGTTCTTCCATTGTAGATTCTGATATTTTTCAGAGACAAATTTACCGGCACAGTGTATAATATACACATACTATTAATTTCAAACAACATCAGATTCAAATGGATGAGGGGGAAATTCCTTTCATAATTTTATATATTAATCTTCCTTCATTCATACATAGGTGGATTTAAAATTTTACAATTATATAATTTGTGTAAGTTAAAAAAAATTTGGATGATGATTGAAAAAATATATATCATATTCTCTAAACAAGAACTAGCTATATCTACACAGTGTTAGGGTAGGAATAATGTTGTGCGACAAGTGCTAGGGGTGTTATATATACAAACAAGAAACACAGGGTCATAACGTACAACCACATAACACATAGCTAACACCTTTACACTTGCACATCAACCTATGCAAGAAGCACTCTCATTGGCTACTGGAACTTTGTTTACTACACAAGCATAGCCAATGAAACACAAGGAAAGGTTGGTTAATACCCATGTAAACTACAGTTATTCGGGTGGCTACATTACGAAAGGGAAAGTGCTGGTTAATACAGATGGATATGATACTCTGTACATGTACAAGTGACAGATTTGTTGAATTGCTATCGTCTAAAGGACTATGTGCGGTTTTATGTATTTTTTGCCCCCAAAATCAAATTTTAGTTTTAAAAAGAGCTTTAAAAATAAGGTGAAAGATAGTTAAAATCATATTGGAAATAAAGGTTTAAAAGGTTATCACTACAGTGACGTCATTATGTAGAAATGACGTCATGAAGATTTCATTCTTTTGATAAATTGATGTTTGGTAGCAAAATATGGGTGTTTTCCGATGGTTTTTTGACTGGGAAACATCGAGCGCGGGCTTGCTCAAGTACCATTTTTTAGTATAATGTGTATAACTATCTGAAGAAAAACATGTTAAAATTGCACTTGAGCAGACCTGTGCTCTATACTTCCGAAAGCAAAATACAGAGCAAAAATGAGAATATTTTCATTTGTTTGGAAATTTGCGGGAATTAGGTCATTTAGGTGACGTCATAGATAACCAACGAATGAACAAAGATGACAAAAATCAAGATTTAAGTTATAGGCATCCTCTATACAATGATTTGTGAAGATTTTATTTTTATAGGAGACTATTTAAAAATTAGTTGAAATCGGGGCAGATATTTGACCATACCGCACATAGTCCTTTTGGCATTTTATCACATTGATGTTTCATTTCTCCCAAAATCAGTTTTATAACATAATCTTGTACAATTAAATTTACCGGGTAATATGAAATAATAAAATGTACGGGTATCTATAATTATTTATATAGTGACATTATTGTATAAACTCACAGCGAACCATGCATAGGTGTCGGAAGCGGGGGGGCTAGGGGGGGCTTAGCCCCCCCCCCACTTTTTTTGCAAAGTTATACCTAACCATTAGAAACATAGCATGATAGAGGGTTCAGCCTCTCCACTTTTTCTCGCATGAAAGATTATTGTTCCGTAATTTACCTTGAAAGATTGAGAAGTTGGATTCAGAAGCATACAGCCCCCTCCCCCCACGGATTAGGATTTCCATGATTTTGGGAATTACTTTTTTCTCAATATTTCTGAGGATTAGTCTAGCCCCCCCCCCCCCCCCCCCCCCCCCCCCACTTTCAATTTGCTTCCGACGCCAGTGCCATGAATATATAAGTGCTTAAGCTAATATATTCCACTACCATATACATGTATACGATCAAAATCAATCACTCACCTATATTTTGAATAATGTACATGACCTGCAATATACACTCAAAGGCAATATTCTTGAACACATATTCCAATTTAATTAATTCAAAAGAAATTGAAAATAAAGAAGCTTGTGTGAACACAGAGTGAACACATTTCAACCTTATTTTCTGGTACCTGTATATAAGTTCATCATAACGCTTTCTGATTACTTATTCAATCTCCTCTTAAAAGACCAAATTAACCCCAAAGATAATGCCGTAAGTCCACAAAATAGCCCAAATTTGCTCCAGATTCCTGACTGACTCTTTGTATGCTTTACGATGCCATTAGGGCATATCTCTTCAGAAATAGACTTCACCTGGTCGTTCAACAAGTAAATGCGTCCCTCCAGGCGGGGGGACAGATGACACTGAGCCTCCTCTTGGTCATGAATGCTCTCCTGTCGAGAGACGCGACGCTGAAGTTTGGCTGAGGAGCTGGCCGCCTTGTCCAGTCGGTGAGCGATGCTCTGCTTCCTGAGGTTAGAAATGAACTTCTGCACCAGCTTTCTCTTCCTGGTTAAATCCCATTAGTAGTCCAATTCAAGGCAAAGAACAAGGAACAGTTGTTAGTATAAACAGTGAAACACCATGCAAAACAAAAACAAAAATAACAGATAAATGATTTGCAAAATTCAAGAATTTACGAATATACATGTATACAAGTGTGTAATTTTGTTAGCTGAAATTTTAAATCATTTCCACAAATGTTGATTATCCAATGTTTGTCATAATGTATCAAACTGCTGAAGAAATCTTCATTTTACAGTATAAATAATTTCCTTTTCCACATCAGTTGAGGTTAAAACTCAATTAATTTACTCTTTATATGAGATAATATATATGCAAATATTGATTGTTTGGGAAAAGAGATAAATTTTAAGGGAATGAAATTATTCACTGTCTGAACTCAGAGTTCAACTTTTGATACATATTCTAGTGATATGTTTGGTCAGTGATACATACATGTATAAGATCAATAGTCAGTTGATGTAATTACAAAGGTTCTCAACATAGAGCTGTATGTATATGTGTTTTATTATAATTCAGATTGGACCATGCAGCAAGCAAACATGAGTATGAGACTCAAAAGTCCATGGAAAACTAAAGCAAACTTATAGATTAACTATTTTTTTTTTCATTTTTTGTTCAAAAGCAACAAAACAAATAACAAAACAAGCATAAGATCAAACAACTGAAAATCCTCTTTTTCAAAAGCTTTAAACAGGTTTTTAACTAGTGAAATACTGTGATTTCATTATTATTTGTGCATGAGCATTATTTTCCATTGGTCATTATGATATGATTCACAGTTTCTAGCATACTGATACTTAAAAGTTACTAGTATGGACAATAGTCCTACTTTTAAGATAATCATTAAAATTGTTGTCTCTTTTAAATATCTTACTTTCCCGAACATTTGATTTCATAGACTTTCATGACAGTAAGATCAATGAAAATAGGTGTTCATGCAACATATAATGAGGTAACCACAGTCAGTATATAAAACTGTTTTTGATAATCATTATGATAATGTTTATTTGATTTTTTAAATGTATGAAAGGGGATATAGAGCTAGTAAAAAGATAACTATGGACAGTATCTGTCTCGGCTAGATGATTGATTGTACTAAATTATTTACAACATGCAAGTCTAACTATATCCACACATTAATATACACAATAAACACACATGTACTTATTACTTTACATCTGTTATCTGTAGGAGAAATTCAAAATAATTTTTGTTTAATTTTTGGATAGAATAAGTGTCAAACTTGATCCTCTCTCTGCCTGCCTTTCGACCAAAACACTTCTTTAAGGTCAGACGACACATTCCTAGAATAATTTTTTGTATCTCCTTGTTATAAAGAGTTCCAGTAAAATTATTATTATTTAAAATTTTTTTAATTTGATTGAAATTTTATTTATATATAGCTATTTGCCTAGATGGCCAAGTGGTTAGAGGTGGCCGCTCCCTGCTAGGAGCACAGGTTTCGTAGGTCTTGAGTTCAAGCCCAGGCCCCGGTGAAGCTCCAATATAGTGAATTTTCCTGTGCTGTATATTTTTTTATTTCTATATCAGCAATTCAAGTGTATTTTCAAAAAGATTATATAGGAGATTGCATACTCTAGTATTTTGCAGAAATGCCTGGTAAGGTATCCTGATTTTTTGCAAGAAAGCATGTCAAAGTAGTAGTAAACCATTAACAAATTCCTGGAAAATGTTATATAAAATTGAGGAACGTGTCATCTGACCTTAAAATGAGACAATTTCATGTTCTATAGTTAGATGAATCCAACCCTATCTCTATTCATTGCTATATAACTGATTAAGAGGGACTTTGATGATGATGATGATATACATACCTGACAAGAGACACTAAGCTTTGCCTATGGCCAGATTTGCACTTCTTGTAACCCTTCATGATCTGAATGGACTCAAAATGGTTCCTCACTCCGGTACTGAGTGTGCAGCACTGCTCTGCTGTCTCCTGTAGGTCATCAAAATAACACAATGACAAAAAGTTCAGTGTAATAAGGCTATTCCAAGTTCTTTTCTATGTTTAGCGTAGGCGATTGGATTGGTTTTGAGATGTAAAAATTTTTAAAAAACCACACAATTGTTGTTCATAAAATTAGATTGCTTTTTCATATGTCGGGCTCAGGATCGCATTTTTAAATCCGGATCAGAAATCAAATATAAAATCATTCAAAATGGAAATCATATACACTGTAGTAGGTATTTGTTAATTTATTTTTTTTTGTTACAAAATGAAGAAAATACTTCAAAATATAAAACAAATTTTATTTTGTTGAACCTTTAAAGTTGTGTTTTTTCCTGATAGAAAGACAGCTAGGTTTTTTAGTTTTTGGTGGACGCTAAACAAAGAAAAAACTTGCAATGACCTAATGTAGTAGAGAGAGAGAGAGAGAGAGAGAGAGAGAGAGAGAGAGAGAGCGAGCATGCATGCATCTAAGGCATTTGCTGTTTAATTTCAATGATGAATTTACCCTTGATCAGTTAAAAGTGATCATTTTACAATCTGAGGATTTGCAACCTTTAGAAGTCCTCATATTTCATTTACCTTTACAGGACAGTTCTTGAACACATCATAGCCATCTTTGCCCTCTGAGAGGTATTCCTTTGTACAAAGTTTGTATTTCTATTTAATTAAGGAAAAAAGAAAATTAATGCTCTGCAATTGATTTTCAATTTTTTGGGGGCACATATTAGTTTTCAAAAATTGAATAAATCGTGTTTAATCTGATAAATTGGTTACTTGTGTTTCAAACAATTAAGATTTGTTGATTGTATCTTGTTCACTATAAATCTACAATTTCTTGAGATCATTCAATAAACAATATATAAGATATATGCATAATACAGCAATTCTCATGTGTACACTGATACTATATTTGTTTATACATTACAGAATTGATAAGTTTTTGATATCATTATTCTCAAAAGCTTCATTTACACACGGCAGGGCTCAATTACAGTTCATTATAAATTAGCTCTGTGTGGAACATGGAGATATAAGGGATTAAATCTCTTAATGGAGTTTACCATTATATATTTTCAATGGATTATCAAGAACTTGGTTCTATGTAACTTTCTCATCAATGAAATGGTATTTTTAAGAATTTACGGTAATTCACTTAATATATGAATAATTCAATAGAAGTAAATGTGCTTTCTTTAGTGGTCACACAGACTATGAAGGTACTTATAGCAGTTATTGCAGGAAAAATTACACCACCCAACTGACATCATTTTTGCTGCAATACCTGCTAACTTCATAAACCTGAAAAGTGATAAACCATCAAAGGAAGCACAATATTAATAATAAATGCATGATATTACATTTGTAAGTACATACATGTATTACATTGTATATTCTGTTTCAAGAAGTTTACGAAAAGTCAAAAAGTCTTTGGTGCATTATTTAAAGTGAAAACCAAAGAATGCAAAGATAATATAATATATATGTATATCACAATAGTGACTAATATTACATATGTACCGCTAACAGAGGTGCACGTACCAGACCAACATTAAAAGACAAAACAAACCAAAAATTCATTTAAATATTTGACACAATAAATTCAAAACTTGTTTTCAAAAACTCAGATCTACCATCAGATATGGGGAAAATAAACAAAACTGAAGCCTTACAAATATGTGAACAAATAAAATTTTTTTACATCTTTTACAAATTAATCATTTGGAGCAGAGAAACAAACAAGGGCTCTCACTTTTTCAGGATTCAAATCCTTCCCTTGAACTCTGACAAGACTTGTGTCCACTCTGTGGCCTTTAGGTTTGCTGGGGTCAAACCCAAACTCAATGCCAGCCACCTGAGGGAATCGACCTTCCAGTTTAGGATATGCTGATACACCATTCTCCAAAGCCTGAAGCAGCTGCTGACCTGTATAGTTTGAAAATGACAATATGTAAATTCAAAAAAGTCTTTCCTTCCAAAATTTTTTCTTGACGACCAATTTCACAAATAAAAACTTACTTTTCTCTGTATTAAACCTCAAATTTTGACTGAAAGCTGAAATCTCATGAAAAAATTTGCTTTAAGGTCAGATGCGACCTATCTTCCATTATTTTCTATTTATTTCCTATCTCCACAATGTGCAGATTTCTACTACGTAATTCCATAATTATATTTTTATGTTATATGATACTTTCTTATTTAGATATTAAGTTTTAATTGAGAATAAATACATCTTTATTCATAAGCATTTCCTAGTTCATTAAGGTCAGACGACACGTTCCTCAGGCATCTTTTTTGTATCTCCTCATAATAAAGATGTCAAATAAAAATTATTATTTTTATAATTATTTCAAAATGATTAAAATTTACTTGTAGATGGTAACATGCATAGGTGGCCGGGTGGTTATAGTCGTGGCCGCTCACTGCCAAGAGCGTAGGTTATTGAGGTCCTGAGTTCAAAGCCCAGCCCCGTCCAATATAGAGTTACACTATGGTGTTTTGCTGTGCTGTATATTTATTTACTTTTATATCAGCAGTTCAAGTGTTTTTTTTTAAAAAAGATTACTGGTATATTGGAAATTACATACTCTAGTATTTTGCATAAATGCCTGGTAAGGTATCCTAATTTTTTCCAAGAAAGTTTGTCAAAGTAGTAGTAAACCATTGACAAATTCCTGGAAAAAGTCATATAAAATTGAGGAACGTGTCTTAAGGGTGGATCCATTGGTGGGGAAACCTGTGAAATTTATTAAAATTGAGCCTCATACCACAAATTCTAGTGATTCAACAGTATTCAGCATTAGTTATTGGTAAATCATATAACCCAGACTCTCCTCACTGTACCTGTGACTTCAATGACAACAAGCTCATCCACCAATGGAAGTATGGTAAGAAGATCTCGGAGTTTGAACCAGCCCTTTGGATGGACTCTATCAGATCGGAATGTTCCAGAATTTAACAGGGCACAATCTGCCTGGGATATCTCAAGCATAATATCTGTTATAAAGTTCCCTACAATAAACAATACCAAAATCTACATAATAATGGGTTTTTTTTGGTATCTTATATACCTCCATCATGTCAAGCAACCAGAAAATTTTTAGTTGCTCGACCGAAAAACACAATCACATAAAGAATAGTTTTATAAGCCTGCATAAAGACCTTTGGCGAAATCATTTTTTGACCATTGAATATCAAGCACTATTAAGCTGAAAATATAATGTCTGTTACCTAAATTTGTTTCCTGCGACCTTATCTTTGAAAACCTTCCTTCTAGTTCTGTGTTCATATAGCCCAATACTTCATCCATTTTACTATCAATATCGCCTATTAAGATAAATAACATCAATGAATGCATAAATATGCAAATAACATGAAAATTCTTACTTTTCATATATGAGTATTCATGAATAATTGAATATGAGATGAAAATGAAGTATGAAATCGTTTACATGTAATCAAAAAATCATTGCCAAATTCAATCTTTGGAGAATCAACAAAGGTTGATCAAATTAAATTATATCTATGGTGATACATGTATAATGTACCCTGCCAATGTTTGACAATCTCCACAGTCTCTGGATCCTCATCAAATTCTGAGGTGACATCCACTTTCTCAATATCCACATGCAGCTGGGCTTCTTTTCTTTTAATGGTAATCTTACTAAGATTGCGGAAATCTGTTCCACTTTTGACAATATTGGTATCGTTGACCTAAAGAATGAAAAATACAACATTATGTAATCTTTAAACATGATGATCAAATAACTTTTACTTCTCCCTTTTTCATTCTTTCTCATTTTATTGTAATAAATGAATAGTTTTTTAAATCATTTTCTCAATAAATAATTGCAATCAGTTGTGAAGACAAATTGAATAATGCAGATATTCTGTTAAAGCTGTAAATGTTAAACCCATATACCTTTTCAAAAAAGACATTTAAAAAGTAGAGAAAAATCAAATTATTTCAATGAATCTTTCAGGGTTTTTTTTCCTTTGACCATCAAAATGTAATGGTGAATTATACCCGAAGACCTGCAAATGATACTCACAATCTCAAGGCCATAATCATGGTCATGGCCGGCCAGGATAATGTCTATTCCTGGGACTCTCTCCGCTAGTAGCCGGTCATTTGGCCAGCGCATGTGAGTCAAAGCAATGATTAAGTCAGCCCCCTAGTGAATATACATGCACCGTAATATGAATATCTAAATCCTCAGACTATGTCTTATATAAACTATAACAATTAACACAATATCTGCATACAAAATTTAAAACTTAATGCACAATTTAGCATTTAATTAATAAGAGTTCTTTGTGAACTTAACTAAATATACATGTAAATCATGCAAATATTCACATTCATAATAATTCAATACATGTATTCATATTTAATATTTTCATTGATTTAGACTCTAGTAAGGATGCATTTGATATTTTTAACCAGTTTAGATTCAATGGGAATTCTTCTGAACATAGGAGACAAATGCTCTAGAAAATCTAGAAAATATATATTATGACAAAAGTATGACCAGTCACCTTTTCCTTTAAACTTTGACACAGTTCATTGCCCTTGGACACAAAATCCAGGTAGGTGACATCCTCTGGGTCAAGGGTCGCGAGGGTTTCTATCCATTCTTCTTCCACAAGCCCCATTATGCCTACCTGGTAAAACATATGACATTGGTCAAAACACAAACAAGTATATTTGTTTGAGTGAGGTAGAACAAGGTTTTCTTAGCATCCTTGATAATGAAAATCAGGCTCTGTATCTGAAGCTTGCTTTATGTTTCAAATCCAAAGTAACATGAACCATGAAATTTAACCAGGACAGCATTCAAGCCTGCTTTAACTCATCCAGCATCTGAAACCGATGGCTCAAATTCAGCATTCAGTTTCATAAGATGCACCATCCATGCAAGTTTAGTGACTTTGGGACCAGTAATAATTAAGATATAGTCATCAAAGGGAACCTGTTCCATAAACTTTAACCAGTTTTAAAACCTTAACCTCCTCCATCATCTGAAATTTGTGGCCCAGATTCAGCATTCAAGTTTGTTAAGTTCATAAACTTTGTAGATTATGACGGCACCACACATTGGTGAAGATAGGACAAGTAATAACTAAGATACAGGAATTGCACCAAAAACTTTAACCAGGTCTGGACGCCGACACTGATGCTGGGGGTATAGCATTAATCCACCCCCCCCCCCCCCTGACTCTGTCTAGGTGAGCTAAAAATATGTGGAAATTGTGTAAAAATTCCATATCTGGTAAATCATACGTTTGTGCATCACATGTCTCTTTTAACTAAATTAATCAATACAAAATTTCTAAACACAGATTTGCCTATGGCCCCAAATATAAAAACTTTGCAGTTTACCGACTAGGAGTACAGAAAGACTGAGACTAAGCATCTCACTACGTTTAGTAATATCTATGTTTTAAAGTTTATCTGTGCTCAGGTTCTATTCATATAATTACCATCTCATTTGGTTAACTAAGGGAGCATGCAGAATACATCTTACTTAAAAATTAATTATAAAATTGACATTTGATATTACTGTAGACAAGAAGCACATCAGTGACTGTAGATTATGTGCCGAAATCTAAACATACACAAACATCATGGTGTTCTTGATAGATACAAATATACAAGTCATTGTGCCAAACTTAAGTTTTACTATTCTGAAGAGTTCATTGAAATTTAAACTGTAGTAACTCCACTTACCTTGTACCCACTCCACTCTACGATACACGATTCCTGTCCATCAGCTAAAGGTTTATTGGTCAAGTTGTCTATCACATTACTTAGTAACCAAGGAAAACTGGTTTTCTGAACTACTTCACACAGATGATCCACTCCAAAATCTATAGATATAAAAAAAAGAAAATCATTCCCCTTTTACCATATCAAATTAATAAATTATTTTAGGGGGGGGGGGGGCATTCCTTAAAACTATTGTTATATCTTTCTTTTGGATATCTTTTCGGGTACATACAATACCATTTATAACTAGACCACCCCCTTTTAATTTTTAATATGTTGATAGATTTTTAATGAAACACAGCAGCATAGGAAAATTCAAGCAAATATGGCTTAAATTCACATATAAACATCAATGTAGTTTAATATAATCATTAATTTGGATCATTTTTACGTTTTCATCCAGGGTACTTGATTTTGTTTGCAATGCAAAATCCCTGTAGACTTTCACTTTTTTGTTGTGCATTGAAACTTGAAGCAGTAGAGGGAACATTTCAGAACAGATAACCTGGGCTTTTTTTATTCTAGTGAATGGATGTAGTTCGGGCACACAGATATTTATAATTATCAGGATATTGAGCAAAAAGTGGAGGAAGCAAACTTGGAACCCCTAATAAATTCTGTAAATTATTTATTAGTTACCAAAATCATGATTTCCATAGACTGCAGCATGTGTTCCAACAGCATTAAGGATAGGTATCATCTGTTCACCCTTAAGGAATAAACTTACTGGAAAAAACTCATGAAATTATTGTATAAAATCAAAGAAATAGATATAAATAATCTACTTTTCTTTTCATCAAAACATTTTACATATACTGGTACAATGCTCCAAAATCATTCATTATGACAAGTAAATAAACTCTTTTGAAATTCTATTGACTCAGGTATTTAGGTGTAAACACAAATGTCTACATACATGACAACATCATTACAATTGAGATATGATTACAAAAATATCATACTACCAGAGTTAAACATGTATAAAACATTCACATTCCACTCCCTCTCAAAAAAAAAATCTGATTCTTTACTTTGAATATACTGTTTTCCCCAAATCTTAAAGTGCTTACATAAAGATGGATTAAGTACATCTCCACTGAAGAGCACCAGGGGGTTAAGGGACTGGTAGGACTTGACACAGCTGACAAAGCGGGCCGCCCCACCCACAGGCTCCTCTTTCTGGGGCTCAAGGTTATACACATCATTAAAGTGGAGGATCACTAAATCATTTTGTGGCATGCTTGTCTTTATACCTGTAATTGAAAAACAACACATCACAGGATTAAATTAAAGTGAAACTTTTAGCAAATTATCCATTCTAATTAAAATCAGACTTGCACATATCCACACCTCTACATATAGCTTATCCTAGAGGAGCTCAGAAGATATACTAGTCTAATTCTCATTAAAATGGTAATTCATCTGAATTACTTTGCATGCACATTAAATTTTATACAAGAGGCCCATAGGCCTTGAAGGCCACCTGAATCCATAGCCCTTAGATTGAAAAGTCAGAGAGTTTCATGTTTGCATTTTAAAGACCCAACTTTAAGCCGACTCCCCTAAAATTTACCTGGATTGAGATCAAACACATATTGCTTGTCAATCAAACAGGAAACAATAGCTTGCCAAAGCCTTGATTGACAGATCTGGTCATGCATATCAGCTGGACTACCAAGACTGGGTGTGTTGATAGCAATTACCTTATGGGCAGCATCCCCTTTTATTTACCGCAAATGTTATTTCGTATAATTCAAAAAAAATTCTTTGAATATTTGAACACTGGAAACAAATCAGTACAGTACCATTGTATGATTCATTGATTGCATTATGAAGAGTAATGTCTCAAGTTATATTTAAAAACTTTTTGGAAATGAATAAGCGGGAATTTAAGTTTCATTTAATGAGACAGAAAGGGGCCCAGTGGGAGAAGAATACATTTCTGTAGAAGCCATACAAGCTTATGTCCTATATCTTTGTGACATAAAAACGGCCCTCAAAAATGTTGACCTTGCGTTCTCCTTTTTTTCATTAGATCAATAGACATTTCTAACAGCTGAAATAACATATCACTCAAACAATCACTGTAAGAAATCAGTACAAAGCTGTCTTATCAAATGGTTTAGAGTGGTAAAGTTAGATAGGTAAGAAAATCAAAAGACAACTGATACTCATTAAAAGTTCACTAATTTCCGCAAGAATAATGGAAGACAATTTGTCCAGACTTTGACGGAATAACATTACATCAACCAATATGCTATCAGCTAGTTGTTGAATTTCAGAGAAAATACAAAAATCAGCAAATTAATGTTTTTTGAAAATAACCCTTAAACAGTCACAAAATGGGTCTTAATTAAGGTTTCATTTCCGAGTCTAAACCCTAATCTGAGACTCCTCTGACTGTTACCCTACTTTTATTTTTGATGTTTTTTACATTTTCTTAGCATTTTACCCTCTTTTTTCTAATGGTAATTCCTACATGCATGAAAATGGTTGTGGGTGAGGTTCAAAAATTGTAGGAATCTTG
This sequence comes from Magallana angulata, assembly GCF_025612915.1. Lineage (NCBI taxonomy): Eukaryota > Metazoa > Mollusca > Bivalvia > Ostreida > Ostreidae > Magallana > Magallana angulata. The sequence continues at coordinate 38,525,280 of NC_069116.1, forward strand.
GACTATCTAACCCTTTGCTCATTGCAGGTGTCTAAAATTGTAAACTTTTGGCTTTTATAATACTTACAGTTTCATTTATAGTGCACAGTCAAAATGCATACAGCTTATTTCTACAAGTATACAATGCACAGGATGTTAAAGTACATGGTAAATTTCCTTTAAAACTGTTAATGGATGACACACAGCAATTAACCTGGTAAGTAAAAATACATGTTAAATATATGACCATATTTATCCCCCCCCCCCTTCCCAATAATAAGCCTTAACTTCTGCCTAATATGGTCTGGGCTGTGAATTTCACAATTTAACATCAGGACATTAACATATGAAAATAATAAAAATGCATAACTTTACCTCTCATGACTGTGATAGTACAGATTCTGAAGAAAATACAGGTATTATTAAATCAATACATTTTCATTATATGGCCATATTGGCCCCTCCCTAAGGCCTGAACCTGAACCCTTGACCAAGGGGCAATGAATTTCACGATAACTGAAGAGGACTTTGTGGACTTCATAACCATGCATGCATTTAGTTTTTCACAAATACGTAATATAGGAGTAGAGAAAAAAAATTTCAAAGATTTAATGCTTTTTACAATATGGCTATATTGGTCCCACCCTAGGGTCTGAACTCCTGACCAAGGGGCCATGAATTTCAATATTTTGGTAGAGAGCATCATGGACATCATTTAAACAATAAAATGCTTTCTTTGGTGATTCATTCGGGATATGAAGGTAGTGACATTGCAGAAAAAATACATAACCCGCGTTAGCGGGTTATGTAAATTTTTTCTGCAATGATCACTACCTTCATAACCCCAATGAATCATCATAGAAAGCATTTTATTGTTTATATTAACATCTTTCTTTAAGCTAATCGATAAATTGATTAGGAAAAGTAAGTGAAATTCACTAAAATACTGTTGATGTACGTAAGTAAGTTAGCTAAAGGAAACAGCCAAATCGTCTCCTGTGAGACTTTGAGTCTGACATCATCATGATTATTTCATGCAGTCTGTGATTTCTCCTAGGTTGCTAATCAATACATCGATAAACAGGGCGTGTCGATATCTGTCCTGTCATTTTCTTGTCAGTTTCAGCCGCTGTAGATTTGACCAATCGATAAACAGGGTGTGTAGATTTCAGTCTGGCTGTTTCTATAAAGCTATGAATTAACTATAAGTTTCCGTAAGAAATAGAGGGAATAAAACTTGGGAGATGTAAATATAAACATATGCATTTAGTTTTTTTCACCCATGAATGAGAGTAAAGAAGATTTTTGAAAAATTTGATTTGCATTTTTTGAATATTTAGCCCCACCCGGCCTATGAGACCCAGGGAAAGCCATTAATTTCACAATTTAGATTCCTCTTATCATAGAGATTCTTTTAATTATTTATACTTAAAATGGTTACAATTAGCTATATAGTTATCAAGAAGAAGTTAGAAATTGTAAACGGTCAGATGACTGACGACGAACTACAAAGACCAATTGCAGTAGGTTACCTGAGTCACTCAGGTGACCTAATAAATCATATACATGCATGCACATTATAAATATGAATTAAAAGTTCACTTGCAGGTGTTGTATTCTCAAGCAAGAATACTGTGATAAACATATATGCATGTCTGTACATGTTCATTAAAGATCATTATGATAACAGGTCTGTGTATGAAAAGTATAAAATATGTAGTAGTGATATATCAATGGAACCATAAAACTGATAAAAGCATGCGTGACCATAAATTACAAAACTTTTGTTACTCTTCAAAATTGATCGAGATATTTCAAATATTGACATAGAATCAACGTATCATAAAATCTACTCCTTGTTTGAATTTCTACAGCATACATCTGGAAAAAAAATTAAAGTTTAAACTCCGAGTACTGTATAAATTATATCAAAATCAATTAAAATTAGGTTCAGGAACATGATCTTCATGTAAATTGAATATGATTATCATTAAAAAAATATATATAATTTCATTTACAGAGCAAATAAGGAAAATTTATGACTTATTTTGCAACAGATTGTAAAATACATCATATATTAAATTGCACAATATTTTCTTTTTCTCCTTATTACCCTCAACTGATCTCATAAAGACTTCCAATAATTTTCACCATAAACACTGGCAAAAATATAGGTACTTGGAAACAATTGGACTTAAGACCAGCTATAAGAAGTACTGTTTCAAAATTTAAAATGTATAACATGGACAGATCTGAGGGGGGGGGGGGAGGTGTTTCTGCAAAATGAAATTTATTACATTCCCAAATTACCAAAAATGCAAGCACAATTATCCTTTTGACCTATCAATGACTTGGAAATTTTTTCTGGATCGCACTTTGTATATTAACTAAATACAGAATATTTCAAATATAAAGGGTCATCAAGTAATATAGCTCTGTAAATTGACCATTTCATTTCACAGGCATGTAAACTTGATTACAATAATGAATCCTATATTTTTGTCCTTTTACTTCTTATCTGTAGATGATGTATGGACTAAAAACTGTTAAGTCAGTAGTATAAGTTTTCTCATTTTAAATGTAAAATGCCATACCCTTCAACTTTTCTGATGGTAGACGGACATCTCGGCCCAACGACACCTCGGCCAAAGGCGTTTGACACCTCAGCCCAGACGGGTTGGCCCAAATTTATTGACACGTCGGCCCATGTAAAAGACACCTCGGCCCAATGAAACTTTCGGTTTTACTAAACATAAATAAACAGCCAATTGAAATTTGATGACTTTAAGGTTGTCGAAATCTTATTACATTGTACTTAACTTTTTTCACTACAATAATAATAGAATATGTGAATTTTGTAGATCGGAAATTTCAGGAATTTATGATACACTTGAAATATATATTAGTTTTAAATCTAGGATTAAAAGATTGCAATATTTAGATATTTTCATGAATTTATTAAATCTACAAAGATTGACCAGAATGTGGACACAATAAAAATATTTTGCGTAATAATGAAATGAAATGTCATGATGTGTTGTTTCTCTGACGATGTTGTAAATCTGATATGGGGTGGTAATCATCGAAAGGATATATGGACTTCGGTGATTATCTTCTTATAATTAACTGTTCGACTCCAAACAGGGGTTGAAATATATGGTAGCCCGACGCCCGGGGCTAGTCAGTTTAAAACTAGGGCATGCTCATTTTTACCAACTGATAGTCCATCGGGCTAGCAAATCAGGGGATTCAGAACTGTATTATGATATGAATAAAGTTTAAACATAAAATGTGTTATCTCTGAGAAGAATTTATTTCAAAGTGAATTAAACAGCTGTAATTGTGTTATACATGTATTTTTATTTTGCATCTTAAAATGGTTGGGCTAGCTGATTTGAGCTTTGGGCTAGTAATTTTTTACTGACTAGTAGCCCCTGGGCTAGTGAGTTTTCCTGGAATATTTCAACCCCTGCCAAATTAAGGAGAGTGCTGCATCCTCTTGTTTGTTTGACTATTAGCGTCATTGTCGTTGTCATTTTCTTAATTTTACTTTCTTGTTTGCTTAACAATTTGAACTTAATGGTCTCATTTTTTTTTTATTAATTCAATTTCTTTTACAAGTATTTGATATGTAATATTTTGATAAAATATATATGTTAATAAAATAAAAAGATTTAAATCAAATATTTTTGTTTTAATTTTGCTTGAACCGAGATGTCTTTTACGTGAGCCGAGGTGTCTTAAATTTTGGGCCGACCCGTCTTGGCCGAGGTGTCCTGGGGCCGAAGTGTCGTTGGGCCGAGGTGTCGTTGGGCCGACATGTCTGACATTCTTTCTGATTACCCCCCCTTTCCAAAAAAAAATCATGAACAAACGCGAGTGACTGGCTGTCGTTTTCCCTGGATGTTTGATGTTAGACGTCGGAATTTCATAAGTAGGCCTAAAATATTAAATTGATTTGACTTACGCAATAAATGCAAATTCTTCCAAAAGGATCAGATTAAACACTAAACATTGTGTAAATTAAAAAAATCTTCTGCTTCGAACGATAACTTCCGGTTTTGGAACTCTTTTGTACTTCCTTTTAACGTCGGCCATCAGTTAGAGGTATGACAGAAGTGTTGTATCGGTTATAAATCCGTGAAAATCTTGTGCATCGAAGTGTATTTTACCTACTTTATGAAGTCAACACATACTTCAATAACATACATGTTATGTCATATAACATTTTTATCAATAGAGAAGACATAAATAATGATTATGAAAGCAATGGAAGAAATGTTTACACACTTTAGATATTGTGTTTAAAACCGTCACACAAATATTCATTAATAATAATACAATCAACTTTGCTTTGGCGGTGTGATAACTGTGATCCCAATACTCAATAAATTATACTAATTTTGAGATTGTTTTAATGTACAGACATGGCCCCGAAGAGGAACAACGTTATCCCAAATGGGCATTTTCACAAAGACTGGCAACGTTACGTGAGGAATTGGTTCAACCAGCCTGCCAGAAAACAGAGGCGACATGATAACAGAGTCAAGAAAGCTCGCCGCATTGCTCCAAGGCCAGTCGCTGGATCTCTGAGACCCATTGTCAGATGTCCAACATTCAAGTACAACACCAAAATCAGGGCTGGCAAAGGATTCACACTTGACGAGCTTAAGGTTTCATTAGATTTATGTAAACTATACTCTGTCCCATGATATTCTCACATCACACTTTGCTTAATTATTCAAGGATTATAAATATCCCAGGGTTCAAATGATGTTCATTCAATAATTTGAATAAGTCCCCCCAAATGTTCCTTTTGAAATGCCCACTCTAGCTTGTCAGTTTTCATAACATGGCTTTAAAAGTCTAAGGAGATTTTGCTCCAAGACCCATGAAAGTACTGTAAGGATAATGTTGAAAAATTATGCGAGGTGTTCGGAGTATATTTGAATGAAGAAGATATGTCAATGTTCTCCCCTGTGTAAATGTTGTGGGTAATAATAGATTAAGCCCTTGTATTAATTCAAAGGTTTTTAAATGACAAGTATGCATATAATTGTTAAAATATGTCAATAAGTGATTAAAACAGTAACCTTTGACAGATTATAGCAGATAATTTTAAAATTTGATTTTTTTATTAGTGTTCGTTTCTTTGATTTTCTTGTCTGTCCCATTTTTATTATTAATAGATAAACATACCTGTCAGTGTTTAACAGTTGAAATCAATGTAAGTCAAAATTCCTTCACACATAACCTCTTTATGTTTTTACTACTGATAACATTAAGCAAAAAGTGGTGAAAGCAAATACATGGGACAGAATATGATAATTATATTGGTCTTGAACTCATTGCATGTACCTTATGATTATTCTGTGGTATTGACTTAATGTAATTTGTACATCATTATAGTAATAATGAGGTCAATGTCATGGTTAATTTCATTGAGATTTGTTGGGGTTAAGAAGAATATTGTACTGACAGCTATTTAAAATCTTAGTCCAATACCTTGCAATATGATTTGGTAATCTTGCCCTTATTTCCGAATCACTTTGTTAGGCACTGCTGAAAGATTCAGAAGAAAGGTCTTTATAAAATATAAAGTCTTGACGAAATCCAAATATTTGTAAGACACATCAATACAATATTTTTAGTCTTGTAGTCTCGGAAAATCTCATTGAGATTAGGCCATGATGCTACATCATGCAACATCTGTACAAGTTTACTGGTGAAAAATTGTGCAATACTGTTAAACAATGTAGACAGATTTGGACAGACTTGTATTTTATTAAAATCCCCAAAAAAGTACATAAAGAGCAATTTCAATTGTTTATATATTGAGATTCTCTCTACAGGCTGCTGGGATTAACAAAAAGCTTGCCCTTACTATTGGAATTGCTGTTGACTACAGGCGTAAAAACAAGAGTCTGGAATCACAGCAGCAAAACACTCAGAGACTGAAGGAGTACAAGTCCAAACTGATCCTCTTCCCCAAGAAACAGAGCAAACCCAAGAAGGGAGATGCCACAGTAAGATATTTAATGTCTTCCACCACTAATTTGCATTTGCAATTAGTTTAAGCAGTTATAAGCTGTGAAAAAGAGTTGAAAATCAAAATTTTTTTTTAAATAGAACATGTAGAAGTTTGAAATAACCAGAGCTCATGGAAATGATGTTCTAAGTTATTTGCTGATCTTACTATTTCCCCAAAAGGACCTTTTAACAAATTACTTAATTTAGACAACCGTAATCCGGTGAATATAATACGCAGTAATGTACAATACGCACCCCCCATTTTGGGCCTGGAAATGGTGAAAAAACTAGTTGACCAAAAAAATTGACTAAATGGTAATGATGAGTATCAACAATTTGAAAGCAGTCATACTTTGTATACACGCTCAGTTTCATCACGGAATTACACTACTGGAAATAAGAAAAACACAATATTTTTTTTTATGGATTTATTGTAATTAATGCATCGCGGTAAAATCTTTATTTCATTATCAACGTTTTAAATAAATTTAGTATTAAATTAATTACCGTAAATAAAATCAACTACTTTTAACAAACGTATATAATTGTTTAGTCATTACAACCCATGAGTAGTGAAAAACGGACGGTGTACAGGTTTGTAGATAACGAACCTAATTAAATTCTTAAATGATGCTGATCAAAGTGATCAGAGGTCTGGAACATAATAAAATATGTGCACAAATAGTTGTGTTGTGTATAGTACACATAGCTTAGGGGGAGTGTCTGAGATACCCAAGGTGTCAAGCGTTAGCGGTGGGGGAGCACAACAGTGGCTTCAATTAACGGAATAAGTTATAGAATTATTTATATTCATAATTATTTGCAGTAAATCAATTATCATTACATGAAAATGGTCAAAAATGAGCCACATGATGTGTAAGCTGTTTTCAAAGATCGGTTACAAATAGCACGTGGCCATCGAAGCCCGCATTCTATTAATAACAGTTGTAATGGCGGCGTACACAGAGATAAATATTAGAATGGGCAGTTCATATTATTTTTTAAAGGCCATTTTGAAACAGTTTATTGATTAACAGACTTTTAGTATACATTTTCTTTAATAACATGCTATATAACAATGATTTCCTAAGGGTTAAATATTAATATATATGTGATAATGAAGTAATGTTACGATGTATAGCCGCACTATAGTGGGGTATCATGGGCATCGGTTCTGTCTGTGGACAGTATAGGTAATACGCCAGCATGATACCCCATGCTTCACCTAGGGAAAAAATATGTCAAAATCCTATAGGGATGTACTTTCTCACAGGAAAAAGTGCGTATTATATTCACCGGATTATGGTAGTCTTTTTCATGGTAGAATTTCAATATCAGAAAATGCGATATTTCATTAAATCATTACAAAAATCAAAATCCACCAGTATTGGTAACATGAAGGTCATGTGTAGATCTAGAGGTCAGGACAAGGCAGGTAATGAGAATTGATAAGATTTCTCCAAATGAAGTTAACTTTATGGTCACACAAAAACAGAGCCAATGCATCATGCTTACAGATGTCAGGGTTCAAAATAAGCTCAATCTCACAAGTCTGAGACTAGTAGAAATTGAGTTGGACTAGCAGACTTGTTAGGACACTAGTCCACGTGGACTAATGAAAATTTGATACATAAATCTTTAATTGGGTCATATTTCATTATCTTTCAAAAACACTTACAGGTTTGCATGCAGGTCTGCAAAAACTTTGGTTCATTGTATCTTTCATAATAATAGGACAAGAGTCAACCTTAAACTTCTGTCTTGTAGAAAAATCTTACATATGCTTGGTTTGAAAATTCCATGCATATTCATTCATATTTAGATAGCTGCATTTTAGTTCACGTGAACCCCCTGATTGAGGTTACACACAGCGAAGTAGAAACTAAGCCAATATCCATTACTGTGACAAAATTGATGCATATCAAATAAGACTGTAGTTTTACGATGTCTTTAAGAATGTAAAACATTGAATCGAGTAACGTGTTTTCCGAAGGAAAAATCCGGTTATTAAAATGGTGGGCGGATGGCTGCCAAAAGGGTACTCTTATTGTACGGATAACTCCTCCTACGGTTTTTAAGATAGGAAGTTGTTCTTTTGCAGACCAAATGGACATATATCAGAGATTTGCATATTGCTAGAATTTTGATTTCTGATGATTGATTCAGGGTTGACAAAATATGGATTATAGATACTGTTCACACAAAAGAAAACCCGGTTTGCTGTCACATTTACAGCTTTTTTCTTGTTTAAATTTTTAATGTGTCAGAATTTTTGGTAGCATTCGGTGAATTGTCTACAGCCCATTTAGGTCAAAACTTTTGTCCTTCAACCTTGCCATAATTATTTTGAAAAATTTTGATTAAATGACACCCCCCCCCCCCCCCCCCCCCCATTTTCACCATTTCTCTTAAAATGTTTTTGTCTCAAAACCATATGAATGGTAAAATAAGTAAAATGTATACAGGTATAGCACATTTAAAAAAAAATACAGAGATGAATGTTGTACTATGTTCATGTTTTAGAAATAATACATTAGCATTATACCTTACAGGAGGAGGAAATCAAGATGGCAACTCAGTTGACTGGCCTAGTTATGCCAATCAAAAAAGCATACAAACCTGAAAAAGCAAGGAAAATTACTGATGCAGAGAAGAAATTCAGTGCTTTCACTGCTCTCCGTCAAGCCCGTGCTGCCAAGAGACTGCAGGGCTTCCGCGAGAAGAAGGCCAGAGAAAAGGCAGAGGAGGAGGCCAACAAGCCCAAAAAATAAACTTCACTGTCCTTACAATAAATATGTACAAAGAATCCCAGTCTTCAGTTCTTACAAGTACCCAGAACACAACATTTTTAAAATGTTATATGTTGTATGCAAAGTTGTGGAGATGTCTGACATCAAATTTATTTACAAATGATATCATTTGTTTGGCAACTCCACATAAGAGGACTGCTTCTAGCATACTATTATATAAATAGTGCCTGTTTGGGAGGGTAACAGTTGAAATTGACACCCCGAGAAAACCATTGTCAACCGACGCGAAGCAAAAACAGGCACTATTTATTTTGTTATACTGAATGTCTTTTTTAAAAAGTTTAAGAAAATTTTACTGTTTTTATATAGGAATAACGTGAATTCTACAGCGAACCGTACGCGCATAATTTTCGCGCATGTAACATTTTTTAATGTTACCCGTTGCCAAGTGCGTTGCTAACGCTGAGGGTAATAGTAAATATTATTAACTGCGTCTTAACCAATCAGATTTCAGTATTTAACATGAAAGTATAACAATTAAAAATATTGATGACAGATCATATCCAGTTTTTGCCGTTGGGGCCATAACTATGAAATCTTTTAATATAGTGTATTCCTGGTGGCTCTGTTTTGTTTGATATTACTTACCCATGTATTAACATCCCCAACAAATAATGAAACTATTAAAGTCTATTCATTTTATTCGGAGGCAAATCTACTAAGTAGAACATCACATTAAATACATGAAAAATTTACATTCCAAGAGAATTGGCCCATATATTTTATGATTAAATATATTTTTGGTCGTTTTAGCTTATCAGTCTGGTCCCCTTTTGAAAAACGATTCTACGTGCCTTTGTAAAGTATGAATTTACAAATGAACAGATATACACCCACCCAGTACTGTCAAAATTATGCAAAAATGCAATAATGTACAGCTGATGTAAGGATAACTATTTGAAAGTCTGGCTACAGTGCGCGAAAACGGACTAACTACCCGGTCCATGCTTTTATCAACGACGAAAAATGCCCGTAAAATAATCCCTCCCCTCTCAATATAACATAAGGCAGTTATGTATACATATATTAATTTAGATCTACATTTTTCAGTGTCTGTGATAAAACTGAATCAAATTTCGTTAATGATAATGGCTTATTTCCTAAAATGAGTGTGTTTGACTGCATCGATTTACGTCAACTGACGTGCACTATTAGGACACAAGTGGGATCATAAAAATAATAAATTATCAGTAATTTTCACTTTAGGAACATTGATTAAAGATTATGTAAATATAAGTAATGAATCATTCTAGTATTTGAAGTGTGATCATTACAGTCGATATGTGGTCAAATCCATCATATTTACAACTACCATTTATTCCCTCTAATTCTTACAGAAACTTATAGTTAATTCATAGCTCTATATTTACATCTACCAAGGCTTTTACAGAAAATTATAGTTAATTCATAGCTCTATAGAAACAGCCAGACTGAAATCTACACGCCCCGTTTATTGATTGGTCGAAATCTACAGCGGCTGAAACTGACAGGACTGAAATTGACACGCCCTTTTTATGCATTAGTCGAAACATACAGCGACCTGGGCGTGTCAAGTTTGGTCCTGTCACTTTCTTGTCAGTTTCAGCCGCTGTATATTTCGACCAATCAATAAACGGGGCGTGTAGATTTCAATCTGGCTGTTTCTATATTATGATGAAAGATTTAGTTCATGCTATTTTTTCCAAACGAAGATTTATTTATAGACTATGCTCGTATTATGTTTTTAACACCCCGGACATACGCGGAGCGGAAAACGGAACGGTGAACCAAAAATATAATATGTACAGTTAATAATTACTTTGTAAAGAGTAGAAACTTCATGACAATCTAATATATATCAGGTGTTTATATATTTTAATTAATATATATGTGACAGTATTTGTTATATTCTTTGGGTGGATTTTATTCATATATTTTATAAAAGATATTCATGAAATAATTTAATAACGATTTTGATTTTCATTAATATTTTAGGAGAGGAACTTGTAAGTTGCAAGAACTTGTTTCCAATCCGTTTGTGTTATTTGCACAATAAAATATGTTCAAATCATTAATATTTTGAAAATCAATTTTGTTTAATTAAAAAATTGAAAACTTGACCAAACCATCTTTGGGGTGAATTTGTTTATAATTTTAATATGTTTTACGGTGTGACCGTTTGGGCGAGCGCAGAAGGAACCACACATCTGTCATCATTGTTAAATGCAACCCGTGGACTTGCCCTAACCAAAAAACTTTGGCTTTGGCTCGAAAACTTTTACCACCGCAAGGAACCCGAAATTATCAAACTTTTATTCCAATGGCCCCTTCCTATTCTTATACACTTAAACAAACTACCACTGAGAATTAATAAAATGTTAAACAGACTTACATTGTATTAAAATATTTTGATAAACACAACGCCGTTTTTTTTTAATGTAGATACAATTATGTTTTATCTTTTCTTTACCTTTTAATAATGATCATTAAAATCAGTAAAAATAAATTTTGTTTGTTATTTCTTTTTAATTTTTGTACGCTATATAAGCGTTGTAGACATGTGCCCTCACCCCTTTCTTAGTGTGTGATATCCAATATTATTTGACCACATATGCAACTATATAACAAATACATGTACCGGTAGATATTCTAACAGTTTAATTCTTTTCATTTATCTATTCATTACAAAATGACGTGGCTGCACGTAGATCTAATAATGATTAGACTTTTCTTTCTTAATAATTTTTTGTCACCTACCTAACGTATGCATATATATGATTGGATCAATATGACAATAAATTTAGCATGGAACTTGCATGTGTATTTACTAAGCAAAAAAAAAAATCATCAAAACAAAACTAATCAGCCAAAGAGTCACCGTTAACACTGATACTGAGTACTTCCTACATGATCCAGTACATATGCTTGATCCACCTCTAAATGTATCGCGGGAAATTAAAACGCGAGATCTTTGTGACGTCATAGTTAACATTCTTTTGCACTCGACAGTTTTCGTAAATTGTCGGACAAATTCGGAGAAGGAAATGACGTCATATGTCAGCAAAAGTTCAGTTTTTTACGTAAGCTTATGTGTTGTTTACTGTATTGTTTTCAGAAGGATTTTTTTTATTGTTAAATGAAAATGATGTATGCGATGTAGAGGTCATTGAAGAATTTTCCGTAGAAACACTTTCTGTTCCACCATGTTGCTATGCACCGCAAAGGATCACTGGGATAGTAGAACGTTTTCACGTGGCCTCATAAATTTGAACAATGTGCAGATTTCAACTCGAATTTCCTCCGTTCGTACATGTTGTCTATGGAGCTCGCTACGCGAGCGGCGCTTCGCGCCGCCTCGCTGCGCTCGCTATAACAAATCAATTGAGACCTAATTTTAAGCTCTAAAATACCCTTTCCGTATGGCACTGTTCGCAGTCAAAACAATTTTTCCGTTTCACTGAAAAAAAATACAAAACAAAACACAAAAAAACCCCAAGTTTTCAAGAGAACGTATACATTATTATAGCGAGCGCAGTTCGCCGGCGCGCAGCGCAGGCGAGCGAAGCGAGCTCTAAGAACAAGTGTGCGCGGGAAAAAGAACGAGCAAAACTTACAGTTCATCAAACAAAATTTTTTGTCTACGTCCCATAATGCTCTCTAATGTTTTCACCCGTGGTGCTATGCCAAAAATGGCTGACTTTTAACTCGTAATTTACGGTGACTTAAAGTTTGAAAACACGTTTTGAGTACCGCATATGCTTTGGCGAGACTCAAAAGATTTGTTACATGCTTCCATACCTTCTTATTGAGTCGAGAAACGTAAACAAAGACGAACAAAGTCATGGATGACGTCACAATGCACTCGCGCTATATTTCCCGCGATAAATTTAGAGGTGGATCAAACATCTGTAATGAGAGTACTGGCTATTTCAGTATAGTCTGCGATACCTGCCTCCTTGACATATGATTAAATCTTTTTTAATATAGAGATTTTATATATATATATATACTAGCAAGAGCCATACTTTACTGTCATATCAATCCATTTTTAAGCTAACTGTGCATGCATGTACAGTAGGCAGGTAAGTATATGAGAAGGGAGGAAATAAACAATAGAAAATTTTGAACTGAATGAAAGGAATAAAATGAAAAAATAAACAGGTGAAAAAAATTATGTAGATATTGCATATAGTCAGACTATTGAATTAAAAAGTGGGGAATTACACACCTACAAACAGGGACCGGTCTCTCTCTCTCTCTCTCTCTCTCTCTCTCTCTCTCTCTCTCTCTCTCTCTCTCTCTCTCTCTCTCTCTCTCTCTCTCTCTCTCTCTCTCTGGGCAGGGGGTTGCGCTGTATGTATCATAACCATTAAAATTAGTACCTTTGGCATACTTATTGTAGAGCAATACTCTCTCAAAAATTCTTTGACGTTCGTTGATACCTAAATCATAGGCGTCGGAAGCAAATTGAAAGTGGGGGGGGGCTAGACTAATCCTCAGAAATATTGAGAAAAAAGTAATTCCAAAAATCATGGAAATCCTAATCCGTGGGGGGGGGGGGGGAAGTATACCTGCTAGTATGCTTCTGAATCTAACTTCTCAATCTTTCAAGGCCAGTAAATTTAGGAACAATAATATTTCCTACGACAAAAAGTTGGGGGGCTGAACCCTCTATCATGCTATGTTTGTAATGGTTAGGTATAACTTTGCAAAAAAAAAGTGGGGGGGGGGGGGGGGGCTAAGCCCCCCCCCCCTAGCCCCCCCGGTTCCGACGCCTATGTAAATAAAACTAGAAGTTGACAATGATGCAAGGTATGTGCAATTCTTGCTGCGCTCGCCAGAACGGTAGCACCGTAAAACATATTATTATTGATATATTATCTCTAAATTAAGAAACGATTATGACATATGGTTTGTATCCTGGTGTTAGGCCAATTTATTTTTGATAAGATGAGAATAGCTTCCTTCAGTGAGGGTCGTTCTTAACTTTTACCAAAAGACTCGGGTTCGACATGCAGAATGACCTTGCCAAACGAAAGTAGACAAGCATGTCTCGAAGCTGTCTGTTCCACAAACTATGGACTACACAAACAATCTTTTCAGATGCAAAGTTGGCTGTACAATCCGGCGTTTTTAGGATAACACATTTCCATACACTTTCAAGACAAGCAGCAATTTGTCATAATGGCGGACAGAAACGTGTACAATCAGCTAGAAAGGTAGAAGAAATACATCATGTTATTATACATAGTATATGTAACTGATTTCATTACAATGTAAGTCTGTTTTGTAATTGTATTGCAGGTACAGTTAGTGTGGACAAGAACCCTAATTCCGAAGCCTTATGACGAAATTGATGAAGAGGACCCTTTTGAGCAAACATATAACGATTGCATTGACAAGGAATTTCAACTGGTCTATGCATTTGGAGGCTCTGATATATGGTATCATTTGACTTTAGGACTCTGTATTACAGCCCCTACAGCTTTTGCCCTTGTGATGATCAGCTATTATTATATGACATATAAAGAATTGGAATATACAACCCAGAGCCTCTCAGAAATGTTAGAAAATGTCAAGGAAATATACATGAATTTGCCTCCATCTTCCGAATGGATATTTGCTCAATGTTTCATCATTGTGTGTGCTACTTGTATGCACTATTTTATCAATAAGAACAATATTTGTAGGATATATTACAGTTCCAGAAAGGACCAATATATTGGAATTGTTTATCAATATGGACAAAAGAAAAAGCTTAAATTTAGCCAAAGGGATATCTCAAGGAAACCAGTTCTTTTGGAAAAATTCTTTCAGAAAAAAGGAATAAATCTTGGAACAGAAGAAACATTTTATATTTATGAAAGAAATTTTCGAGATATCACCTCTCAAAATCAGTTTTTTTCTGAAGTAGCAGCTTCAGAGTACCTTGATAAGTTGAAGGGGAAAAACAGGTATAGGTTTAAATCCAAAAAATAGGTAACTACATTTTGATAAGATGTAGAAAAAATAAACATGATTGTACTACAGAAAGATTTGTTTTGTTCTTATTATTAGTACAAGAGAATATTGAAAAAAGATAATGATAAAAACAAGTTATTTAATGAGCATTGCTGAAATACCAAAAGGAAGTTTTTTTAAATTAAAGTTTTCCTGAAATAAAGGCTTATAAAAAATGCCAACCAATCCGAGACTCGAACCTTTACTAAAAAGAAAGTCAGTATCGGTCAGCACTCGGCCAACATGCGATACAACACGACTAAACAAGACATGTTGTGATATGTGAAAATTTAACACACTGTTTGCTCAAGAGGTATTCATGTTTTCTTTTCTCAAACGTTATATAGATTTTTTAAAATGTGTCTTTTTGGAACAAAAATCGGAAAAGGAAGTTTTCAAGAAAATGTCTGGCTCTTGATATTCACGTAGAACAAATTTTGTTTTAAGGAGGCAGCTTTTTTCAACATTGAGGATATTTCCTTTATAAAGCAAGAAAGAGGTACATGTATAGCGCCTTTTCCCATTGTTTCACCTAAACCTGTGTTTGGACGGAAAGTACCTGTTACTAAAAATAGTTTCAGGTACCTTATTTTCGAAACCTAGATACTGATTTTATAATGGTGTATGTAGCAGCTGATTTGTCATAAATTCGGAAAACTCTCTGTAAAATGTCAATATTCTGAACAGTGATAAGTTAAGCAAATTGCAATGGACATTATTCAGGGTTGTCTCTAAAAATTGAAGAAGAAGGAAGAAATAAAAAAGTAGAAGGGGGTCTGGGGGTCTTGCTTATAGCTACATTGTGTTGAAATGCAATAATAACCGTGTAATTAAAGCACTATAGGCGGGGGAATTCCCTGCCTCCCTGTTCATAGAGACAACCCTGTGATCTAAAGTAAATGTAAATAAAGTACATGTATAGTGCTAATGAAAAGATCTGTTTATATTTGGTCTGCTCATACTCAGACTGAATGAAACAAAAATTTGAAAAAAAATAACCCAGAAGATTAAATACATGTTACTTAATCTCTCTATTCTTTTCATGTTTCAATAAAGTGAAAAAAATATTTACTGCTTGGTGGATTCGATCCAGTGACCACAAAATTAAAAAAAAGATCTACGCGTTACCACTGGGCCACGCATCTAACACTTTTTGATGATGTATTTTCAATATACAAGTATGTGGTTATATATTACATGATTGTATTAGAAAAGACACTAATTGGATATTTGTCTAATTTTCAATACGAAGACCATGATAACGTGCATCTTCGCTAGCCAAGCCGGTTTCACAAAATGAGAAGCGGTGCAGATCAGAAAACCTTGGCTAGTGAAGATGTACTTTAACCAAAATTAATTCAATGTAAACGTGTGCTACAATACCTGTACATGCGCGGATCCAGAAATTTTTTCCAGGTCCGAAGGATAATTGTGTTTGCCAGGGGGGGTCCGAGGCATATTTTCGCGATAATTTTACTATGTAAATTTAATAAATTTTCATTTTCCAGGGGGGGTCGGGACCCCCCCGACCCCCCCTCTAGATCCGCGCTATGTAAATTAAATAAATTTTCATTTTCCAGGGGGGGTCGGGACCCCCCCGACCCCCCCCCCCCCTAGATCCGCGCATGCCTGTAGAACATAATTTTATTAGGATTTTTTTGGTTTCGTGCATTTTTTCTTTCTTTTATACCAAGTTTGATTAAACTTCACAAATATAGTACCCGACGTTAAACATTATATTCTCTCCTTCGTCATGATAAATCGGGTTCAATAATTATTCATCCATAGAGTGTCCTTGCGTAAATGTTTCAGTGTCACTGTTGAACACATTCTTAGGTCAAATATGAACACCCCTGCGAATGTGTTCGGAATGTTTTCTTTATCGTTGCTAAGTAAATAATAAATCCAGAGGTGCTCGAATGAAAGTTCACGAGACTTCACCGATATTTGTTCAGTTCCTGTGAAATTTCGAGCGGAAGTATGAGTGTTCGGATAATATTCTCAAATACGTAAGTACTGGTCGTTTTTCATATCATATCCTACTTTGATTTATGTTAAAACGGGAAAAGCTTTCAAGATGTATGTCTTATTTTACCATCTAGCAGTTATTTATATTAAACGATAATATTCAGAACAGAGTTATCGTTCGTGTTCAAACACGTGTAGAGTGGTTGAAAATATAAACATTGGGTTGCTTAATAAAATCATAGCCATGTTTGATGCTTGTGGTGTGCAATACCATGTTTAAAAAAAATAATGGGTGTCTGTTTTGCATTAAAACTTAGTATATCGAGCCATTTTCAAGGAACATTCTGCATAAAATGGTATAGTCTGTTATTACTAGGTCAGGCGCGGATCGAAAATTAATCCTCAGGAGGGATCTCTTTTAAGCATGTTAGTTGTTGCAACAGCAGACAAAAACTAATTTTTGTATAGTCACATTTATTTCTAGAACACATTTTATTCACCAATTAATGAAGATAAAGTTTAAAATCAATAAACCTCTAGATTTTATATTTGACTATAAGAACCTAGATACTGTGAAATAGACTTTATACACGAGGTACGATTTTTACTGCGAAACCGAAAGGGTCAAATAAAACCACGTGGTCTAAAATTTGAATGACAATAACATTCGCAGGGGTGATGAAGGTCGAATACTTAGTAACCTATTGGCGTGAATTCTTGTTTGGAGCATATGTTCTCTCCACTAGGCCATACAAGTCGGCTCATCCATATATATACTGTCCTAGAGTCTGTCCCAAGTTATTGCTTCCATCACTTTTTGATGAATTTTCATAAAAATACACATACCTCTGAAAAAAATACAGTTGAAATTGATAAAAGGGAAAATATTCAAGATATCTTCATTGACAAATTATCATTTTTCACTCATAAAATTTCACAGGAACGAAAACAAAGAAAGTGGGCGCTTAAAATGTGCATTCGGCAGGAATCTGGGCGCACAAGGAGAGTGAAAATTTCATCAATTAATTTTGAATATTTTTCGAATTATAACCGTTATTTGGTTTCTGTTGGATGTGGAATGAGTGAAAGAATATTTGAAATGCAAAAGGTTTTATCATAATATGGGTCTAAATATAGCAACACGATGCAATTCATGCAAAATCTTACTTATTTACAACTGTTTTTAAATGGTTTTGTTGTATCTGGGTCTTCTCTCCACAAATTTGAAACGTGTAAAGATAACATATTTCAACATTAAAAATGTCGCTTTTTAAAAAAAGATGGAGAGATGACCCAGAGATGACTAATTATGTACTTTTTCAAATTATTTTTTGAAGGATAAAAAACGAAGTCCATTGATATGACAATGTTGTTTCAAACAGTACTTTATAGAGCATATTGAAAAGTCTCGCATGGCTCAGTGGTTTCGTCCTGGATTAGTGAATTCAAACATTCAGTGTTTTGGGTTCAAATCCGACTGGTGATCTTTTTTAAAAAATTTAAACTTTTTTCTTTTAAATGTTTGTTATTATAACATGATGTTGAATTATAATATGCCGGTATATTTTAATTTGTTGTTATTGATTTCTTGATCTGCTGAATGAACACTATTTTCTTTTCTTTTTACTAGCTTTTTTAGGATATACACAATATAACTTCATTAAAATATGTTTGCATTAACATTTCCAACTAGTTATCGGTTTAACTCTCATTGCCATTTTTTGAAAGCTTGTGAATTTTTTAATAAACGGAATAGACATGTACTTCGACTCTAAACATAATATATTTTTGTTGAAACCTGTACATAGCCTTTCGAGGTTATAGACATTTAAATCCCAATTGATTTGTGTCGAGGATTCCTGCAAACTTACAATCTTGTGCGCTCACTTTCTTTCTTACGGAGATTTATAATGGGGAATGTTTACATCTTTTCTCCATTCGGAAGTACTCGGGACACCTCGCACAATTTTTCAACATTATCATCCGGGCTTCATAATGGCTGATGCAATGTAAAATTTGCGTAGACTTTCTATTTTGGGATGTGTATTGATACCTGAACCGGTAGAGGGGGCGTTTCAAAACAATTAATCTGAACATTTTTCATATTAGTGGATGAACGTAGTTTGAGCACAAAGGTATTTATGATTATCGAAATATCAAGCGAAAAGTGGTGGAAGCAAAAACCCGGGGCAGAGTATAGATGAAGGGCGTGTTACATGGCATCAATTCTCGTCCATCCGTTCGTTTAGAACAGAAAGGAATTGCTTTTCTTGCGAAAAAATATAATGCATAATTTCTTGCTATGATTACAAAAATACTACAAATGAAATATCATGGTATGTATTTGTATTTCAAAAGCATTATGCTATTTTTGATATACCAGGTACTAAATACATGTTTACACTTTTTAAAATGTTTACATTTTGTCAGCTAGTGTCTTTGTGATACTACAACGAATCGATTTTGTAATGTACAGCCATGGTTTAACAAACGACGGATTTTTGGGGGGCGCAAGCGGGGTCTGCATAATTAAAAGGAATAATAATTACATAAATATGTCAATATTCTATTATTTAATGCATGGTACAATTGCTGAAAATAATATAAATATAAGTGGTCAGATCCAATAAAGCCCAAAGGGCCTTGATGACGCCACGACCGAAATTATCACCTCATAATATCACAAAATGCTTAATTAATTCCCTATTCCTTAATTATAATTGAATTTGTCTGCATTGAATGATCGATGATAATGAAACACCGCAAAAAAGCTGTTTACTGTTCATATGTACACCCCTCTATGAATCCTTTCTTCAATTATTCACGTAGAAGAACATAGATTGCTATCACTGTTGATCGTCACATTTCACAGAGGGAACGGGTAAGATGATGTGAAATTTGACTACAACTACTTAGAAGTCTGACATCATCTTCGTGCAGTCCGCGGATGTCGTGCTAGCTCTCTATGTGACTAAAGCAAATGTAAACATAGGCACTGTTGATCAAAATTGATACCAATAAGATGTTATACTCTGTCCCAAGATATTTTGGATTTACATTTAGCTTAATTGTTTGATATTCATAAATATCCCAGGGTTCAAACGATGTTCATTCAAAAGTATGAAAAATTTCCAAGATTTCTTACTCGAAACGCCCCTGTTAGCTTATCAGGTTTCAATACAATGCTAAAAAATGTGATGTCTACGGAGATTTTGTATTGCAGCAAGCCCGGATGATAACGTTAAAAAATTGCGCGATGCATTCCGAGTGTATTCCGAATGGAGAAAAGACGTAAACATTCCCCATTATAAATCTCCGTAAGGAATCTGTTTTTGATCCTGTGAATTTTTCCGAGTGAAAGATGATAATGTGTCAATGAAATTATCTTGGAAAATATCCCTTTCAACTATTTCAATTGCACTTCTTTCACAGGTTTGTGTATTTTTATCAAAAATCGTCCAAATGTGCTGCATAAATATCTTGGGACAGACTTTAATTGCTTTTTGTTTGAAAAAGCAATTTCCACTTATCTTTAGATAAAATTAAAAGATAAAATAAATCAAAGAAAGAAAGAAGAGGATTCATATGGTTTTAATGGTAATATATAAATAGTGCCTGTTTGGGAGGGTAACAGTTGAAATAGACACCCCGAGAAAACCACTGTCAACCGACGCGAAGCGGAGGTTGACAATGGTTTTCGAGGGGTGTCGATTTCAACTGTTATCCTCTCAAACAGGCACTATTTATTTTGTTATACTGAATGTCTTAATTTTTAAGAAACTTTTACTGCTTTTATATAGGAATAACGTGAATTCTACAGCGAACCGTACGCGCATAATTTTCGCGCATGTAACAATTTTTAATGTTACCCGTTGCTATTTTATAAAGTGTGTTGCTAACGCTGAGGGTAATAGAACGGATTATGAACTGCGTCTTAACCAATCAGATTTCAGTATTATGTTAGATTAACATGAAAGTATAGATTAACATGAAAGTATAACAAATTGAAATTATCAAACCAAAACTCACATAAAGTCTCAGTTATTATATTCCTACATAAAAACGATATATAAATATGAAAAGAAGCCTACTTTTTGGGCATCATTTCCTAAGGTTTTAATTTAAGATACATCAAATGACCAGTATTATTATCCTTGGCATTAACAAATCAAAGATAACCAAATTTGGAAAATAAACTGCACGCATAAAATTGTTACATGTATCATTGCTATAGCCTTTATGTTATAAGTATTCTTTTGTCTGTCATTTGATTTCATTTGACTGTACGCCAACATGGTGATGTCAATAAATTGAATTGAATTTTATAAATAATCGTTAAAGTGCAAGAAGGTCACTGTGAGGGGTGTCAATTTCAGCTGTTATCCTCCCAAACAGACACTATTTATTTTATTATACTAAATGTCTAAATTTTAGAGAAATTATTACTGCTTTTATATAGAACTGACGTGAATTCTACTGCGATCCGTACGCACATAATTTACGCGCATGTTTCCTGTTGCCAAGTGTGTTGCTAACGTTAAGGGTAAGAGAACGAACTATCAACTGCGTATAAACCAATCAGATTTCAGTATTTAACATGAAAGTATAATAAATGTGATTGCTAAACCTTGAACCCCTCCTTGGGTCCCAGTTTTGGCTTCAACCGTCAGGGGGTCACAGTTTGTGAACAAATTAGAATTTTCACAATCTGAAGATGCTTGCAGAGTAACCTCACAAATTATAGCATTGTAGTTATTGAGAGAATGATTTTTTTTTAAATTTTCATCACACATTTCTGTGTTAAACTTTCAACCTTTCATGGGGCCATAGTATTATAGTCTGTCCCAAGTTATTGCTTCCATCACTTTTTGATGATTTTTAATAAAGATACTCATACCTGTGAAAGAAGTACAGTTGAAATCTGACTGTGACAGATAATCTGGACATTTTTTATATTAATGGATGAACGTAGTTTGAGCACAAAGGTATTTATGACCATCGAAATATCAAGCAAAAAGTAGTGGACGCAAAAACTCGGGACAGAGTATAGTCCGTGGGTCACGGTTATAATAATTTAGAATCTTCACTATCTGAGGATGATTGCAATTGTAATTTTACGAATTGTAGCATTGTACTTCTTGAGAAGAAAAATATTTCAAAACATTTTCCCTATATATTTTTATCTTGAACTTTGAATCTCAGTTTGGGCGCCAGTATTTGCCCGGAGGTCACGGTTTTAACAATTTGGAATCTTCACTATATGTTTTATGTACAGGCTTTGGTGTAAATATTGGCTTTCTGATGCAGGGGTTCCCGGGAAGAAGATTTTTTTTTAAAGACAAACACTCTATTTTCACTGTTTTGTAATAATTTAGAATCTCCTACCTATAAGGATGCTTTGTATTAAGTTTGGTAAAATTTGGCCAAGTGGTTCTAGAGAAGAAGTCAAAACTGTGAAAAGTTTACAGATGGACGGACGATGGACAAAAAATGATCAGAAAAGCTCACTTTTGGTTCAGGTGAGCTAAAAACGTCATTCTTAAACATCTCAAAGTTTACATTCTGTGATAATTTGCCCATCTTGCATGTAATGTTTTACTTTGAACTATCAATTTGGAAAAATACGTTTTGTTCCCAGATGGAGTGGGCACCTTTGGATGTCTTAAAGAGAGAAGACCAAATACATGTACCAAAACAAACATAAAATCACTGAATTAGAATGTTTTAGTAGATTTATAATATTTTCGAGAAAATTCCCGCATTCAATTTCCCTAGCCCTTTGTGAGTCGGAACAGATGAAAAAAATTTTTTTTTACCCAGCTTTAGACAAGATTCAGAATTGAGAATGAAAAAGAATGAAAGAAAACAGGAGCCATCAATGGAAGAATGTAAACCTTCATCGCTTCTAAAGCTACGAATCTCACGTTAATTTCCTCATAGTTTTATTGCTGTTGGGAACTTGCCTTATCATATATTCTTGATTCATATGTTTTTCTATTTTATTTATTTTGTTTTCAGAGAGATGCAAAAAAGCTAAACCGCGGTTTTAAAAATTGGCCAAAGTGGTTTTTCGCGCATGCACAGACGGAACAACGAATTCTTCCAAAGTTGTGATCGAAGGTTACCATTGACCAAGATATCTACAACTACATGTACTTGGAAGTCTGGGGTCAGCCTGTGCCCTGGTCAGGCCAGGCTGGCCCCATGTAAGTTCATGGAGTTCATGCTTTCAATACAGATGGGAATTCCAATGATGTCCAAACGTCGGTTTTCGATGTTGTGAATGCTTTCCATGCCCACTTATAAAAGTGTCTCAATTTTCTAACGGGTTGGTTGGTTTGAACTTCGAAGTTTTCTGTCAGTAATGCATGCATAAAATAGTAACTTATATTTACATTATCCATGCAGTGTCTTTGCCTGTGATAACACTACGTATCGATTTTGTACTATATAACCCATAATACAAATGACGCCAAATTGAGGCGCCAGTGGGGTTTGTTTATTTATATTTAAATATTTAATCGTACGATGGCCTAAAATTATATAAATATAAGTAATAAGGAATCATTCTTTGAATATTATGAGGTGATAATTTCGGTCGGGGCGTGATCAAATCTATCATAAAGCCCGAAGGGCTTTATTGGATTTGATCACGCCCCGACTAAACTTATCACCTCATAATACTCAAAGAATGATTCCTTATATATATACATCTGATCCGACGTCCTAATATGCTTGAATGTGTATACCATGTGTGTCATTAATTTAAAGTTATGAAATGATGTATTAATTATATTAAAATCATGTCCAGAATTCAGGCAACTGCTTTCCCTGTCAATAAGTCTTGAAAAGCCGGGAAGAGAGTATTCGAATAATTTGGGGATGCGCCTGTACTTACTGGTCGTGTTATTTGTTACTATATTATACATATATACTAAAATTAGTTTGTAAACGAATACATTTTTGTTGTTGCAATGCCCACAACTTTCGATCATTACCCGAAAAAACTACAAAAGTAAACAATTTTGCTGTTTGACGTAACAGAATCATAGACCATTACCGCTTACTGGTTTTCTGAAACAAGTTTAAAAGGAAAATCTCACTGAAAGATAAGTTGGTGTAATTATTGTTGAATCCACATTTTCCCATTAACAATTTTTCAAATTATCTAGTTTTAATTTTGTTACTTTGTCATCTGACAATATACATGTACATTTGCATTTTATCATTGCAAAATTTATTCATTCCGGAACTTTATCAGCTTACCATATCGGCTCTAAAATTATTCAGTTTTGAACTGGTTCCCACACTTTCCTAAAGAGTCAAAATAGGGTTTTCCCCATATTTCACTTTACGTAGCCAGTGTATTGTATTATTTACTCTCGCTTACTAAAGATTATTATTGTATACGGTTGAGACATATGCAGGAGAAATGGCAGGAACCGAAACTAACAATGATTTCGATGAATTTATCGTTGATTCGTGTAAATTGACTCTGGTTAACAATATCCAAAACAAAGTTGAACGAATGTTTAGTATTAACATTTATGTTGATGAATCAACTGATAACAAAGGTGAAAAGAGCTGGTTGAGAGTTGATGGACAAAAATGTGACAGAAAAGATGCCAGGGTAATGTTTTTAAAGGGTCTTTTATCAGTGTTTGTAGTGCTTGTACAGTATGCTAGAGCCATCTCGAGTACAGTTCAATTTTTCAAAATAGAATTGTTTTTAGCCAATTATTAAAATGTGCTGTGACATTTAAAAGGCTATTTTTGAAAAATATGTTTCCTGTACACGTAATACATATGCTGGAATTATACTGGCCTAGGACCAGTTCTCAAGAGTTACCCGTCTTCACAATTACTGGCCAAAGACTAATCCTCGCCAAGTACCATTTCTTCCTAGTGCCTGGTTACATTGTTTTTCGTATATGATTTAATGTGATGATAAATGATGTAATAATGGGAATCGGGTTCGTTCGCCCTATCTTCATTTTTGCACGAGTCCGTTCGCCCAGATCGATATCCATTCGCTCTAGTTATTGTTCGCTCTAATTATTGTTGCCCTAAACCTTGTTCACTCCACCTTCATAAACCTCATCGCTTTAAGATAAAAATAGTTCATTCATACATTTTCTACTTTTTAAATAATCAATTATATTTTACTTTAATATAAACTTGCTATACTTCCAATGACTTTTTCTGTCATTTTATGATTTTATTTCTTCAAAAAGATGTAATTGGTCTAGATGTTAGATTTAAATGCCGTTTATTTTTGATAACTGTCTTGCTGTTTAATGAATGATTTGCTCGATGTTTTGAACAATTGAAGAAATTTAGACATTAATTGGTCCCGTTAGAAGGTGATCTGCGAATAAGCACCTATTCTATCTATGAATAATTTATTATGCACCCAAGCACAATCTTTTGATTGCTAAATGAGATTTATCTGTAGATGGAACATGAAACTTTCAAAGTACTGTGAACAATGAATATATAGGCTAATCATAATTTTACAATAATAAGGTCACCGTAACGTTATCAGGTCAGTCATTTGGTTGTTATAATTATGTAAAGGTGCTATAATATTGTTGTTTTATATAATTTTATTTCTCTTCATAATTCTAAAATGATCAGAATACAAAAAGTTACAACTATATTAATTCTGTATTGAAATAAGGCGAACAGACCTTGGGCGAATGGACCCAGGGCTAACAAAAACTAGGGTGAACGGAGTCGAGGGAGAACGCGTTTTAGGGCGAACAAACATATATTGTAATAATGCACTGGTGAGATATGGTTTTTGTTGAGAATTGGTCTAATACCAGTACAACTTAATATACATTAAGATCTTTTTAATAAGAATTTATATACCATTTATTTTCTTGTATGCAATGAACACAAAAAAAAACAATTTCTAGTGTTTACCACAATTTTTTTTTTTACCTGGTATTCTCTTTTAGACAATATGTAAACAAAAACATGGCCTAAGCTTTGTTTATATAACAGAGAATTGTGAGCTTTTGTATCGTGATTATAATCTGACAACTAACACCTTGATAGTTTATGGTTGTCCACTGGAAATGCCTTATAAAGCATTATAAATGTAAACATTGAAATAATGAAATTTGAAAATCATATGCTCATATGGTGACCCTGCCTACTTATGAAAGCTTTACATCCCATGTTAATACTGGTAGTACTATTGTTGTTAACATTTGAGGGAACAAAAAGATAAACACTTTGAAACAACTACCAATATGTATGTTTTATAAATAAAAATCAAGCTTAAAAATTATATAATAATTATAATAATTGCAAGTTTTTATATAGCACTTTTAAATTGCTGATGCATTTCTCAAAGAGCTTTTACAATTGCTTGGAAATAAATAAATATATAATTATATAATAAAAATATTGGTAGACTCTTCTTGAATTGCTTTAATTATCTTTATCAGGAATATATTTTGGCAGTCTGCCACCCAGAGTCCACGCAAAAGCTTCAGATTAAAGACTCTGATAAGGATGCCTTTGATGAAGAAACCCTAGAGGATATCGAAGCAAAGACATGTGCTCAAATAACACTCCAGGACCTAATGTTGGAGATCAGCGGCTCAGAACTGGCAGTCATCTTGGCAATGACCACTCTGGAAAGTAAAGGGGCAGTAAGCGTAGACGACACAGAACCAGACGGTGAGAACGACGAACAGACCAAGAAATCTCAGGCACCTGTTGCTAAAAATAGATGGACCACCAAAATGGACTCTCAGCTGGAAAAACTTCTGTGCAAGCCTGGCAATAATAACGAGAGCATATCTATCATGGACTACACAAAATCCTCTCCTTCAATTAAAATGACAATTTTGAAATGTATGGCAGATCTTGACGATATCAGCGACAGTGATTTATTTCCAAGCAGCAGAGAGGAAGCCCCGCCTAACGCGCCGTCGCATAAATTAGTTATTTGTGGCGACAGTGATGAGGAAAAAATGGACAGTGACTGTGTTGATGGGAAATCTGTGAAACAGTTGACAGATAGATTAACCACAGCTCAAATTTCTCCATCACCAGAGCGAGATACTTCCCATAAACCAGGAAAGGATAATGTACAAACCGCAAATGAAGCTGACAAAATGTATTTCAGGACATTTGGAAACAGTGTTGGATACACGGAAAAAGAAATAGAGGAAGGATTACTTTTTTGCAAAGATAAAACAACCCCAGCTGATTTTCTACAAATACTAAATGATTTAAAGGAGAAGAAATCAGAATTAAAGAAGAAAAATTCCTCTGATAAAATTTCAACAGATGGTCTCCCTGGAACGAATTTTCCTCCACCCCCCATTGTGCCATCTTCATCTTCAACCTCTGTGAATGGAAGAAGGAGTCTTCCTCAGGAATATAAAAAAAAATTGGTGGAAGACTTTGCAGAAGAAACAGCAGATTTGTCTGTTGACGAGCTAAAGAAAAGAAATGCAGAGCGACAGCGACTACTAAAGTCTGCTTTTGATAACGGCACCAGCAATGTGCCTGAATCCAAATCACCAGTGAAAAAGAAGAGAAGGAAGAAGAAACGCAAGAAAAGTGCTGACACGAAGAAATTCATTGGCGATGGATCCCAGGAAAATCCAGCCATTCTTTGTAGCTCAGATGATGACAAAGAACAAACAAAAGTCATGACTATTTGGAATGAAGATGACAGTGATGCTTCAGACAGCGATGATTGTATGATTGTTGATGAGACATTCCCAAAAGCTTCCTTGAAAAAAGGAAAGATTGTGTCAGATAGTAATATAAGCTCAAATCAGTCAAATACTGAGCAAAAAACTGCTAGGAAAAGAGCTGGTAGATTTGACCAACCTCCTAATATTGACAATAACAAGCCCCCAGGTGAACAGTGGACAGTGGTGCAAAATCAAAAACAGCAGCAACTTCAAAACATTCAGTACAACCAACCCCCTGGCACTCTTCAGACTCCGTACCTACAGACAGAAGGAGGGCTTCCTCCTTTTAACGTTCCTCCTCCACTCTTGGGACTTGATTCAGCAAACCAGATTCCTCCACCAATTCCTTCTCTTGGACCAGCCCCTGGCATCCAGCCAAAAAACCTGCGTTATGTTGTGATAGATGGCAGCAATGTGGCTATGTGGTAAGATGTCATAAACTGGTATTGTGGTGCATCTTAAGAGGACTGGATGATCATGTTCATTTTTAGTCTATATTTACCTCTTTAGACGAAGAGTTCTTTATAAAGATAAACCGATATCAAATTTTTAAGGCTAAATTTTGGATTAGTTTTTCACTAAATGACACGTTTATGGCTAAAATTACCATATCTACAAAATTTAGGTAGATTTATTTATTGAGCATCCTGTCTCCTTAAATTAGATAACGAAATTGTATCTTCAATATATTGGTATTATCTATAAATATTTGCATTTTCCAGTGTTTTTGCCTGTGATAACACTACGTATCATTTTTGTACTATAACTCATAACTTCAAATGACGTTTAATTGGGGCGCCAGAGGGATTTGCTTATTTATATTTAAATATTTAATCGTACAATGGCTTAAAATTATATAAGTACATGTAATAAAGAATCTTTGAATATTAGGAGGTACGTGATAATTTTGGTCAGGGCATGATCAAATTGATCACACCGCGACCAGAATTATCACTTCATAATACTTAAAGAATGATTCCTTAAGTATTTGAAATCGTGGCAATAGGCTTTATTTTTAGGTCAGTTATGTTAATTAGGGATGCATTTATAACAATTTCTAATGACATTTTTTAATGTGCACTTATACGTTAATTATGATATACGGTACATATTAATGTTACGATACATTTTAATGTTCTAGAACAAAAGTCATTGTGAAATTTATAAATCATAAAATCTTTGCTTAAAAAAATTAATTGGATAAATGAGATTACTCCACTGGTAAAATATGATATTTTTTTCAGCCATGGGTGTAATAAGAAATTTTCCTGTCGAGGCATTAAAATTGTGATAGACTATTTCTTACAAAGAGGCCACACGCAAATCACAGCTTTCGTTCCGGAATGGCGACGATACAGACCTCGTCCAGAGAATCCCATTATAGATCAACCACTTCTTAATGAATTGATGGAGAATGGGCATTTAGTTTTCACACCATCAAGAAGAATAAATAATCGCTTAATTGCATCCTATGATGATAGGTAAAAAAATATGTGATCTTTTTTCATATTGTGTACTCAAAAAGCAGCATGATATCATTTAGCACTACAATGATTAAAAGTTTCATGATGAATGTTTTTTGAGATGTTGACATATTTGAGTCTTATGAACCATTACGGTATTATATTTCTTAGTGACAAAAAGGTATAATTGGTAGCTTTTGGTTGAAAAGGTGCATCACATGAAGTGGATGTTGAGAGCAATGTTTTCTATTTTACAGATTTGTGCTGGAGTTGGCGGAGAGAGAGGAGGGCATTATTGTTTCCAATGACCAGTACAGGGACCTCATGCAGGAGAAATACAGCTGGAGGAAGATCATTGAAGAAAGGTACGAAGACGACCAGTGGTCAACAGAGATTACTGTAAACCAACTTTTATTCATGTGCGAGAAATATTCGCGAGGTTCACGAGAGCCTCTTCATCGCAAATATTTCTCACCGGGAATCAGGCTTTGCTGTATGGATGTACCGGTAATGATATTTAAAGTGTGAATAAGGCTTGATTGCTAAAAATAACTGGTGGAACCACTTTATCTCTGTAAATTTGCGAAATAAAGTTGTTGCGAATAAAAGTTGGTTTACCGGTACAGTATAAAGAATGACTCCACTGGTTGTATTTTAAGCTCATTCTGTCCAAATCTAGCATCTCCTCTGAGTAGTGGATCCCGGTTGATTTTTAGGTAATTGTAAGGTCCTTACTCAAACTACTGGTACTTAACACATGTAAAGATACCTGTATTGTCTATCAAATTCCTGAAAACTGTTTGCTTGTCTGCTTAGTACCTTTTTAAAAAGATAATCCTTTTAAATATTGCTACGTATACATAGAGGGAGATAGATAGTTCTAATGTAAACCAAATTTTATTCTTGTGTGAGAAATTTTCGAGATGTCTAAGAGAGACTTGTGGTCGCAAATATTTCTTGCCGTGAATCAGTACTCAATTGTCTCTGGTAATTTCTTTTCCAAATAATCTCTATCTTGGTTGCAAATATTAGGTGCTGCAAACCAGTATTTCTTCTGGAAGTCGCGAAATAAAGTTGTCGCAAATTTAAGTTGGTTAACGGTATATTCATGTGAATTTAACGAAAGTTTTGCTTCTAACTTATTTACAAAAAAGAAGGAGGCTATAATCATCTACCGTAATTGTCATTTACTTATTTTTTTTTTTTTTTTTTGCAGACTTCTGTTGTTTTCCTTTGTTGGGGATAATTTTATGCCTCCCTTTGACCCTTTGGGAAGGCATGGTCCAAATTTAGATGAGTTTTTGTGCAAGCCACAGATCAGGAAGAGGGGGATGAACCAGTAAGTAGAAGGGTATTTCCATGTGGATATATTTCCTTAAAACTATTAGAAATGTTTCAGGAATGCCCAAGTTCTACATTGCATTATTTTTTGGTTACTCGTACATGTAACAATTACTTGTACGTAGCATGTTCCTAATGTCTTTCCTGTTTGAATCAAATAGGTTAAGTGTGTTACAGAAATAAAAAAAACTGCACTGGATTTTTAAAAGCTTTATCAAGGAGATTTGAATGAAATTAAGATTCGATGAGACCAGGGGCATAGCTATTAATGGGTTTTGATGTGGAAGCCTATGAAAGCAGTGTGCTTGAGGCTGCCCATGAGGCCTCTGATGGGACCAGAACAAAGCTCCATCATGGAGTTTGTGGGCAAGTCCCTGATGAGCTTATGAATTACGGTATTGGCATATCTGACTGGTAAAATTGACTGTCCAGAGGAGATTATTTGCAAAGAATATATGTATGGTAGTTTATAGAACAGAGGTAATGAAGGTGTGTGAAATTGCAATGTACAGTGATGTTATGAGGCAGATGCTACTATTTAATCATGCATTCTTGCAACGAATGAAATGCTGATCATAAAATGAAATTGTATCAAGAAAAAAACCCCAATCTCATGTTAAATTACGTGATTACTGGTATATGCTTTTTTAGCTCACCTGAGCCAAAGGCTCAAGTGAGCTTTTCTGATCACAATTTGTCCGTTGTCTGTCATTGTCGTTGTCGTCGTTGTTGTTAACTTTTCACATTTTCATCTTCTTCTCAAGAACCACTGGGCAGATTTCAACCAAATTTGGCACACAGCACCACTAGGTGAAGGGGATTCAAATTTGTTCAATTGAAGGGCCACGCCCTCTTTAAAGGGGAGATAATTGAGAATTATTGAAAATTTGTTGGTATTTTTCAAAAATCTTCTTCTCAAAAACTAATTGGCCTGAAAAGCTAAAACATGTGTGGAGGCATCCTCAGGTAGTGTAGATTCAAGTTTGTTCAAATCATGGTCCCCGGGGGTAGGGAGGGGCCACAAGAAGGGGATCAAGTTTTACATAGGAATATATAGAGAAAATCTTTAAAAATCTTCTTCTCAAAAAGTATTGGGCCAGGAAAGCTCAAATTAAAATGGAAGCATCCACAGGTAGTGTAGATTAAAATTTGTTTAAATCATGGTCCCTGGGGGTAGGGTGGGGCCACAATTGGGGGATGAAGTTTGACATAGGAATATATAGAGAAAATCTTTAAAAATCTTCTTTTCAAAATCTATTAGGCCAGGAAAGCTCAAATTTGAGTGGAAGGATCCTCAGATAGTGTAGATTCAAGTTCGTTCAAATCATGGTCCCCGGGGGTAGGGTGGGGCCACAATAGGGGCATGAATTTTTAGATAAGAATATATATAGAAAATCTTAAAAATCTTCTAAAAAACTATTAGGCCAGAAAAGCTCAAATTATAATGGAATCATCTTCAGGTAGTGTAGATTCAAGCTCATTCAAATCATGGTCCCCGGGGGTAGGGTGGGGCCAAAATGGGGGGATCAAGTTTTACATAGGAATATATAGAGAAAATCTATAAAAATCTTCTCAAAAACAATTAGGCCAGAAAGCTCAAATTTGAATGGAAGCATCCTCAGGTAGTGTAGATTCAAGTTTGTTCAAATCATAGTCCCTGGGGGTAGGGCGGGGCCACAATGGGGAGATCAAGTTTTACATAGGAATATATAGAGAAAATCTTCTAAAAAACTATTAGGCCAGAAAGCTCAAATTTGAATGGAAGCATCCTCAGGTAGTGTAGATTCAAGTTTGTTCAAATCATGATCCCTGGGGGTAGGGTGGGGCCACAATTGGGGGATCAAGTTTTACATAGGAATATATAGAGAAAATCTTTAAAAATCTTCTTTTTTAAGACCATTTGGCCAGAAAAGCTTTAACTTAGAGGCATCCTCGGGTAGTGTGTAAATTCAAAATCACAGTCCCTAGTGGTAGGGCGGGGCCGTGATGGCGGTTTGAATTTTTACATATATGGAGAAATTCTTTAAAAATATTCTGGGAAAGTTTTTCGGTCCACAACTTAGTACTTAGTGTGAAAGCACAGGTTATGCAGATATAAGTTTGATGAAACCATGATACCCTAGAGAAAAGTGGGGCGACAAAATGGGGGGGGGGGGGGTATATAGGAAAAGAGAAAAATCATCTTACAGGTACAACAACAAAAGGGGCTTGGTATTTACCAAAAGAGAGGTGGATAAAAATTGGCAGATTTTCATTTTTTTTTTTTAGCAAGATCTACTGTACTTAGTTGTCAAGATATTTTGATACTGTAATGCTAATTTGATCAGAATTAAGGCAATTGTTGCTCAGGTGAGCGATGTGGCCCCTGGGCCTCTTGTTTATCCATGGAGTCTTCCCTTCTCTCCTCATTATTAAATACATGTAAATATTTTTTCTTTGGGATTTTACTTATTTCAATAATTATTTCATAGTCATAAAGTTTTTCTTGGCATTTGATATGGCAGCAAGTTTACATCTTGCATACTAGCTTATGTATAGGCTAAAATTTGATTGTAAAAATATTAATAAAAATTTTAATATTTTGACATTTTATCAAGTTTACATATGTAAAGAGAGATAAGTTATCAGTTAAATAAATATATCAATGTATTTTACAGAAACAACTCACAATTTTATCAAAAAAGAGACCCCCAATATAATGCGTGGAATGCAGGAAAAAGGCAGCAAGATAATGTCAACTGGAGATATCAAGGGCCACAGCAGCAGGGAATGGTCCGACCATACCAGAGGAACCCTAATCCCTATGGGTGGTCCAGACCACAGTTAGCCCCCCAAAGACTTTATAACAATAATAATCAGGGGGCTCCACAGCAGCAGACAGCGCAAGGAAAAGGGGCATGGGGAGGCAAAAGTCCTGTTAAATCTTTGAAAGCAGGACCGGCCAGGAGTCCAGCCAAAACAAGAGAAATTGAAGACAAGCTCAAAGGCATCTTTCCAGAAAATGGAGGAAAAATCAGTGAAATTCTACAGAATCATCCCAGTGAAACAGATGTGGAGAAACTGTCAAATTATCTTATGAATGCAATTTTTTCAGTTTAGAAACTTTTGAATACAGAAAGTAAAATGCAATTTTATTTCGTGCTCATTAGCAGATGTCTAGTAAATTGAGACTCTGTAAATTGTATAGTGTTGCATGTATGTATGGTACACCAAATTCACAAAAATGTGATAAGCATGGTTAAAAAAAGCACTGTTAAAATATAACAGTTTTACACTTGATGAAGTAATTGCCTGTAAATTATAGTTTAAAGACTGTAATTAAGCTATAGATAACGATTCCTTATGAAAATCACTTCTGTAATCTAAAATTTACATTCATTAACTAAAGAATTACTATTCATCACAAATCAAGAAACTATATTCATCATATACATATGTAAAACTATTTTTACATTTATTTTATTATTTATTTTGGTTGTTAAATATAGCTGTCATTTTACTAATGAACTATATTTAACAAACAAAATTAATTTATATAATAAATGGTCATTAAGTATAGTTTTGAGAGATATACTAAGATTAGCATTTGTTTATCATAGTTTATAACTAAAAACTTATGTGTAACTACAGTTTTAATTTGAATAATAGTTTAAAGGTGTTATATTCATATATTATATTCATGAATAAGTACGATACAAAATCAAATACATGAACTATGTTTCACCATTGTAAAATCAGATTTCTACGAATATCTTAAATGTCTATAAACCTTACTTTGCAACCTGTTAACCTTAATCTACATTTATTTTGTAAAATGTACCTTACAATTTCTGATTATTACTTTCTTTGAAAGATAAACAAAGTTTTGCAATGGCAAAATGAAATATTTGTTCTCTGATAATTAACATTGTATGGTTTACAATATTGAAATAGTCAATATCCTTTACTATGACAAGTTGTAAACTATAGTTTTGCAACCTGTAAACTCAGTTTCTGGGTTATTAACTGTTTACAATTTTTTGGTAAATTTGGTGTACCATATGCATGTTTTCACTGATACATTATTTTTTGCCAAATTCTTGTAATTACATGTACATGTACCTCATCATCTTAAATTACCATGATGATATCAGAAATACTTTGACTTGCCAGTAACATCAAAATATACATCAACCCTATACACTGAGTAATTGGAGCAGCTGTTTCAGTTACAAAGAATCATTCATATCAGATTTTGTTCCTCCAAGAAAAGTATCTATTATATCACTGTTGTGCGATTCCAGCATTTTAAAAAATTAAAGAGTGTTCGATTGATATATAATTTGTTTAATATTTACTTCAATATGAAAAATTGATTTGTTTGAAATACATACTGTATAATAAAGAAAAAAAAATAAACCTGTACTCTTTATTGATTTTTGGTTAAACACGTTGAATTCAGTGGCAAAGAAAGAGCAAATGTACTAAGAAATAGGAAGACAGGAAGTTGAATAGGAGACCTTGCCAAAATGGTCAAATTGAAAATCCTCAGCAGTGTGTAATGAAATTATTTGTAATAGCATCATATCTTGCAGGTTAATATAAAAAGTTTGAATTAATGTGCGTTTATTTCATATACTACAATCGCTACAGATCAGTGGAACAGTATCGACTGATAACAGTAGAGAATAATTAAAAGATGACTGTTTCTAGCCCCCATTTTACACGCATATCCACTGTTCATTATTTTCCCATATAATGTATCCTGGCCAAGGCCCCATAAAATTAATTTTTAGATTCTCATCCCCGCCCGCCTCTCTGAAAATGGGCCGCCCCGATGCATTTTATTTTATTTTAAAAAAAAAATTGGGAAATTTTTTTTTGGTTTTAATGAACAAAATTTTAGCTATGAACGTAAAAATAAATTTTGACATAGAAGTGAAAAAAAAACTTAAAAGATTGCAAGTGGGTTTGTGTACTCACATTAGCATTAACAACTTTAAAAAAGAATAGCGCAGTTGTTATTTCTAGAACATGAACAGTGAAAAGGGTATTTTTTTAAAAATGATAAATGAAATCTGCCCAGCGCCCAATATTTTTTGCAAATCAGGATGAGAATCTAAATGTTAATTCTATATGGCCTAAACAAATGTTTTTAATTCAATTAATGTATGAACAGCATTTTCATGATATAACAGTTCTTTGTGACTTGGGATAAAACCTTACCTTTCAGGTAAAATAAGTACAGGGCTGCGTTCAAGATCGTAGCAGCTAGCCTAGCCGCTAGGTCATAGATATCTAGGTCTATTGAACGGACCGCTAGGTCTCAGATTTGAAGTTGGAAATGTTCAACTAAAGACTATAAGCTAATTTCATCGACATAATTTGTTAATTTCAAGCGGAAATATACATGTCAAGATTCATTATAACTTAAAGGATGAATAAAATATCAGTAAATAGATTCCATGTTTGTTACAAAGTGGTAACTAAGGTGGCCATCTTGAATTTGATACGTAGCATAAAATATTCAGGCTACGAATATCTACCTAGCGGCTAGGCTAGCTTACTGTTCAACTACGTAGCAGCTACGATCTTGAACGCAACCCTGATAAAGTATATGTTGTAGTTTTGATTGCAAGAATGATTCACAAGAAAGACTGCATACATACATTTTGTAAATTTTAATTGCTTTATACTGGTATTTAAACATAAATATAACAACAATTGGTCAACCACAAAAATATCACTTGAAACTTTAAAGAAAAAAAATTATCATAAGTCCACTTGAGTAAATAACATTTATCAAGCACTCATGATTAAGCACGTACAAACTAAGTATTTCTATATACTCATTCATCACTAATACATGGTATTAATTATGATGGTTTACGTTGTTAATTTATTTCATTTCAACCAACTTTGATTCCCATCAAAATATTCTTTCAAATGAAAGAAATTATATAAAATGTTTAAATTAGGGAAATCCATTGTAGGTTATATCTATATAGGCACATGCAATTGAAATTTAACATGCGCAATAAATAAAATTCTTGAAACATTCATAATGAAAAAAATCTTCATACAATTGTTATTTGATGTGCAATAAATAAAATTCTAGTACTATTTTAAATGAACAAAATTTTAGTTATGAACATAAAAATAAATTTTGACATAAAAGTGAGAAAAAAAAACCCAACACTATATGCTCTACAAACTGTCTCATTACAACTCATACATGTAGGCCATGTTTTTATCTATTACATCAGTCAATAAATAAAAAAAAAATATTCTGCTATGAACGTAAAAATAAATTTTGATATAAAGAGAGGGGAAAAA
This sequence comes from Magallana angulata, assembly GCF_025612915.1. Taxonomy (NCBI): domain Eukaryota; kingdom Metazoa; phylum Mollusca; class Bivalvia; order Ostreida; family Ostreidae; genus Magallana; species Magallana angulata. The sequence continues at coordinate 38,561,889 of NC_069116.1, forward strand.
AAACACTACATGCTCCACCAACCATCTCAATACAACTAATACACCATGTTTTTACCCACTACATTGGTCAATAAATGATAAAGAATAAAAAAAAAAAATCAAAACAATGAAAGTTTTTAAAATTCAAAATCATGCTTTAATAATCCTTGTAAACTCAAAATTATGCAGTGAATTGCTAGTACCTGGCATATTGGCACCTTTATAATTTTCAAGTTTTAGATACCAGTTTCTCAATCTGAAACATAAAGAGATTGATGCATTACATTGTGTATGTCTACCCTCAAGAAATGGAGGTAAAAAATATATATCTGCAAGCATTTAAGTTAATAAGAGCAATGTGCATGTCTACCCAAAAAAAAAATTGAATGTAAAAAATATATCTCTGCAAGCATTAAGTTAATATAAGCAAAAACTTAATCAAGCTGAGTGAAAATGAATGCATATTGCATAAACTATACATGCAATATATCAAACAGAAAAATGTTGATTATGCTTTGCACCAACATAGATGTTCAAGCAATAACTGAAAATAACTCATCTCTGTGTTTTAAGAGTGATGGGTTTATAGACAGGAGCTTTGGATCTGGGGAGGGGAGGATTTCCTAAGATAATATCTGCTGCTTTTTCAGCAACCATAATTGTTGGGCCATTCAGGTTTCCACTAACAACACTTGGCATAATGGAGGCATCGACAACTCTAAGCCCTTCAATGCCATACACTCTTGTACTGGGATCAACTACTGCCATCTTATCTGAATCTGGTCCCATCTTACAGGTGCAAGATGGATGATAGGCACTGTCAGCCATGTTTCTATTGTAATTATCAATGTCTTTGTCACTTTGGACATGAACCCCTGGGGCTAACTCAGGACCTCTGTACGAATCAAATGCCTTCTGCTGGAAGATTTCTCTGGTTAGTTTGATGCTGTCTCTCATCTCCCGTATGTCCTGTTCGGTTGAGAGATAATTAGCAACAATGCGAGGATGCTCCTTGGGATCTGGAGACTTCAGCTTGAGAAATCCCCTGCTGGTGGGGCGCATAGGACCAACATGAGCCTGGAAAGCATGTCTGTCTCCTGCTTTTCGTCCATGATCATTGACTGTTGAGGGAAGGAAATGGTACTGGATGTTGGGGTGTTCTACTCCAGGTTCACTCCGGATAAATCCTCCTGCTTCCAGATGAGCTGTTGCTCCATCCCCTGTCTGATTAATAAACCACTGCAGACCTATTTTGATCATCACATGAGGAAATTTCCATTGAGCTTTGTACAGTGTTATGGGCTTTTTACATTCTTGTTGAACATACACCTCAAGATGATCCTGTAGGTTTTCACCAACTCCTGGCAAATGCTGGACAATAGGAATATCAAGTTTACGAAGATCATCTGCATTCCCAATTCCAGAGAGCATCAGAAGCTGTGGGGAATTGATAGCACCACCACAAAGTATAATTTCTTCTGCATATTCTGTTTTGATATCAGAAAATCTTTCATACTCGATACCCACTGCCCTCTTGCCATCAAATAGAATGCGCCTTGATAAAGACCTATCCTCAGTTGTTAGATTAGCTCTTTGATTAACAATAGGGTGTAAGTAAGCTGCTGCAGCACTGCATCTCTTGCCTTTTCCAATGGTCATGTCCATCCATCCAAAGCCCTCTTGTTGGTAGCCATTCATGTCATCTGTAAAGGGATACCCTGCCTGCACTCCTGCTTCAATAAAGGCATGGAACAGTGGATTGTTGGTCTTTCCTCTGGACACCTGGAGTGGGCCATCACCACCTCTGTAATCGTTAGCTCCTAGCTCATGACACTGGGCTTTGCGGAAATATGGCAAGCAATCTGCATAGGACCAGCCCTTGGCACCTTCCTTCTCCCATCTATCATAGTCTAAGGCATGACCTCTGATGTACACCATGGCATTGAGGGCCGAGGAACCTCCCCAGACCCGTCCCCTGGGCCAATACATGACTCTGTTGTTCATGCCTTTCTCTGGTTCTGTATGGTAGTACCAGTTGTACTTGTCATCACACAGATTATACATCAAGGCAGCCGGCATGTAAATCTTCCAGGAGTCCCAGTGCCACAAATCTCTCGGACCTGCTTCTAGAAGCAAGACGCTTTTCGCTGGATCAGCACTAAGGCGGTTTGCTAATGTGCAGCCTGCAGAGCCTGCCCCAACAATGATATAATCATATTTAGTCTTGTTAGAGGCTACATGTACTAAGCGATGACTGGATGTGCTAAAGCTCCTACTAGGTTGGTGCATAAATGAACCTTGAGATAAAGAAGAAAAGCCTCTTGCAAACATTTTCATACCTTCTTTTTGAGATTGTGGTTTAGAGTCAGTTGTTTTTCCTTTTTCGAGGATAAGATCACAAATATTTGATATGCTAGGAATGATATGGTCCGCATAATTTTTTAACTGTTCTTCAGAGCTCACACCTGATAAAACTCCAATTTTTTTCTGAACAAAAGCGGACTGACCCATTTGAAGGTCTCCTATGGAGTCGCCCACTACTACAGTCCTTGATGGACTCACTTTCAGCTCGTCACAGATCAGCAGGGTGTTGTGTCCAGAGGGACGAGGCTGGGAGATGGGATCATCCCCACATATCAACATGTCCACGTATTGCGACAATCCCAAACGTATCAGATCAGAAATAACAAATTCTCTTGGCTCTCCAGTATTGATGGCAATTTTGATCCCATTATTCTTAAGCTTTTGAAACATCTCCTCAATATTCGGACAAATTGGGGAGGGCTGAGATTTTAAAATAAAGTCGGCTTCCTTCCATATTTGATTGACAATCATGATGGCTTCTTGGTAGAATATTCCTTCTCGTCTCAAGGCTTCCACTAAAACTCCTTTGGCCTCGGATGATGTGCCCTCCGATAGGATACCATGCATCACTCGAGTTGCATCTTTATTCAATCCCAACAGTCTGTTGACTTTTTCTGACAGATCCAAACCAGTCATTTGCTTCAATCTAAAAATATAATAGTAAATTTTAATCGAAACGAAATATTCTGTAACAATTATTATCTAGTACAACGAAAAATGTTAAAATAAAATTTTGGCACAAATCAATCAATCACAATAAAATCATTTCAAATGGCAGTTATATTCACCTTGAGCAGAAAAACTCCACAAACTTTGGATATCGTCTATGTAAACAGATCAGAGTTCCATGGAGATCAAACACGACTAAATCTGCCATTGATTTCTTACTGCTGGCCTTCATCTTTTCGTTCTCATTTGGCTCCACAAGAAACCTCTCATATGGAGAATATGCATAGCAGCTCTTCCATTCCTCATAAGGTAAAATAAGAGGCAGAATGTCCTCGATATCATTGACCACATGGTCAGCGTGGGGCAACAAATCCCCAGTCTGTCCGACCCCGCTCAGAACCCCCACACTCCAACCTAACTTGGCTGACTTTCCGAGCAGCATGTCTGTCTTGGTATCTCCCACCATCACAGCGTCTGATGGATCGATCCCAAGTTTTTCACAGATTTTCAAAGCATTATATGGAGCTGGCTTAGGTTCTGTGTCTGGATCGTCTCCACAAATCACATGCTCAAAATACTTTGTAAGACCTAGTTCCTCCAGCAAGGCATCGGTGCCTTTACGATTGTCAGATGTGATGAGAGCGATTTTCACATTGTTCATCTTTAAGATCTTGAAGAGGGTCTCTAGATCTCCTAGCTTCTTCATTTCCTCTGGATTTCTGGCATTTCCCTCCATCCACACTGAATCCAAAATTTGCCGAACTTCAGACTCTTCCATTCCTTCAGCAACTAACATCTTTGTCATTTCATCCTGAAATTGTAGTGAAACACTAGATGGTTATTTTATGACTTTTTTCAAAGATTTTTGTTTCAGTAAATCAAGTAAATGAGTAAATGATAGTTTGAAGTAAAAACGCTGACAGAATATATATTGGTGGCTGTTTTACATTTCAAAATAAAATGACAAAGCGCTACTGTGTAGTAAATTACTGTAATTTTCTCAATATTCATTGAATAACAATTTTCACAGATTTCATTGTTGACTTGCTCTACTGGATTAAATGTTCATTGGAGTGCAGTATCTAACAATATATTGTATTGATAAGATCATTGGCCACAAATTGAAGTATCCTTGAAAGACTGACTTTCAGTAAACCTACAAAAATTGATGCCTAATTGCCCATGAAGATCAATTAATGACACCTGTATATTTTGCTTCAAATAACCTCCAACAGATTCAAAGAAAAAACTTTTGTGAGAAAAATATGGTTTACCTTAATTTCACCTGATGTGGCCTCAGCCAGTAGCCCTGGCATCACCTTTTGTTTTTTGGTACAAAAGCCCAAGACATCATATATCTTGTCCTGAATTCCTACTCGCCCTGTTGCTTCTTCAATTCTAAAGCAAAAATTTGAGAAACAATGTATAATTTTCATTGTTCTTTTTTTTCAAATCTTCTATCCTGTTTCTTACATACAGTGCTTGTTTTGATTAATAACCTCTAAGTTTTTATTGGTGTATAGTTGATACTGAAAGTGACATCTGAATTTTCAAGACTAAGATCGCTGTAAAATGGCAGTGAAATAAATAAGTACATACTTGGCCACAATTTTTTTGGCCCAGGGTGTCCACATGGCATGAAAACAGATGAGGGTTCCATCCTTGTCAAATATGACGAGAGATGCTTTCTTGGTTTTGTCTGTGCGGAGAGTGACATTGTTGACGGTCACATTCTCAGGCCTTAGGCTGGGAGCAGACCATGACACACTTCTACTGGATTCCAAAGACTTCGAGTGTCTCCCTGTCAAAATAAATTTGTAGGTCAGTTTCCAAAAATGAATCAATGTTTATTTTTTCAAAAACTTATGCACATGTACCGGTACTATCAAATGTACCCAAGTAACAACGAATTGTTCCAATAAAAATGCAAAATTACGAAAGTGCAAATACTGGTAATTAGAGATGGATTTGTCAATAAAGAAATTCCTACTGAAGACTACGATTTATAACTATATAGATACTGACAGGGTTGAAATCTACACAATCCAGTCCTAACTAGTTTATTGATCAATAGAAATCTTCAGTAACCTAAAAAAATCAAGGACTGCGAGAAATAATCATGAAGATGTCAGACTTAAATATCATATATGATGACTTAGCTAATTTTTTTTTATCTAACGTACTGATATACATAAACAATAAACTTTATCTACTCTAGACTACTGCTGGTAGTTCTGGAAAAGCTGTGAAGCATGACTTCTAAAGGTTGAAAACCCAAGTCAAACCCAGGGCCTCTGGAATATCATGCTAGTACCCTTACCACAGTGAGGTAACTGATATTTATAATAATGTATTTAGACTGACATTCATATATTCTCTTGTCAAGTCTGGAATCCTAACAATTTAAAATTCCAAAAAAGTGATGATTATTTGAAAACAGAATATAAGAAAAGGGCCTGTAGTTAAAGCTTACTTGTTTTTCTGGAGTTGTTTTTTCCTGTCACAGCGGAACACACAGATCTTGGGTGTATGCATCGCTGTATCTGGGAGGTTCGGGTTATTAGTCGACACAGCATTTTCTTTCCTGATACCAAGGACTGGTGTTTATATTTCCATCACTATGTACCTGTTAAAAACAAGAGGAGTTGAAGCATAAAATTTGCCATCCCCCAAACCCATTAAACACAGGCTGTGCCAACATCTCAAAAACTTTGCATACTTTGGCCATACCAATATGTCTAGACACAACACCGTCATGAGTTTGACCACATATTATAGATAACGTCCAAGGATAAGCACGGAATATGACCAAGGACTTGACCATGCAATGAACAAATGAATATCCCACGGTGGGACTGGCATACGCTACAGTACCATCAATTTCCAGCACACATTGTTTTCATATTTATAGACATTATGGTTTATAGCATCGTGATGGGCATTGCCACATCCATGGTTACAGACCACTAATTTATGAAAGCCGGTTGATTTGTTATTTTACAAAGGCCTTATTAAATTACATGTCTTTGAAGGACGTGTATGGGTGTATGTCGCCTTGAAACCTTCCTTATTTAGGTGACAGAGAGTTGGACTTTAGTGGTCATATGTTGTCTATGAGTGAATGTCAATGCATGCAAACACTGAAGCAATTCATTAGCCCCGGCCCGTACTCCTCCCTTCCATCAGACATTTTTATATCTTCCTTTCTTATCCTCGTTACCAAAGTTACTTACCTAAAATAAGAGACAGGTTATGTCCATTCCAACTTTGAATCATATAATACACAGACTTCGCGTCCTTTAGTACCAACAACAGGGTCTGTCACAGTACTTTTCCTACCGCGTGTCTTTACGCTTTGCTGATCATCTCATGAATATTAACAAAAATTAACCAATCAGGAAGCGGCTATTTCTTTTTACTCATGAATAAACAACATTATATGAAGAGGGGTCGTAGGCCTACAAGAGTACTCATAACTCTCTATAGGAGAAGGAGTATCTGACATGGCGCTTTTTTTTCTGCTAGCTGACAGTGCCTCAAATTAAAATTTAAAAAAATAAATAATCAAGAAAAATAGAATACTGAATTAAAAAAAAGCTAAAATAAATTGTCATACGTACCACAGACATAAATGTTATTTATGTCTTTGGTCACACATATATATAATACTGGCCTTTAGGCGTCGGGACCGTAGCCCCCCCCCCCCCCCCCTCCCCATAATAAAAAAAACGGATTAGAAATTTCATGATTTGAAGAAAAAAAATTGGGCAAGATTTTGGGGTAAGATTGGAGTATAATTGCAAACGCAAATGGTTGTTTTCCGTGTTAATTATAGTTTTACACTTCTGAAACATAGATGATCTCGTTAACTGTGGTTTACATAATGTAAAATATAGATTATCGTTGTTAACTATTATATAGTTTACAACCCTTAAACATAGTTTTTCAACTGTGAGACTATGATTAGCCAATTTTGTGAATTTCGCATGTCATACACAACCCCTAAGACTTAAGGTTTGACATTGGCTATGCATAAAAAAAACCCCAAAAACTGTCCAGAAATTGAGTCATCCAGTTTACTGTAATCATTATTAGAATTAGAAATCAAAGGAGACACATTCATTCAATACATTGTTTATTAATTTTATACAAGCAATTTAAATACAATACTGTAAGAGTTCCAGTAAGACCGGTAATAACAACAGATTAAAACAACAACAAATCTGCAGATGTTATCATTTGTTAAAACCTGTAAAACAATTCAAATAACAATTTTTCAGAATTAAATTCCTGTTAAAATGAAAATTAAACATATTCAACTGCATTATTCAATTATAAAAAGTACTGAAAATTACAACCAGATCTCAACAATGCAATTGTCTTACATAAAATGATGAATGTATATATACACACCTACAAACAAAATACATAAATATTAATATTATGGATAACATGTACTTGTAGCTTTAAAAGCAAAGAGAAAAGTATTTTTTTTAAAGGTAACCCCCCCCCCCCCCCCCCCCACACACTACTTCTGAACCAAAATTAACCGATTGAACATTTAAAATAGGATATATTTGGTTACCACTGGTGAAGTAAGGTTACAGGCACCTGTGAGTAAGGTTTCCCCATTTCAATTTTCAATAATACACATATACTTACAACAATATACATTAGAATATTCCTTTCATTAAAAATGATATACATTTATCTACCGTAAAAGCTATACATTTGGCAAAAAAAAGCCTTCATTCTATTAATTTATACCTTATTTTTCAAAGGGGTGTGTGTGTGTGCACAAATCATTTATTAAGACTTAAATCTCATACTATCAGGCAAAATTATATACAATATAGATCGATTTATACGTAAAGACAAAGTTTATCTAGATTTAATTCAAATGCCAAAAACATATTCATAATCAAACTGCAACCTTTGAAATAAATATTTTCGTGGGAATAATTTTAAGAAGTTTCAAATACTAAAAAAGTTTTTTAATAGTTAATCCACAAAAGTATAGAAAAAAACAAAGAACTATATATGAGTTGAATTTGGCCCCCATAATTTGCCATTTTTTAAGTGTTTCGGGAACTCTAAAATGGTATGTTAATTTTAAGAAGAGTTGTAATAAAATATATTTTCCACCTATTTGTTTGATTTATTTGCACTCACTTGCAGTATATGACGTCAGAAGTGACGCTATTTCTATAATTCAATCAAAATATAGTCAAAAATTGACATTTTTCCATCTTTTAATGAATGGGAAGTATAGAGCGCATGCTTGAACAAGGAAAATTTTTGTGTCGGTTATTAGTCTTGACTAGTTACATCTCTGATTAAAATATTTTGTTTGTTCAAGCATGCGCTCTATGTTCTCTGAAAGAAAAACTGCTTGAAAACAAGCCGTTTTATGCTAAAATTGCAAAAATGGCGGGAAAAGGTTGTCTTTATGATATCATATTTTTAAATTGTGGGCACTTGAATCAAAATGATCATAATGTAAAAACATCACATACCGGTATATATCTGTATAAAGAAAACAAAGAATTACAGTAATATGATGATGTTCATTTTAGGAGGCCATTTTAGGCCCATATCATATATAGTCCTTTGCTAACAAATATATGTTACATGTACCTTGTATTAATGCACCTGTATGCACCTGTATCTATTAGTTTTTGTGAATTTAAAATTTAATGCAACATATCTTTACTGTTCATATGCTATTATAAAAACACAATACATCTGATCTAATGAGTTGGGTGTTTGCCGATTATTGTTCCATTATACAGTTCCAATAATAATGTTTGTGCCAAGAAATATTAAAGTTGACAAGTGCCTGATAAATATGCAAATTTAACAAAAAACAAAAAATAACCGAAATTCCCACAAAATATCATTGGTGAACATGCATTGATAAAACTGTAAAATGATCCTAGAGTTGTTTTTTTCCCCTGGAAAAAGAACAGTTGACCACTGCTTTTGACCATTGTCACACCAGAGAGAAATGTTCCATAGAGAGTTCTGTTAAATGTCGCAGAATACAACTGACATGTTCTGCCGAATATATCTGAAAAATAAATATTGAGAAACTTATAATTTCCTTGGTTGCTTATATTGATACAAAATCATTGTAAGCTTTGTATCTGATTGAATGCATTGTCACAAACCATAAACACACATTCTTTCTCTCACTTGGCTCTGCTTGAATGAGAAGGAATAATTTCTTGCTCATTAAAATATTTAGTGGTACTCTAAATACAATACTGGGATCCATCTGTTTGGGAATAGGGTTGCTCCAGACATTAAATTTTCAAATTGAACTACATGTACATATACATTATACAGATATGCGCATTATGCAATAATACCATATGTCCAAGTTATCAATTTTTGCTTAACTTTTGACACTATTTTTTCTACACATCTGAACCCAATTTAACTACAGTGTACTAGTTTATTCTTTTTCAAGAATGAAGAAATTGACAAACCCCATTTTAAATAAATACATGGATTGCCAAATGAAAATAAATAATCCACAAAGATTTCATACTGTAAAGATATAGAAAATGTGCAAAGGTGTTCTGAAATAAAGCAGAATAAACTAAAGTTGCCAAATTCATGTAAAAATTGGCCAATATTAAAATCTGATAAATTTTTGTCAATATTCATGGAAACAAAATTCCTGTATATAAGAGGAGGATTTCTTTTCAATCCAGTAATTGATTTTAAAGGGACTTAGACACAATTTCACTGAAAATTTTCAAATTTTATTTTTCTATTTCCAATATTTATAATGAAGCAAGATACAGAGTTTATAATTCTTTGTTTTGTAAACAAAGCTCGAATATTGTCATTTTTGACATTTGTGTTGTATTGGTGTAAGTTTCAATCAAATGTATCTTTCTTTAGTTGATAATAGTATTTATGATGATATTGAATTAGTTTAAATTGTTTTTTACATGTCATTTTGTCTAAAAAATTATAATTCTCTACATTACATTTTTGGTAAACAACTATAAGACTCGAGCTTTGTTTACATAACAATCAATTCTTACCTCTGTATCTCGCTTGTAACTTGACTTTAACATTCAATATTTTAGTCAATCATTTAAAACGCACCAGTAAACCATTTTATACATGAAAATGATCTCAAATCATGTCTAAGTCCCTTTAACTACTTGTATTCTTTACAAGTATGCATCTTTATTTACCATAATTGTTTGGGGTTTTTTTTTTTTGAAAGAAGCCTCTAATTATAATGCAGAAAGAAAATATGAAACAAAAACAAAAGAGAAAAAAAATACATAAAATTTATACCTTTAAAATGCCATCTCTACCAATGTAGCATAACGATGTTCCAACACAGGAGAGCTGCATAGCCTAAAATAAATCAAAAGTTCTTCACAAATCATTGTAATATATCGTTTCAGAGAGAGAGAGACGGTTTTCTGATGTCAAGCTATAGATAGTTTTAAAGGGAGACAATTTTGGAAGATTTTTTTTCCTATCTGCAGACACATTGGAGTTCATCATGTCTAGACTTTGAATATGTCTTATTTTCATAAAAATAATTGAAAACTTTGAAATTTCAATAAAAGTTAACTTGCAATTAAAACTCTTTATACTGGAGATTGCAGTGCAGATAACACTATTTTTGGGAGTTGATTTTAATCAACTCTCCTATGCAGTTACTCTGGCAAACCAAAACTGAAACAGTGTTTGGACCTAAGCACAAATCATCACCGCTGACAAGAGTTAGTTCTTGAAAATAATCGATAAACTCGATGTAATGTACGCTGAAGCATTTTTTTTTAAAGGAAACTTATTTATAAATACCTAAGAAATAGTCAGATTTTAAATACTATGAACAATTTAGAAGTTTTTTGCAGTCGTATGTATTCCTACGCCAGAGTTCAATATAGTCTCGTTCAACCATCGGTTGTCTCCGTACATCTCTGACAAGCAGAGATCCAGTCTATATCTAGAGGTCGCACGAGCTTCACGTGACCTGGTATCTCTAACTTGAAAAAGACAGCTGAGCATCTGGTTGAACAAGACTAGAGTTCATTATTGGTTGGATCCATTCACTTTTTGAAATATTTCGAATACCGATACATAGTTTGATGAAATTCTATTTTTAAATATTACACAACATGATTCATAAGAGGTTTTCTCGAAATTCTTGTCGGAAAAGTCCGAAAAATCCATATAATAAAAATGTGTGTAATTCAAATAGAGATTATAAACAACTTGCCAAGGAAAATAACATATCGTTGATTTTAAGATAAATAATAATCGATGAAATCAACTCCCGTCAGTACTTCAGTACTTTGATTCTGACAAGTGTAGAATTGTTAAAACCTTATTTTATTCTTAATTGCTTATTAGAAGAACTTATTCCACCTCCAAGAAAACAGCAAACAGAAATAACTCCTCCCAAAAAATTGTCTTAAGCAAACTAACTATAGGATCTTTAGAACCATGGGGGGTATTTACTACTCAGAGGCAATTGGGATCCTATCAGTTCAGTTAAGGGAACAATTGTTACTGCAAATTCATTTGTTATGTAAGGTGAAGTTATCTATGGAAACTTACATTTAGTTTGACTCTAAAAAGGGAATAAAAGTGATCCTCTAGACTAGATATGAAGGTTGTCATTTCTTCCTCGGTGAACATGTCCGATTTGCTGTCATGAATGCTGAAATAATGTTTATATAATCTTTTTAAAAAAGTAAATATATACAATAATGATTACAAGTATTTAAAGATCATGCAAATTCAATGGGTAATTAAACTAAATTATAAATAGTTTGTTGCATTTATAGAGAAAAAAAAAATTCTACAACCTAACATATAATATTGTTTTTTTATGCAAAGGTCAATTTGCTGCTGAAATTTATGGTATCACCGCTTATGCAAATTACTGAAGTACAAAAATATGAATTATATTGTTCTTGTACATATAATATCTATTCAAACTAAACAGAATGAAACATCAAATAACCAAGGAGCCAGTTTAAGAATCAAAAAAATAAAAATTTGCACCAGCAGAAAAAAAAAACATTTACATTGGATATTCTCTACAACCAAATGTGTTAAATACACATTGATTCTAGTTCTCTTACTAAACATCAGGGTAAAATTGGTCTCCCTCAGGAAGAAAAGTTCAGATTTTGACATGACCGTACCTATTCCAAACTCGGAGACAATCTGCTGCCTCTATCGTGTATGTGATCTTTTTGATTCCCTCGCATTCACTGGGAACCTGGTACACCAATTCCACAGGCTTGTTCTTGCGATCTGGAAGAGCCAGTAATATTACTTATTAGGTTTGTTACTGACTGTTTACAGAAATTTGTGGGGTCGGTAAAGTCCATAGAAGGCGAGGCGGAGCCACAAATTTCTGTAAACAGTCAGTAACAAACCTAATAAGTGTTTTGTTTTGTCGAGGACCTAAAGTTTGATATGAAAACAACAAAAGATAATATATAACAATTAAATTCATTGGCTTATTCTCTAATTTTGTACCTTTCTCGTCAGTCGTCTGTGCAAACCTGGATGCCATTGTATATATAGGATCATTTTATTACGTCACAGGCAAAGGGGGGTCACAAGGGGGGGGTTGAGGGGGGGGGGGTGTCGGTGTTGTATATAACTTCAATTTCAATCCCAATTTCCTTATTTTCATATCAATTTTTTACATCCTCCAAAAAAAGTGGGGGGGGGGGCCCACTCCATGATAATTCAATTTTTTATATGTATATTTTGAAAAATTAGTTGCTGCGAGAAAAAGTGGGGGGGGGGGGGGGGGGCGACCCCCCCCCCGGGCCCCAACTACCTGATGCTACGTGCTTGCTCTTAATATTTTGGGGCTTAAAAAAATTAAAGGTATGGTTGAACGTTTGTGTAAAAAATCAGCTCAAATAACGTTTCGTCCGCCATGTTGCCGTATACATTTTGACGCTTGCCGTGTAAAGAAATTCATAAGGCAATCACGTGACGCGATTCATCCAATGGTGTAGAGGCATTCTAGTCCGAGGCAAAACAATCATTGTTGTTGTACATGCATTGCAAACAAATAAAATATAGATCTTTCAGGATGTCAACCCAGGAAAATGATCTTCAACTTGTTCAAACTTAAAATATTGTTAGGGAGAGATGAAATAAAAGTTATATTTACTTGTATTTGCTAAAGCACCACTCCACATTGCAATCATCCAGGCCATATATACAGGCGGAAAAACCAGTGGGGATATCTTACAGTCAAAATGCCTCTGCAACAGAGAGATTAAAGCAAAGTTTATCCTAGTAACTTAGATAAGCTATTTCTAATATTTTCTTTTTATAAATGAAATAAAAAAAGTTGAAACATACAAACAGTAATCATATTTACATGTACTGTATATTTAAGCATAATTTAAGTGCTTCACTCCACAGTAAAAGTATGAAGTACCAGGTAATATAAAACATTAACATGTTCTTCTTATTAAAATATGCAGGATATACAAACAAATGAAATGCTTAATTTATAGATAATCTATATCTATAATCTAGATAATCTAATTTCATTTGAGGATGAAGAAATGAAGAAATGGATGAATGACTTGGACAAGATTGTACCTGCAGCCAAAGATTCCTTTGTCTGTTTGTCTGTGAGTGTAAGAATTGGACCATACTGTAACTGTAGCCATGTGATGAGGATCTAATTGTATGTTTGTGAATGAATAAATAAATTTTCAGACTATACCATTAGCCAGGTAATGAGGACATCTGTCATTGCTACGGTTGACTTCACAAGGAGGACGGGGTAGTAGGTAAAGTGGCCCTTCACATCGGGGATCAGCAGGTCCCCCTCCATCTCCACTCCGCACAGCGTGGCCGTCAGAATGACAGTGTCCACGGTTCCTGGAACAACAACGAGCGCAATTGAATGTTCAGTGACTTCTACGGGGCTATTCTTAGAAGTTCCTCCTAAGAATACTGAATTCCCCCAATCACAGTAAATTAATACAACTCATGTAATTCAAATTACAAATGTCAAGAAAAAATTTCAAAGCCTTAATACCTGTAGTTACCATAAGAGATTACCTGGTAACTAATCAAGACAAGAGGCCCATGGGCCACATCGCTCACCTGAAGAACAATAGGTATGATAAAGTCAGCTTAATGGAGTCATAATACAAACAATCTGGACAATGTACAATAATACATGTAGATCCTGTATAAATAAAATCCATTTTTCCCCCTTGGAACTCGGATAGCCCTGATTGCTGCCAACATTTACAAGAGCAGACTTTAATCACCGCTCCTGCACATATATAGGGACTCAACGTTACGCAGGCAGGGATGACCGCACACCTACGCAACTCAACAGGTACCAATGTTAAGGCAAGCAGAGATAACGCAAGCAGGGATGACCGCACACTTGCGCCAACAGCTCAACCTAACGCAGGGAGTGCCGCACACTTGCGCTTGAAAGGCCAGAACACCAGCAGGGATGACCATACACTAGTGCTCCGCCGCAACCACCACCAATACAAGCAGGTATGACCGCACACTTCTATTAATGCGATACAGGGCAGGAATGACCGCACACTCTGTATCGTAGGTTACAAATAACGAAGATTAGATAGAGCAGGGATGTCCACACCCTCAATCTCTCCATACCTGTTCAAGTTTAATCCCAAACAGTCGCTCATCACAATGCAATAGACACTGTCCCTATATATGTGCCAGCCTAAAATAATTCATAGTATCTAAAAAATTGGAAATCAAAAATACACAAACTAATCCGGCCTAACACAAAACTACTTATGCAGAACAACTTATATACATTGAATATTTATTATTGTATAAAAATAATCATCACAATAATTGGTTAACAGTGGATGCATTAATTAAAATAATCAAGAATCAATAAATCAAGGGCAATAACTCAAAACAGTAATACAAAAAGATTCTAATGAAAAAATAGCTGCCTGCTTCAATTGTTTAGTCATATCACATGTTGAGTATTGCAGTTCTCAATAAGATCTTTTACAATTGTTTATATATGGGATATTTAGCTACATCAAACTCTGAACCTTCTTGTGAGGCCGAAGAATTGTCCTGGAGCCAAAGTCTTAACAATTATAAAGAATCATCTTGCTGATTAGTTTCTGAGAAGAAGATTTTTAAAAATTTACTCTATATATATTCCTATGTAAAACTTTAACACCCCCCCCCCCATGTGGCCTCGCCCTACCCCCAGGGGTCATGATTTTCACAACTTTGAATCTACACTACCTGAGGATACTTCCAACAAGTTTCAGCTTTCCTGGCTGATTAGTTTCTGAGAAGAAGATTTTTAAATATTTACTCTATATATTCCTATGCAAAACTTCGACTCCCCCATTGTGCCTCACCCTACCCCCGGGGATCATAATTTTCACAACTTTGAATCTACACTACCTGAGGATGCTTCCACACGAGTTTCAGCTTTCCTGGCTGATTAGTTTCTGAGAAGAAAATTTTTTAAGATTTACTCTATAAATTCCTATGTAAAATTTTAACACCCCCCCCCCCCCCAATGTGGCCTCACCCTACCCCCGGGGATCATAATTTTCACAACTTTGAATCTACACTACCTGAGGATGCTTCCACACGAGTTTCAGCTTTCCTGGCTGATTAGTTTCTAAGAAAAAGATTTTTAAAGATGTACTCTATATATTCCTATGTAAAACTTCGACCCCCCATTTTGGCCCCACCCTACCCCCGGGGGTCATGATTTTCACAACTTTGATTCTACACTACCTGAGGATACTTCCACACAAGTTTCAGCTTTCCTGGCTGTTTAGTTTCTGAGAAGAAGATTTTTAAAGATTTACTCTATATATTCATATGTAAAACTTCGACCCCCCATTGTGGCCCCACCCTACCCCGGGGGGTCATGATTTTCACAACTTTGAATCTACACTACCTGAGGATGCTTCCACACAATTTTCAGCTTTCCTGGCTGTTTAGTTTCTATAGTTTCTGAGAAGAAGATTTTTTAAGATGTACTCTATATATTCCTATGTAAAACTTCGACCCCCCATTGTGGCCCCACCCTACCCCCAGGGGTCATGAATTTCACAACATTGAATCTACACTACCTGAGGATGCTTCCACATAAGTTTCAGCTTTCCTGGCTTTCTGGTTCTTGAGAAGAAGATTTTTGAAAATTTCTCAAAATTTTTCATTAATTTCTAATTATCTCCCCTTGAAAACGGGTGTGGCCCTTAATTTTCACAACTTTGAATCCCCTTTGCCTAAGGATGATTTGTGCCAAGTTTGGTTGAAATTGGCCTTGTAGTTCTTGAGAAGATGTTGAAAATGTGAAAAGTTTACGGACAGACGGACGGACAGACGGACGACAGACAAAATGTGATCAGAATAGCTCACTTGAGCTTTCAGCTCAGGTGAGCTAAAAACTAATGGATCTGCAGAATTGCTATCTTCCAAAAATCAAGAAATCACATGAAAATGTAACAACTTTTGTAATTTAATTACAACTTACAATATTACGCACTATAGATACCTACCTAAACCTTTTTTTCCTTTGACCAATATTTGTATAGCATCAGGGTCATCTAAAATTGATCACAATTTTGAATTAGAAAAGGAGTATCAATTATTACATATTTCCCATGTTTTTTTGTTATTGCACCTTGTGTCAAAGTTACAGGGTTTAACCTGTGTACCTTACCTAGTGCTAACAGAAAATATGCTTGTCCTGTGTTCAAACATACACCAAATACAGTAATTACCGGTAGAAATAAAACATGTTAAAACATAACTGTTATAGCATTTCATCCAAACAAGCTTACTTTTATAATAGCTATGTTGGTCAACATTTGAGATTTTACGTGTACTGATATATTTCTTACCAGCAGTCTTTTTCAATCCCTCTTGAACACAGAACAGTGCTTTTCTAGACACATTGTTCTCTACAAACAGTCCTTTCTGGTTAGCCTTCAATATCAAAAAAGAAATGTACAGCAATATTATAATTCAAAGAGGTTCTTCATACAGGAACTGTACAGTACTCCTGAAATAGAAATACCGGTACACATGTGTTACAAATTTCAATGAATTCAACAAAACAATCACATTCATGTTCATCATCTAAAATCTGGAAGGAAATGTGTATTTGCCATTTACTTCAAAATTTTTGGCAGAAATTTTCATTGATTCTAAGCAAAATTTCAATCACTCAGTGCAGAAGATGTAAGTTCAATTGAACTAATCTTTACACAAATTCACTGATATGGATTAGGAAGATAAAACAAGTCCTCCCCTATACTGTAAACCAAGTTCGCGTGCAGGAAATGTTTGCAAGGTTAGCAAGAGCCTCGTTGTCATGAATATTTCTCGGTACATGTACAAACCAGTCCTTGTCGTATGGTTGTTATAACACCACAAGGTTTGGTTGCAAAAATAAAGTCGTCGAGAACCAGTTTATTGGAAGTTAATTGCAAGATAATGTTATGGTGAATAAAAGTTGGTTTACAGAAACTGCTGCCAATTGTGCTACATGTATCTGACAAAGCTTTTGAGACTATTACACAGTCTCATACAAAGAAGAGACGGTTTAAAAACTCTAGCCCAAAAAATCACACCTTTGAATTAAAAAATAGGGTAAGTTTAAGTACCAAAAGATATGATAATACTTTGATGGCAGTTTAGTAGTTTTTAAAGATATTTGTTCTTACCGCCTCCACACATGAGGATAAAAGTTGGCCATAACGTTTCAGATCCTTTGGGGCACTGCTAAACTTGTAGAGAGGAGACAACTTAAACACCTTCCATGTTACATTGGTAAATCCTGATATCAAAGAGAGGTAAAAGTTTACAGTGAGAAAAAAGCTCAGGGACATAACTTCAGAACCCGTAAATGAAATACACTACAAAATTTCTAGAGACAGACATATTTACAAAAGAGCAGATTTATAAAATCAAAAATAGCCATTCATTTAATTTTAATTTTTACAATTTCAAACCTTTCAAGTCTTCAGCTTCAGAACTGCTGTCAGTGCGAGATTTTGTTCTTGTGTGAACGTTTTTCCTTCTACCTGAAATCAACAATAAAGCACTAAACTTTTCAGTCAAACCATAAGAAAACTTAGATAAAAATAGACCATTGAATGGGGTTTTATTATGGTCATGATGACTCAAAGGCGCCGGAACTTGTACCCATTTTTTGGGATTCAAATGAACAGACAAGTCATTACCGTAACTCTCCCTGAATGGGACACCAGTCCATTGCAGTTACTATTTTTATCTTGATGAACTTCAACAATTTGGACAAAGTGCTTTGTCAAAAAGCAAATCATTTTACATCAAGAGCTCACTGTGGGATTTAAACAAGCATTTACAGGCCAAATTCCTGTAAATACCGAGCCACAAGTTCCACATTTTTTATTACATGCACCAGTATAGCAGCATGTTTAATACATGTACTAGTATAAATATAGCATGATATCAAATGTGATATTGGAAATCATCACCTCTATACTCTGTCCCGAGTTTTTGCTTCCACCACTTTTTGCTTGATATTTCAACAATAGTAAATACCATTGTGCTCAAACTACGTTCATCCACTAATATGAAAAATGTCCAGATTATCTGTTTTGAAACGCCCCCTCTACGGCTTCAGGTTTCAATACACATCCCAAAATTGAAAGTCTACGGAGATTTTGCATTGCATCAGCCATTATTAAGCCCGGATGATAATGTTAAAAATTGCGCGATGTATTCCGAGTGTATTCCGAATGGAGAAAAGATGTAAACATTTCCCATTATAAATATCCGTTAGAAAATTGTTTTCGTTCCTGTGAAATTTTATGAGTGAAAAGGGATAAATGTTCAATGAAGATATTTTGGATATATTCCCTTTCATTGATTTCAATTGTATTTCTTTCCCAGGTATGTGTACTTTTATTAAAAATCATCAAAAATTGATGGAAGCAAAACTTGGGACAGACTATAGAAAACCATTGTTAATTCAATCAAGAGGTTAACAATCATTTTTTGAGGAATGACTACGGTATTTCAAATGTTACCCTCACTGGCATGCAATATTTATCATACTGAATGTTATAAAATGCAAAAACTATTTTCAGTTTTGTTTATTTGTGTTTATATAAAGTTTCAAAAAATCTGAAAGTATTGCTATTACTACTTCATGTTAGAGGCTGAGATTTTGTTGATTTTTTTCCTTCCACCGTAGTACAATATGTTGCTATATACTATAGAATAATAATGTCTGGTATTAAAGAATAAATTGTGTTTCACTTGAGATCATTCTTAGTTTCCAAGATATCATAAGTCATAGAGTTGGAGAGATTACAGTTGGTCACCATTACCAGTATAACTTTCATGGGAAGCCTAATGATAGGGGTGTCTCTAGTTTTTCAACTATCTTCATGATCTTGGTTCTATCTCTGTCTTTAAGAAACGTGGCTATAATACGCCCATATTCTAAGCCTGTACCTCTTGTGGTTGGCACAGCTGTGGATATCCTTCTACTTTGCGGTGTTCTACCATATGGAGTAAATCTCTTGGGAGTAAATCTATGTGAAAGTCTGGATTTAAACGTCTGAGGTGTAGTCATACATCTATTTGTTGACGTGCTGGTTTCTCCTGGCGCCATGTCTCATCATACCTGAAAGCAGTAGCATATTCTAAAAATTGCTTAGAATGAAATGTCGCTGTATATATTTACTCCTGTTATTCGCTTCGCTTTTAAATGAAAAGCTATATTTATGAAACTGTTTTATAATGTTCCCTTCCCCCAAAAAATACCAAGCCCCATTTTTTTAAATACCTCTCACCCAAAGAAACCCTTTTCCCAGAGAAATCTTCCTCTTGGAGAGCTATTTAGAATGAAATGTCACGGTATATATATATATACTCCTGTTATTTGCTTTGCCTCTGTATATATATACTCCTGTTAGTAGCTTCACGAAGCAAATAAGTCCCAAGGGTTTGCATCGTTATTTACTCCTGTTACTCACTTCGCTTTCAAATGAAAAGCAATATTTATGAAACTATCTAGGCCTATATACTCCTGTTTACAGAATAAATGGCTAAAAGTTTAATTGCTATTACGGCATAATTGGGTACTAGTTGTATGGAAAGAAAATGACAGGAGTCGAAATGTGTGGAATTAAAGTCATATTGGGTCGAGTGGATATTATAGACAGAGAAGGAGTGAAAGAGGAAACAGAGTACACTGGTATGCAGATAGATTTGACGTTAACGTCAACAACGACAAACTAATTTACTTCGCGAAATAAATAACAGGATTATGCAGGAATTCGGTCTAAGGGGTAATCTTCTTGATAACTTCTGGATCTGTCAGATCATCTGGTCTGGCACTGAAACGCCTCCCCAATAATGAAATACTTCAGCGCGTTCAGACGCCCCTGAAGTTCTATTCAGATTCGTAACAACCCCAGAAATATAGAAATAATTTTACTTACTCTGAACTGTATTTGTGAATCAATGTTTGGTACATTGAATTTCAATTTGCTTGTTGAAAACTGCCGCCATAAAGTAAACGGAAATACTTCACGATAAAGTATATAGAAAATTTTAACGGATGGAAAAAATATTTCCGAAACGCCCCCCCCCCCCCCCCCCCCAATTTATTTGCAATGCAAATAAGTCAATCGATTGTTTAGGAAACCGATAACACCACCCTTTTTTTAATCAAATAGAAAAGTGCAATGTGAAATGAAGACCTTGAATACTTTCACCCCGGCATCAGAGTCATAGATAACTTTCATATACGTAAACTCACTCGGACCTTACAAATGTATAGTTTATGACTTATCATGTCTATTAATTAAAAGAAATTTGAATGAACAGCCCCTGACCCCCCCCCTCCTCTAGATCCGCGCATGGTTTTCTTTTATACCTGTTCAATGCGCGGGTCTAGAGGGGGGTCGGGGGAAGGGGGGGTCGTGATGATCGCTCAGGGCACGGTCAACCCCAATGCTCACGTGACCAAGAACAAGGACCACTTAGTTATAATTATCAGACAGGCAGCATGGATTTTCTTTTTCCTCACAAACAAATATTGCATCTACAAAATGAACATCAAATAATATCTAAGATCAGTTCTATGTAATTACATGTGTCGTTATTCGGTGATAATAACTCTTCACTAATATACATGATGTCGGATGTCATAAACTTATGGGGTTAAACACAAATGGTATTATAAAAAAAAACAGATTTTTAATCTGCCTTTTGATGTATTCCGTTAGATTTATTTGATAAAGTTGATTGATGTGAAATTGGGGAAACGAAAATATTGCTGTTATTGCAGGCACGTAGCGTCGTTTCTGAAAGTGGAGGGGGGGGGGGGGGGCAGACTCATCCCCAAAAAAAAGAAAAGACAAAAAAGGCAACATCCCAAAAAAGCACGAAAATCCTTATCCGTGCGTGTGTGGTTGGGGGGGGGGGGGGGTGTAGCGTAGTAGCATTGTATACCTACAGTTAGTTTTCTTATTTATTTTTTTTTTTTTTTAGATTTTCTAAACATATCTTTTAACCATCTCCGATCCTCAGTAATGTTCGATAACTCTAAATTATCTGGAATTTTTTATTCGTACCATAAATCTGCCTTTTATATATATATAAAAAAAAATTATTTGTCTTGAAGTGTTAATTTTACGCGAAGTCATTAGAATTCAATTCACTGCTTGGCTTACCATCGTTGCACCAGTGAAACCGTTTTGTTTTGTTCTAATTTGATTACAACTTGTATACGTTATTTATTTCATTATATTTATCGTGGACAAAATTGCAATAACTTCGTAAAATGCATGGATACCATCAAAACATTTCTTTTTAATTTATTTCATTTATAAAGTTTGAAGGATACATAACTTTTTTATGATGAAAAAAATACTTTGAGGCTGAGGATCGGAGAACCTTTAAAATATTCCGAACTTTATAATGAATAGAGAAACAGGTGAATTTCCACGATATATTACAAATTACACAAGAACAGCTGGTTTTGGGACAAAGTTGATTTTATATCATGAAAAAAGTTATGTTTTATAAATATGTCTTTTTTAATTGTTATACGAGAGGTAAAATGAAAAATAACTCTGAATTAGCTATTTCTTCAAAATATGTTATAAATCGTATTTTTGTTATGAAGACTATTTAATGTTATTGTCATAAAAACTACGAAAGTTATATTTTAAACTTTAAACTTAAAAGTATATTTTACTCGGATTTCTCTATACTGTCGACATTTCAAAACAAAATGGAATTCATCTTCAATGTCTGAACAAAATTTACATAAGCGTCTTTCCTTTGGTACATTAGTGTGTCGTCCACTTTCAATTGCAAGTCTATGAGATGACAATCTAATTCTTGCAATTTGTTTCTTACATGTACATGTACATTGATTTTGTTAAATGATATTGTAATGAAAACTGATCAAAAAAAACTGATATGCTTGTAAAAATAACATCGAGATGAGGAATTAATCTGTTCTATAAGTTGTTGAGTAAAGTGATCAATGATTCTTTGCTTAATTAAAGGAAAATAGGTTGCACAATGTATATATTCCTGCTCATACCATATATGCCCTAGACCTATTTCAAAAAGTTTATTTTTAATTACACTAACCCAATTTTCAGCAGGTGCCAAAGACGATTCACATTCATTATACAGCATTTTGTAACAGGACTGCAAAATACAATTCTGACTTTGTAACAAGTTGAACCAAATTTTGAATATTCTAAACATTCGTATAGTTTTCATAGGTAGCCTCCCAGTTTCAAAATATACAATTGCAGTGTTTGTATTCTTCTTCACACTTAAAACAAATTCAATATATTCTAAATGCACTTTTTCTATATCATTTGCAGCATGCATGCCCCATATCTCACAGCCATAATTGAATATACTAGCAATATAAGTATCAAAAATTGACAGCATTGTTTCTGTGTTCAGATACAATTGACTTGGTTTTGACTTTAAAGAGAACATATGGCTTTTCTCCCAATAAAGCAGTAAGTTTAGTAAAAGCAACCTTATATAGAAAAAATTTAAGTATGTCAATATCATGATCTACGAGGTAGAATGGAGCCACATCAAAGCGTTCAATTGTTTATAGAAAAAACAATTATATCATTTTTAAAAACTTGAATATTATGATAAATGGTATCATATTGACATGTTGGTGTTTCCTAGCTGTTTGTACTGTGGCCCCTTGACAATTAATGCATCAAAGTTTGATGTAGGTTTATTATGTTAATAAGATCTTGAGAACTTTAATGATCAAAGTGTGATATACCTGTGATATCTTCCTGTTACAAAAGGGGCTTAATATTGAATAATTCAATTTTGGTTGTAACGCCTCATTTGATTGGCTGATACAAATGGAGGGACATGTATTATATTGTATAACATACCTTTGTATTGGGACACACACCCTTGACAACATCTATCTGGATCTACTTTTTTTATCCTGTAAACTTTACATGTACAGTTACATGCATGTGTATACCAAAGCGAATAACAAAAACATATGGAGAAAAAATTGAAAATCCTTTTTATACAGGATCTGTTTTATTACAATTTCCAGATATTATGTATACAACTTCCTGCAGCTGATTTTATTATGGCTAGCATTGCTTGGGTGAGCGATATGGCCCACGTGCCCATTGTTTTGTTTTTTTCATTAAATCTACATGTATTATAAAGTACTTCGGGCTTCACTGGATTTTTAAAATCACCCCCGACCATAATTAATCACCTCATAATACTCTTATGATGATTCCTCATTACATATACTTGCGTGTATATAATTTTTATCAATTATACGATTAAATATTAAAATAGCCACTGATGAAATGTTCTTCACAAAAATTGATTTGTAGTGTTACCACAAACAAAGACACTGGAAAATGTAAATATTTTGAGATACATGACACTAGTCAAGCTGTTTTGACGTATTTTTCTTTCAAATGATCAAAAAGTTTTAAAATTGTTCTCATTGGGGATGTCAATTTTACTAGAAGACTAGTCGATTAATCGAAGGCTTTAGTCGAGCTATAGTCGCGTACTCATTAGTTTTCTTGAAAGTGTGTCCTTTTGAGATAAAAGAATGATATTGTCACATGCAAAAAGTATCTTTAACCTATAAAAAAAATCCGGACATCAGAAAGAGATGAGAGGGTGAGGTGGGAGAGAGAGGACGAGAGAGAGAGGGGGGCAACAGAGAGAGAGAGAGAGTGAGTGGCGAGAAAGAAATGAGACAGATAGGGGGTGAGAGAGAGGGAGGGATAAGAGTTGCGGCAGGAGAGAAGGAGAGAGGCGAGAGAAAGGAGGAGGCAAAAGAGAGATAGTGGTTTGGTGAGAGAGTGGCAAGAAAGACGGAGAGGGGTGGGTGAGAGAGAGAGAGAGAGAGAGAGAGAGAGAGAGAGAGAGAGAGAGAGAGAGAGAGAGCGGGACGAGAGAGTAGAAGGTACATGAAGAGAGGGGCAAGAGAGAGAGAGAGCGAGGAGTGAGAGTGGGGAGAGAGAGCGAGGGGTGAGAGTGGGGCAAGAGAGAGATGGGGTGATAGTGGGGCAAGAGAAAGTGGGGTGGGAGAGAGGGGTCGATATGATGGGGCGAGATTGAGTGGGTTGAGAGGGAGAGGCAAGAGATGATGGGTGAGACAGAGAGGGGTCAGTGAGAGAGGGGCCAGTGATTGAGGGACGAGAGAGAGAACTGGGCGAGTGAGAGAGTGGGGCGAGAGAGAAAAGGGTGAGAGAGTGGTGAGAGAGAGAGTGAAGCAGGAGAGAGAGAGAGAGAGAGAGAGAGAGAGAGAGAGAGAGGGAGGGTGTTAGTGGGGTGAGAGAGTGGTCAAGAGAGAGAGAGAGAGAGAGAGAGAGAGAGAGAGAGAGAGTGGAGTGAGAGATTTGGTTGAGAGAGTTTGGTGAGAGAATGATAGAGGGGTGAAAGTGGGGCGATAGAGACCATGTGGCGAAGGTAGTGAATTGGTTAAGGGGGATGACTGTGAACTTTTTAATAGCTAAATTGTCGGGACTGAATTCTCTTTTTACATATTAGAGAGAAATGGCCAAATGATCTTCAGGGAAAAAATGGTTACTTAATACAGAGAACAAGGTAAATCTTAATATTGTTATAATAAGTCGTTTACTGGTATTGCAGAATACTTGAGAATTTGATAATTTAAAAATACTATGATGTATATTACAAGGGTTTATCCAAAAGTAATGTCACACTATGCACCGCGTTTCACACTGGGGGTGTATTGGATAAAATAATACATCAAAGTTTTCCTTATCAAAATTCCAATTTAAAATAAAATTTTGATTATATTTCGTTGAACACTTAACAAGATATTGATGTTTATAGCATGATTCATGTATGTACGTAACATCGCCGCGTCATGAATTTACGTCTTATTTAAGGTATGTATTTATGAATAAATTAGATGCTTCAAAATTTGGAAACGCCCCAAACAATACAATATTTTGAAACAGATATATCATAAACTTTTTCTAACTGTTTTAAAAGATTAGGGAATGTTACCGTCCAATTCGATATCTACGCGATGCCTTTTGTCTCTAGATCAAGGAATTAAAAGACGAATGCGAATAGTAATACGATGAACCTTTTGCTTCGATGGATAGGTATTGCTAGAAAATGTACTGGAATTGATATATCAACCTAAAATTGAGAGCGGGTGAACAGGATACCCTTAACATGGTTCCAGCATTTAATAAAAGCATAATGTCATGTTTATAAATAAATTAGATAGACAGAAGATATATACACTGAAAGAAATTTAAAACTAGGTTCTTACGTTATGAGCTGTATCATAACGCTACGTTCATGACCTCGACAAACTGATTGCACATTAAATGATATTCAGTATACTACTTCATCGATTACATAAAGAGTAATTAGCTACTTTATGATAAAAAAAGGTAAAATAGAGCATCGTGGCCAATTTAATAGAGTACTAAATTTCGAACTTCTTCCAGAACGCAAAAGATCTAGATCACTAGCGTGCGGCGACTATCATCACCTCACGCTCTACAAAATATTTTTTATCATAACGCATTAAAATTTTCAGATCTAAATTGAAATAGGTAGATATCTCAAAGCACAAGTTTTTGTCACTTTACGCGGAATTTCCACGATTTTATCGCACCTGTAACATTACTTTTGGATAAACCCTCGTATAAATTTAAATTTTTCTATTAACATCTAACGATAAAATAGTATACAATTATTTAATGCTTGAGCAGTCAATAGACCAGAATATTTTTTCCGAGGTGCAGGGAACAGTTCAGTATGATCTATTGCCCGAGGCCAACGGCCGAGGGCAATAGATCATACTGAGCTGTTCCCTGCACCAAGGGAAAAAATTCTGGTCTATTGACTGTTCAAGCATTAAATAATTGTTTTATTACCTAATTCCTTTTTTAGTTTTCGGGGTTTACAATTTGCATATTGCAGATAGTTTTCGTGCCATTATGCAATATACTCAGATTTTTTTTTCATCTTTTACATGCACAAAACCTGTTGCATGCATTACAACATCTCAATTTAATATTAGTTAACACAAAGAAGGGGGAGTCTTCAACCCATTAGATTTTAAGTAGTCTTTTACCTTATATAAAGCTTTAGATTATATGATACTCCATTTTTGATAACATTGAATTTGGTTTCATTAAGTATTAAAAACAGCGTCTATGTAAAGGAATATACATTCCCTGAGAACTATCGAAAGGATGTAACATTAACATGCCCGCGTTCTGAAATACGTTGCCGGTCCAATAGATCGCAGTCTATTATCACCATGTAAAATGTATATTTTACATGTTCCGAATATTTTCTATAGTTTAGCTTGTTGGTAAATTAACGTTGTTTACTCTTCTTAATTATCGTGAAATTCCTCCTGACTGTGATGTGATAGAATGTAAATTAATGTTTATCAAACGCCTTAACTGTAACAAAGAAATAGGATATCAAAGTAATCAAGTGTAGCTTTGGGAAAGATACTTATTAGAAAGGCGGGATTGAAGGACAATGGTTTCAACTAAGAAATGTGTGTTTGACACTAATAGAGTTAATGCAATTACATAACAATTAGCGGATTAACGCAGGTGAATAAATGGGCGTTTACCTGGACGATGGTCACTTAAGATCAAGAAATATATTCTCTGATTGGGTGATTTATACATGTCAATTATTTAGAGGGTCACGCCAGTAATATAATATTATATGTTTTAGAGATGATTGTAAGTTAGTTGAATAGAGTCAGAGTTCGATAGATAGAGGTTAAGAGTCAAGATACAAGTCGTCCGTCTAATCCGTTACGTTTTCCCTCACTGTCATATGTAGGTTAACATTAAGTTACAGAGGCGGATCCAGCAATTTGGAAAAGGGGGGGTTCCATTTGATGAAAACCAAAATGTGCAAAATTCATCATTTGTCAATAAACAAGGACCTTTTGAACGTTTTCCGTGCGTATACAACTGTATTTTATAAACATTTATCTCATCATTATCTATTTCACATCTATTTCAATAGCAGAGTGCACTGCATTATTGAGCGTTTTGCCGTTTTGGTTTAGGTAAGGAAGATTTGCATACTATCTAGCCACAAGAAACCGAAGTCTTCAGCAATGAGAAAAGTGCGTCTATGCTTGACTGGAAAGAAACACTAAGAAGCAAAAAATAACTCAGACTAATTACGACAAACTATTATAAAAATGGATATTTAGGTAATTTTTTTTATGTCTTTGATGTTTTTAAATTCTGAACTATTTATCGATTTTGAGTCCTATCGATTGCCTTCTTAAATAAAGATCTAAATGAAAGGATATGACAAATAAATGGGGATAATTTATGTGCTGAATAGATGGTACGTGTGTAATACAATGGTAAAAGCAATTGTCGTCATAAGAACAAAATTATGGGACGCAGTACAAAATTCTTTAAATAAGCATTTTTAAAAACATTTATTTGAGATAATTACAGTATTTCTATTATAAATGGGAAAATTGTCTTTAAATAGGCACTAAACGTTTTAAAAAAAATTCGTATGTCTCAGAGAAAGGGGGGGTTCCGACCCCCGGAACCCCCCCTCTGGATGCGCCAATGAAGTTAGAATTATTAATAAGCGAGTTCCCCCTTTTTAATGTGTACGGAGTGGAGAGTAACTGTTTGTATAATTGTGTTATTAACTGGAATAAATGTGGAAAATACAGCGAGTGTTGAGCTAATTCCCTAGTAATCGCCCGGTACAGAAAATACCCCATACGGTACAAACCCGGCGGTTATAATTGGTGGAGTATCCTGATTTCCCAAAGATGTACCTCTCACAGGAAAAATAGACATTTCAACCTAGACATGAGGAAACGTATAAGAACGGCAGGACGAGAAGTTACAGACAACTAAACGGACAACGCCTGAAACGCAGTGAAGATGAAGTTCAATATGGATATTTCGAAATTCGCGCCAGCCAAGTTTAAAGGGAATTTTAAAGAAAATGCCGAAAAATGGATTTTTCAGTTTAACTTGTTCGCAAAGGCGACACAACTTAACGATGAAGAAATACTACAGTTCCTGCCTCTACTATTTGATGAACATGCGTTACTATGGTACCAGTATCTACCTGAAGAAATAAAAACGAACAAAGAAATGTTAGAAAATTCATTTCTTGAAAAATATGGAACAACAAACGCGGACAGATTAGTAGCATACGATGAAGCTGTTGAACGCAACCAACGCAAAGACGAAGATGTTACAGACTACATAAATGACGTCACAGAATTAGCAAGGAAAAGCCAATTGCCTGACCGATTCCTGATGGATAAATTCATGTTCCATACCCGTCCAGAGTACATCATGCACGCCGTTGGACATGACGACGGGAAGACACCACAGGATATAGAAAAGCGTCTCCGAGTTGCTGAGGTTGCAGAGAGAAGAAAGAAGAAAGCGGAGGCGAGTGAAGTGGAAGCGATCAATTCAGTGTTTGAAAATCTGCAGAAAAGGGTCGACGAAATATCAAATAAAGTGCTTCGTGATTCAGAGTGTGTGAATCAAGTTTGTGATCAAGAAAATCAAATAGTGCCACCTTATCAAAATTCCGAAAATGTGTGTGTAAATCAAAATTTTCAAAATGTGCTCCCATATCAAAAGTGCGAATCTGTGTCTTTTAATACAAATGTGTCCCATTGTGCAAATCAACAGAGAAAACCGCCCAAACATTACAGAACACCATGCTTTCGTTGTGGTAAGTGTGACCATTTTCCTTCACAATGTCGCTGTATTACTAGAATGTGTAGATTATGCAAGAAAATCGGACACATTGCAATAATGTGCCCATCCAAATTCAAACGTTCGAAGCCCCGTCAAAAACAAAAAGTTGTTGGGTCTGTTTCTAGCTATGAACATCAAAACAAGGTCAAAGCTAGGGTTGCCGGTCATGTTGTTTCCGCTTTAGTTGATACAGGGGCAGACATTTCTATCATATCTGAAAAGCTATACAAAAAGGCGAAATTGCACAAAAATTATCCTCTTCAAAATTCGGTTACTTTTGCACGAGGTGTTACTGGCACTCATCTCAAAATAAATGGTCAAACTACAATTCCAGTTGAAATCAGCAACCTTGAGCTTCATCAGTCATTTCATGTCACAGATCAGTGCTCTCAAGATTTGATTTTAGGTCTAGATTTTCTAAAATCACAAAATGCTAAAATTGATTTTTCAGAAGGAAATTTGATATTGCAGAAAGGTATTTCAGTTGTCCCATTCCTGAGAAAAGATGAAAGTTTTGTGTGCAATATTTCATTGATCAGCAGTGTGAAAATTCCCCCCAGATCTGAAATTATTTTACCAGTTCAGTCAAATCACAAAGATTTCATAAAGTCAAAATTTGGTGTCATTGAAATGAATTCCGCACTGACTGGTACTCATTCGGTTGTAGGAGCAACTTGCTTGGTTCAAATGAAAGACAACAAATCTGTAGCAAGAATGATGAACCCTACTAATTCAGAAATAAACTTATCGAAAGATTTATCTGTAGGCAAATTCTATGAAATTGAAAATTTTACTTCAGAAATTGGAAATGAAAACAAACAGGTTTCGTGTGTGTCACTTTCAGATAAGCAATGCAAAACTTCAAACGCTCAAAAAGCAATAGATTTGGGTATTGATTGTTCTCAGTGTGATTTGTCAATTAGTGAAAAAGAAAAACTTTTAGATATGCTTGGTCAAAATCGCGACGTCTTTGCCAAAGATTTATCAGAGTTAGGTCAATCAAATCGCCACCCGCATATAATAAACACGGGAAACGCTAATCCGATTAGACAAAGACCGTACCGCGCATCCCCGCGAGCACGCGCGGAAATTTCGCGCCAAGTCAAGGAACAATTGGACAACGACATAATTGAGCCGTCAACGAGCGAATGGTCAAGTCCCGTGGTTCTTGTTCGGAAGAAAAACGGCGATTACAGATTTGCCGTAGATTACCGGAAGTTAAATTCGGTAACAAAACCAATGAATTTTCCGTTGCCGCGCATGGAAGACATCATTGACACACTGGGAGAGAGCAATGCGCAAATTGTCAGCTCTCTTGATATGTTCTCTGGGTATTGGCAACTCAATCTAGACCCCAGAACAAAACACAAAACGGCCTTTGTATGTCATGAAGGTTTGTATCAATACAAGCGCATCCCCTTTGGTTTACAGGGAAGTCCCAGCGCATTTATGTCTGTGATGTCAGATGTACTTCGTGATGTAAACTGGAAGTATTCACTAGTTTACATGGACGACATTCTCATTTTCTCAAAGAATTTTGATGAACATTTATTTCATTTAGATCAAGTTTTTCAAAAACTCAGAGAGGCAAATTTGCGCCTCAAACCATCAAAATGTAATTTTGCTGTCAAGGAAGTGAAATATTTAGGCCATGTTATTTCAAAAGATGGAATTTCTGTAGATATGTCAAAAGTAGAAGCTGTCAAATCTTTCCCGAAACCGAAAAATACAACTGACATCAGAGCATTTTTGGGACTTGCGAATTATTACTGCAAATTCATTCACAGTTTTGCAGACATTGCTACCCCCCTCAACAGGCTACTAGTTAAGGGAACAAAATTTTGTTGGGACGAACCGTGTCAAAAGGCATTTGACAAACTCAAACAACTACTTACTGAAGCACCCATTTTGGCATTCCCCGATTTCAATAAAACATTTATCTTGTACACGGATGCTTCAGGATTCTCAATTTCTTACATTTTGGGACAGAAAGATGCTAAAGGGCGAGAGACCGTTGTAGCTTACGGTGGACGCGCACTCAGACCGGCCGAGAGAAATTGGTCGATATCTGAAAGAGAGTGCCTGGCTTTAGTAGAGGGAATCAAACACTATAGAATTTATTTAGCAAATAAGAAATTTCAGGTTTTCACAGATCATAGTGCAATCACGTTTGTCAAGAAATTGAAAGAGGTAGAAACAAATAGCAGATTGGCTAGATGGGCTATATTCCTTCAGGGTTATCAGTTTGATATTACTCATAAGAAGGGTAGAATACACTCAAATGCAGATGCTCTCAGTAGACGTGAGTATCCACAGGAACAAAACATTGCAATGATCCAGGGTGAGATCAAGACAAAGAACATGCAGGTTCAGACAGAGGCCATTTACACAGATTTTGATCCACTGGCTTGTGTGAATGAAATATCAACAGTCTCGAAAGAGGAGTTGATAGAATTTCAAAAGAATGACTCTGATTTTGAAGACATTATTAGGTACATTGTAGACAAAGAACTTCCAAACAGAGGACGTGTTGACAGGAGAGTCGTCCTAGAGTCTCAAGACTATGTTTTAGATGAAGGTGTTCTATATCATTTCTATTACCCAAAAGGTAGAGGTCATTGCGTTGACAGACTGGTCAAACAGCTAGCTGTACCACATCAGCTGCGAGATGACGTGTTAAGGTCCTATCACGACTCCTTGCTCGGAGGTCATCAAGGCAAAGATAGAACATATCAGACAATACGCTACAAGTACTTTTGGCCTTCGCTACATGCAGATATTAGCACGTATGTTCAAACGTGCATTTCTTGTCAGCGTGCAAAGGATGACAAACATAAACACCCAGCTCCCCTCAGACCTCTACCAGTACACGATGTGTTTTCAAGGGTTCATCTTGACTTGCTAGGTCCATTAAAAACAAGTCCAGAGGGATACACGCACGTGTTAGTCATCACGTGTGCATTTTCAAAGTGGACAGAGGCATTTCCCCTCAAAGATATTTCGGCTATTGCAGTAGCAGATATTTTCTTTCGAAAAATTATTTGTAAATATGGCAGTCCCGACTCAATTCTTACAGATCGTGGACAACAATTTATGTCAAAAGTTTTGACCGAGATTTGCAAAATTTTTGAAATTACAAAATTAAAAACGTCGAGTTACAGACCTCAAACAAATGCAGCAGTAGAAAGAGCAAATGGTTCTATTTTGACTAAACTTAGAACTTACACTGATGCAGAACAAACAATTTGGCCAAAACTGCTAGACCCAATTACGTTTGCTATGAATACAACGATAGCTACAGAGTCCACCCAGTACAGCCCTTACTATCTAATGTTTGGACGAGAATGCAGAACACCCTTAGATACATCTTTAAACCCTGCAGAAGTTGTCGGCGAAAATGCCAAGGCGTACATTGACAGTTTACATGCCGAACTCAGAAAAGCTAGAGAATTAGCGGCGAAAAATATTGAGGAAGCTCAGGAAAAATACAAAGCGCAGCATGACAAGAGAGCGGTACCCCCAGAATTTAGCATACGCGATAAAGTATGGCTAAGGACTAAGAAGAAAAAGATTGGTCTGTCTCCTAAACTCTGTGACAAATGGATTGGTCCTTTCTACATTATGGCAGACAATAGAAACAACACGTACAATCTTAGATGGTGTGTGAATAACACTGAGTTAAAGTCTGCGGCGCACGCGGATGATCTGAAATCTTTTCATGATCCTGAAATCCGCCCGACAAACAGACTTGATCCGCTCCAAGAAGAGGATGAGGAGGTGAGTTCAAGCGATGATGAGTCGACATCGTCGGATAATGACCAGGATATCGAGAATAATTCCGACGCGAAAGACGAGAGTTCGGACGATGATGAGCGCCGATATAATGTAGAGAAAATCATTAATGACAAAATCATGCGCGGAAAAAGATATTTTCGAATAAAATGGGAAAATTTCAGTAGTAAAGATAATTCGTGGGAACCGGAAGAAAACATTCCGAATGCGTTAATACAAGAGTACTTTCGAGTCAAAAGTGAGCGTAGGAGGCAAAGACGGCATAGAAATTGATCAAGTCTAAATTCTGATTTATTAAAAATCCATAAATAATAAAATTTTTTTGTCAAACAGGCTTAGTATATGGACTCGTCACCCATATTCTGACTCTGTTAACGGTTTAGCGAGCAAGAAGTGACGAGCTTGGTCGTCTAAACTCAGACACAGCTTCAATAAACAAAAAGAAAAGTCTCACAATTTTTTTTATATAATTAAATACATGATGTATAGGCCAAACTAGAAAAATCAAATATTTCACAACTTACTGCAAGTGATGCACAGGTCCTATGTTGTTGACTTTTCTAATTAATAATGAGGTAATTTTAACTTCTATAAAAAAAAAAATCGTAGAATTGTTACTGTCTGTTGTCTCCCATTTCCAAGTTATTGATCTACATAGTCAATTCATGTCATCAGTCTTGAACATTTTTTTTTCTCAGGTTAAATATAGGTCAGTAATATTGATACTGTGACTTGAAGTGCTGGTGTTTTCTTTAGAAAATAAATTAAATTGTCATTGAATAACGGTTAAAGTGTCAGTCAAACAGCGACAGTGTTTATGCAAATGGTCATGCTTTCGTGTTATACATGTATTTTTTTGTCTTAGTATTGTCATAAAATATCAATTGCTGATTAGGGTGTTACTACAGAATATTTAAAATGTGTGGGATTTCATTGATTTCCGATAAAATTGAACGGTCATAACTACATGTATTACCAAGATTTATACTTTCTAATGGATCATTTTACGGAAGCTCCAGGACCTTGAAATTCCTACCGTGGACACATGCGACGTCACTGTGATACCTTCCACGCTTGTTTCCGGATAAAACTGTGAACTATGATATGTTCGAGCGGAAAATGCCTTCTTTAGATAGATGAAGAACGTGCAGTTTTTTTCTAAACGCATTTGAAATAAGAAGGCTTTATAGAATAATTGTTTTGAAACTGATTATGAACAATCTTTGAATAATATCAATCATTTGTAATCATATGCA
The DNA here is from genome assembly GCF_025612915.1 of Magallana angulata. Classification (NCBI taxonomy): domain Eukaryota; kingdom Metazoa; phylum Mollusca; class Bivalvia; order Ostreida; family Ostreidae; genus Magallana; species Magallana angulata. The sequence goes on from NC_069116.1 coordinate 38,596,285, forward strand.
TTTTTTTTTCATGTTTATGCTCCACTCCGTTCCATACATTTTTTCTCCTTTACTCAATTTTTGTGACCCAATATGTTGCACCCACCCAATTTTTTTTTCTTTTAATAACTCAATTAATTTGCATTTTTTGTTCCTCTTTATTTAGTTTCATTCTCTACTACGATATATTTTGTATGGTTCTTTCTTTAATTTTTACGGATTCGGAGAATCCTTTGGGGACAAGAGGGTATTATCACCATGTAAAATGTATATTTTACATGTTCCGAATATTTTCTATAGTTTAGCTTGTTGGTAAATTAACGTTGTTTACTCTTCTTAATTATCGTGAAATTCCTCCTGACTGTGATGTGATAGAATGTAAATTAATGTTTATCAAACGCCTTAACTGTAACAAAGAAATAGGACATCAAAGTAATCAAGTGTAGCTTTGGGAAAGATACTTATTAGAAAGGCGGGATTGAAGGACAATGGTTTCAACTAAGAAATGTGTGTTTGACACTAATAGAGTTAATGCAATTACATAACAATTAGCGGATTAACGCAGGTGAATAAATGGGCGTTTACCTGGACGATGGTCACTTAAGATCAAGAAATATATTCTCTGATTGGGTGATTTATACATGTCAATTATTTAGAGGGTCACGCCAGTAATATAATATTATATGTTTTAGAGATGATTGTAAGTTAGTTGAATAGAGTCAGAGTTCGATAGATAGAGGTTAAGAGTCAAGATACAAGTCGTCCGTCTAATCCGTTACGTTTTCCCTCACTGTCATATGTAGGTTAACATTAAGTTAGAATTATTAATAAGCGAGTTCCCCCTTTTTAATGTGTACGGAGTGGAGAGTAACTGTTTGTATAATTGTGTTATTAACTGGAATAAATGTGGAAAATACAGCGAGTGTTGAGCTAATTCCCTAGTAATCGCCCGGTACAGAAAATACCCCATACGGTACAAACCCGGCGGTTATACTATTGACCGGCGGTCCAATAGATCGCAGTCTATTGACCGGCGGTCTAATAGATTGCAGTCTATTGACCGGCAGTTCAAAATAGACGCAAATATTTAATTTGTAATAATACAACAAAATCCCTTTGATAAGGTAATAATTCAAACTAACTTCACACCTATGGTGTTCCGATGGGGCCACTTCGACCTTCGCACTTTCGCCTATAGGGCGAAGATGCGAAGTTGCGACGGTGAAACCGACCGTATTTTATCACTTCATAATATACGGCTCCTTGTTTTCCTAAGAATAAGTTAAAAAAAAAATCGAGTTTAATGGGACAATGTCAATGAAGTTTAAAAAAAAAGATAACCATGTTAGTTTGTGTTATTATAAACATGGAAAAGTAGTTCAACACACTAGCTAGTATAACCAATTACTCAAAGGTGGTTGATAAATCACAAGCAAGACTAAATTTGGTTTCTGGGATTCATACGTTACACCATCATAGGCGTTGGAATTTACAATATTTTTGCAAAGCTAGACATAACTATCAGGGACGTAGTATCAGGGAGAGGCCAGTCCCACACTTTTTCTCGCAGCAAACATCATTTTTAAAATTTTAATTAAAAAATCAAAGTAGATTGAAGGTTGAAGCTATAGGTATACTACACTACGCTACACCACCCCCTCCCTCCCATGAAATAGTAATTTCATGATTTTTGATGCTACGCTCTACCCCCCCCCCTTTACTTTCAATTTTCTTCCGATGCCACTGACCATTGAACCAACTGGGTTTCATCATACTAGACCGTTGGAATCAGTCTATTGTAGAAAAATCTCACTCGTATCCAAAAACGTTGATATAAATAAAGACTCAGAAATTGCAATGTTTTCCTGTGCCAAAAGAAGTGTCATTCAGGCTGGCACCTTCAACATTTTTAGGAGGGATGCGAGCCCCCCCCCCCCCCCCCCCCTTTAAATCCGCCACCGAAAATGTACTGTAATATGCTGGCAAAAACATTTGTAAAACAACAACAACAAAGTTATTTACAAATGTGATATTATACGAATGGACATATATGTCATTGCCAGTAGCCGCATGAACTTCCTTTGAAAATCCCGACTCGTCTAGACTTTACTTGCATGTGCATTGTGTGCGGTCAAGCGGAAAATTATTTCTTATAGTATAGTGTTTGGTTGCATATTTCACCTTTGTAGCAACTGTTATTAATTAATTAATTCATTAATTAATTTATTTATTTTAGAAAATAATAGAGCGCCGGGGAATCGCGGGAGGGGTGGGGTAGAACGGTAACCGTTACCCCTCAACATATCCTCGTCGCATCCGCATTGCTATTAATGTGATCAATGTATCAACTAGAAAATATACCATTCAAATGATTACCACAGTTTGGCTTTAAAAAAATAAACTATTAAAAAAATTAATGGACGATGGATGAAAAAAAAAATGGAAAAATTATTTCGGGATTGTTCTTTCGCATGGTTATTATTTTAAGTTTTACAAACCGGAACTTATTTACTTTTGTATTATTGCGCAGTATATATTCCAAGTTTAAGGGGGTCCAAGAAAATTAAATAATTGATAAATTGCCAGTCATACTAAAATAAACGGCAACATAAATAATTCAGCATATAGCTATACAATTTTCACTTAATTCATTAACATATGACGATAGCCATCTGTGGAGTGATATTAGACACAATGACGTAAAAGGCACTTCCTCCAATATGGATGTTAGTGAGCGACGTGTAATGATGCTGAGGTTCACAGTGTTTGTATTTTTACTTATTCGTGTAAATGGACAAAATGTAGATGGAAGAGCTGCAAATATACACCCTGGTAATAAAATAGTCAATGAAATAGCAGGCGACATTCATAGAACAGGAGCGATTGACGAGAAACATGCTAGCTCTCTCCGTAGACAGACTCATCAACCAATTCCACCAGTGGATAAAAGTAAATTGAGTGCCGCTAAGCCCGAAGGTGTAAAACCTCCAGCTATTAGGCTTTCTGAGACTAAGGAGTGTGCAAACGATATTATAAAACACTGTAATCCGAAAATATATAAGAATAATTTCGCCATTCTGGATTGCTTACAAAATGACTTGAAGGTAAACACGCACTTCATAGGATTTTGCATGCTTAATTAAAAGAAAACAATGACATTTAATATGATAAATAGCGCATTTGATATTCATGAATATGATGCTCATGGTGTCATGAGTCAATTACAAAGTTGAATTTTGTGAATGGTGTATGCCATTTCACTTCTTGTAAAAAAAAAAAAAAAGATGTGAAATGTGTGATATTTTATACTTTGCAAATATCAGTTATAACAGCATTGTAAATGATAATGCAGTGACTTTTGGTATGGAGTAGAATTTAACTTAGACATATATGGATTCAATCATTTTGTCAACCTGATGTCAGAAAAGTTTCTTATAGCATACTACACTCACCCAAGTTTCTGCTTCCCCACTTTTTGGGTAATATCTCAATAATTAATATGTAAATGGTGTGACTGTTGGACCGAGCACAGGTTTAAAACAGTGCAATTTTATATTAATAAAACAAAATTTATTTGAAATACACACAGTAGGATTTGCCTGGTTGCCAACTCAAATCATTAGCCAAATTAAACTAAACATCCCATGCTCAGTCTACATTATGACGTCGTGTTTCATAAGTAACAGATACGTGATCTGAAATTTGTTTATTTCTTCTTTCATTGTTTATCAAAGATTTTTAGCCCCTGATTCAACTCTGATTTTCACTGATACCATTAATCCTTGCTTTGTCCACCTCTCGCTGCGCTTGGTATAAATACCTTTGTACCTAAATTATATTCTTCATTAGAATGAAAATAGTTCAGATTATCTGTTATGAAACACTCCCTCTACCACTCCAGGTTTCGATACAAAACCAAAAATGGAAAGTCTACAGGGAATTTGCATTGCAAAAGACATTAAATTAGCCCGAATGATAATATTAAAAAATTGTGCAAGGTGTCCTGAGTACTTTTGAATGGATATAAGATGTTAACATATCGTATTTTAAATATCCTAATGATGTTTTACCGTTCCTGTGAAATTCTCCATGTAAAAATGGATGATATATTGATGAAGAAATCTTGGATTTTTCCCCTTTTATCAATTTGAATTGTACTTCATTGACAGATATATTTATTTTAATAAAAAATCATTATAAGTGATGGAAGAAATCACTTCGGACTGACTATAAACATTTAATTTCAAATGTATTTGACACACCTTGTAAAACAAATGTTTCTATGAATATGAAAAATGCTGGACAATTTCACTACCAGTGTGCACAACTGAGGGAATGACAACAACTACCAGGGAATTTACAGTTTGAAAACATGTACAGTGTGCATCGCATAATTTCCTTGTCAAAATCTTTTACCTTTGATTTAGTCAAATTTTTTAAATATTCCCTTGCATATTTTATACAGGGTTATTTTCGCCCTGTGTAATTTTCGCCTATATACATTTGCAAACAGTTTTGCCTCGTCTTGAATTCACCCAGATGCAGTTGTGTTAACGGAAATATTATTTGTAATATAGAGTTCAACCAGTCTTATATTAGCCCTCTGACAATAAGGGCGAAAGGGGCGAAAATAAAACGGGGGCGAATATTTCCCTTTTTACAGTATTTGGGCATATGTTTACCCCCTTTTGTAAATTATAGATTTTTGAAACATAGTCACCAGTACTGAATTCTCCTTGTTTATTTAGGTTTACAATTAGAGTGAAATATATTCCAACAACTTACAAAAGTATTTTTTTTTTTAAATTTTACGTGTACCTTAATCAATTTTACTTTACATCTGACATAAAAGATCTTGTTTGTATATTTGGTATTGTGACCTGCCACCTGTTGAATACATTGGTGACTCATGTGTGGTCAATTATTTATATATTCGATTTCCAGTAACATGAATAAAGCATGCACATGTTTCATGTAAAAAAAAATTACAATTTATTAAGTTAACATAGAAAAGGTAATGAGGTAATGAAGAGAAAAATTTTATTACATGAAATTGTCCAAATGATATATTGACAAGTCAGGGTTATGGCAATTTTATGATTATAAGAATAAAGTAGGTAAGTTTTAAGATGACTGAATGAACTCATTATAGTTATAGTAATGACAACAGCCAATTAAAATGTCTACTATTCAGCTGAAAATCAAAGATAACCTAAAGTTCTTAAAGACTGATTATATATATTTTTTACATTATTTAATGTACAGTATAGTGTTCACACATTATGAATATGAAATTATTTCTATTTTTCTTGTTTATTTTTAGATTATGGATGATCTATCATCAGATTGTCAGCATGTAAGTTAAAAAACCCCAAAAAACCCAAAATACACAGATGTTATTAAAATGAATATTTTTATCCTTTTAAAATTACACATTAATCTAACCTTTCATTTTCAGTATATTTGGGTATACAAACGCAATTTAACAAAGGATGACAGATTTGATTACGCAGCTCAAGAAGTTTGTAAAAGCGAGTTAAGTCAGGTGAGGTTTTATTTTGTTCCTTAGATAGGTATATTTTTGCTGTGTTATTTTAAAGTATTGATCATGGTTTCTAGCTATATTGTAAAAGCTTCAAATAACTCTTTCATGCCTGTACTATATAATAATGATATAGTACAGGCATGAAAGACTATTAAAAAATTTCATTGCTGACAAGGTGTACTATTAATATTGTCTACATTCCAACAGATTTGATTAAGACTAAGTATGAAATACTATAATATGTAGTTAAACTTAATTTTCCAGTATTTCCCGGGAAATACCAGTAATTCCCCGGAATTCCCAGTATTTCCCACCGTCCTGGGAAATATGAGTATTTCCCGCTTTTTTGCCATGCATCAGAAACCTGATCAGAATATTCACACGTATTATGTAACGTCAGTCAACGTTATTATACCGATATGATCCTTAAAATGGATACAAAGTTTATGAATGTTAATTATGTTTATTCTACATTTGTCATTCAGTGGATAAAAAAAACCACCTGAATTTGAACATAAACAAAAAAATTGTCAATTTTTGTTCTTCTTGTGTTGAAGATCCGTGAATGCTCTCAGCTGGAGAAAGGGAAGGGTTTGATCATTCCATGCCTTGTCGATAACATTGAAAACGTAACAGGCAACTGCCACACTTATCTGGAGAAAATGGCCAGGATTGTTTTCAGTGACTATAGACTGATTTATCATTTTGTTGACCAATGTTCAGTAGACATTGAACAGCTTAAATGTGGAAGAATTGGCCCAGCAGATGAAAACGTAAGTCAAGTTTAGACTCTGGTTTGAAATTTTTAGGAAAAAATACAAATATTGGTTTGACTTCTGGCCTTTTGAATTTTTGGTAGAAGGTCAATGTCACATCATTTATTCTGATTATAATTCTATGATATTTATGTCATATAATTTATTCAGCCATCAATGCCATACACCATAATTACCGTTACCTTTTTATGAAGACATTTTCTGAGAGTCCTTGGTATTAAAAGGGCATGGTCATGCTTTTGGACAAAAATTATATTTCTGATTTTAATGTTTACAATGCTTAAAAAAGGCATATTTTTAATTATCTACCAGAATTTAAGTGTCATTCGTTGAGTTATAATTGAGGTACAGAGCTTACAATTCTTTACTAAATAAACAAAGCTTTTGTTTACATTTTGAATGTTGAAGTGAAAAATCCAATTTTAGACCTTAAATGAATGTGTTAAACATTAGGAACTGTTTATATAGGCTAAAAATGAATAAGAATATACATGTAGACAAATCAGCTTGAAAAAGATTTTTTTACTGGTATATTGAACCTATGTAAACAAAAACAGGGCACGAGCCTTGTTTACATAACAAAGAATTATGAGCTCTGTATCTTGCTTATAACTTAATGACTGACTCTTAAATTTCATTAGATCATTAAAAATGCATTTCTAAAGCATTGTAAAAAAATAGAATTTGACAAAAAATGGTGACCATGACCCTTTAAGACTTTACAGGACCTAATGGTAGGTAGATTGAAAAATCAAAGAAATTAAGATAATGTGTAAAAGAAAGTTTAAAAAAAAATTAACATTGAATATTTTCCTTCATGTTAAGGATGTGCATACCCAGGGGAAAACTTTAGAATGCCTGGCCAACAAAATTGGTGATTTGCATGATGGATGCAGGAAGCAGTTGCTACGAGTGGCTGAACTACAGGCGGACGACTACCATTTAGATCGTCAGCTGTACTACGCCTGTCGTGAGGACAGGGAGCGACTCTGCGCTGATGTCCCGGCCGGCGGAGGGAAGATTTACGAATGTTTATTCAAACACAAATTTGACAAGATGATGTCCACACAGGTTGGTACAGACCTTGTGGATAATTTTCTCTCTTGAAAGTTCTTTATATATATAATTTTTAAAAAAGAAACTTTACAACTCCTATTTGTTGGCACATTAACAAAGTCAATAGTTAATAAAATTAAAGCACAGATGATAGCTTGAAATTAAAAACAATTTTTTTTTGTAAAGAATATAGTGTGTTTAGACAGTCTTGAGAATTTTGTATGCTATTATTCTCTTTTTGATTCCAGTGCAAAGAAATGGTTACCATCAGACAGAGGTTAATAGCTGAAGACGTTAAAGTGGAGAAGACATTTTACAGTGCCTGTCATAAAGATATCAAAGAACATGGCTGCAATAAAAAGGACAAAGTGGCAGAAGGAGATTTCCGAAGAGCCAACATTTTACTATGTTTAGAAAATGCCATCAAAACAGGTAAAATTCCAAAAGCACAGAATTCCCACATCTTAAGTTTCAATGGCAACAGGGGTGCCATGGTGTATATTCAAAGGTTTCGTTGACATTTGGGGGCATAGATTTTCATTGATTGAGTAAATTTCTGTTTTGAGGATAAATGCCCTCTTTGACATTTCTTATACAAATGATTGATTTTGTCTTTAGACTTACAATATACTTCAATATACAATGTAATTTTGAATTTGTTGATGGACCCAACATAGAAACGCCCCAAAAATCTATGTTAAAAAAAATGATGAAACCGTGATCATAAAAAAAATTGAACAGCAGCTGGTTGAGTTTTGTTATGGTTGATGAATGATACAGCATTTTTGAAAGTCCGTATTGATTATACAAATTTTTGCAAAGAATTATGAATACAAATCACAATGGTTTAATTTGCTTGTAGAATATTTCTTTAGATTGGAAGATGGTCTATTATCATGGTCTATGTAAAGCAAACCCTGATTGTTATAGGGAATGTACATTGATTAAACAATTTGTTTAATTTCATAACAATCAAAGGGTTTAATATCGAATTACATTTGTTCTCGTTTTCAAACCTGTTTGTTTAATAAGGGATACATGTAGGAAATAATGGTACATTTTTTTCTTTTCAAACAAGAACAAGTAATCAGTAACGAATGCCAAATAGAAATGGCAGAACTACGGCAAGATTTGATGGAGGACTATTCGATCAGCCCAGAGATTTTGAACGACTGTCACGCAGAGATACTGGAATCTTGTGAAAATGGTCTCCAAAGAGGCGGCAAAACTATTCATTGTCTGATGAACCTCGCTCGCCCGGCAAGGGACCAAAGGAAACACGCGGCACAATCGGAGATGTCACCCAAGTGTAGGAGAGCTGTAAGTTTCTCTTTCAATCTTCCGTTAATTTGGTTTTAAATTTCTGATTACAACTAAGAAAAGGTTTTTATTTTGAAAGCAAGAAGAAAAATGCACTTGTTTGCTGTTTTTAAAAAATTGTTTGTTTGTTTGTCGTAAGTTCATAGCTTGAAGCAAACTGTTGCCCTGAAATGGCAAAGCTGAGACGGGATAAGCTGGCACTATCATTTATATGTTTGTTTTATAATGGATAACGCATGCATACTATTATGATTGATATCACATCAATGTGCAATTTTGTGGTGATGTTTTAGTGTGTGATTAACAGATCACTACATGACATGTTGATTTTTTCACACACAGTTGGAGGCGTTGATTCAAGAGGCTGACCCAGGCAGTGATTACAGAATGGACAAGGTCCTACACATGGCCTGTGAACCCGTCGTACAGTCAGGGTGTAAACACGTACAGCCGGGAGATGCCAGGTAACCTGGTGCTGAAACCAGAGAGAGAGAGAGAGAGAGAGAGAGTTTTGTATGTTTTTCTTTGATCGATCATATTAAAGATATTCAAAGCAAAGTTTTATTTTTCAAAAGACACATTTTCAAATAATTGAAAGTTTGTTAAGGAAAGCAAGCAGATAAGACCATTATTCTAGTCATGAATATTGAATATTCAGTTTAGAATATTATTACATGTAACTCTATCCACAGTATGAAAAACCAAGAGAGAGAAGTACTATGAGAGAGAGAGAGAGAGAGAGAGAGAGAGAGAGAGAGAGAAGTGTTACTAGATTTTAACCTGCTGGTGATGGTTGTAGAGTGATCAGCTGTCTGATGGACCACCTGGACTCGGAGATCATGACTGATGAGTGTGAGGAGAGACTGATGGAGATTCAGTACTTTGTAGCAAGGGACTTCAGGTAATGCAAACATCAAATAGGTCAAAAGAACTCAATATATACTTTGTTGCATTCCTTTTGAAACCATACAGTATGTCACTTACTGAGAAGACTTACACTGAAATATATGTCCTATTCTCCTCTCATAAAGCATTTCTTAGAAAAGCTGTTTATTAGATTTGACTTGATTGAGTTTCAATCTCACACTCATTTGTTTTTAAAGATTTGTTGATTTACATTTAAGTCTACTTAATGTCATATTTAGTATCACAATATGCACATCAGAATTTTTAGGAATGTGGAACTGAATTCAGAATTCAACATCATTCCATCCACTTATTAACAGTGTACCAAAGTACATGTATACCTACTTGTCATTCCTTTAAAAATTATTTTTCATTGATAACAACACATACATGTACATGTATAAGTAATCGTGTGGGGTTCAAATCTTTTATGACTATCTGTTGATTTCAGTGTATTTCTAATTAAAGTTACTGCAATACATGTGTATACTTATTGCCACGTATTCTTGTTGGAAAATTCTGAAGAAAAAATACAATAAAATCATGCCAGGAATGTCATAATGATGACTATTTGTGATCTAGTAGTGTCATTGTCTTGTTCATGCTATATCTTAATATAGATATTTATTTTGCTGAAATATTATGACCTTTTAATCTTTTTGTTCCTTTGATATGTTATCACTTAAATCTTCTCTTAATTCACAGTTTTACTAAAACAAATTTTAAAACAACATCAAAAATATATCCAGAAACAAAAATGTGCAATCTCTACAAAAAAAAAAAAAATTAATTGTGCAACTGACTGCATTTGTAAAAGACCTCCTCAGTAATGTTAGACAGTTATAGTCAATGCTGTTTTGATAAGCATTCTAAATTTTTGAATTTTGTAAATGACAAAAGATTAAAAATGCAGATCCATAATAAAATTCCGAAAGTTTGCATTACAGTTTGATAATGTCAGTAAAGTATGATTTTTGTTGAAATGCAAATGTGCTTTTATAGTTAACTATTATGTCGATGATAATGATAATTTATTTCATTAAGAACCTTCAAAAGTATAGCTAGTCTGCTCAGAATCTCAGTGATAAGTTTACATAGTTTAAAGTGGAGGGGGCCAGTAATGGAGAGATTAGAATTTTGTTGCTTTTGTAAAGTAGTCCATTAGCTGTTCCCTTCACTCTTTAATGGAATTGGGATTGAATAGTTGATAACTATGAGGAGGGAAATAATTGAAGCCCATGTTTATAATTTTGTGTGCTTGAGATTTTTTTGGGGGGGGTGGGGTGGGGGGGGGGGGTAACAGAATTGCCATTTATATACTAGTAATTGTATAATTCAGTGTGAGAGCTTCAATGCTTAGCTTTGTAGTTTGAAAAACATCATGCTTATACAATTTTTTGGGTGACATCCAGAAATGGAAAAAGAGACAAAAAAAAAATTGCCCACAATTGATGCTAGTTTGTTCACTCTTTGATTTTATGCATCCTTTTTCACAAAACTTTTATGAGTGACTCTTGGAGAATTAGGCTGTAGGACGTAAAAACTAATAAGAGAAAGATTCTTTGTACATTGCATACTGTGGAATCATATAAATTCATGGGTGTCAATTTTTAGTGGATTGTTGGTTATCAGATAACTCTTTCTAAATTTGTTTTTAATGAGGATGTCAATTCGTGGGGAGGGCTACCCACAAATACCACGAAAATTGAGCCACCATGAATTCTGATGATTCCACAGGAATTTTTTTGATACAGAATTTAATACATTCTCCTTATTTTACTTTTATGAATTACACAAAGTATTTACCTATCACTTTTGACATAACATTTACACTATTGTTTTTGGTTATACATGACATTTAGTACTCATCCTACTAGTAGACTTGTATTCTGATGGTCAAATTTAACACTTGACTGTTGTGTTCACAGTGTTTATACTAGATTTTTTCTGCTTCAGTGCACAGTTATCTGAAAGTAAAATAATTAAAAGATTTCAATTCTGAATGTCAAATGTTTTATAACAATAAAGAGCACTTTGGTATCCTGAACTTTTTCGCTACAGTAAATTTGTATTAGAAACAAATCTGCTCAACAAATAAGACACTTACCAAGCCATGCCAATTGGTTTAAAATTATCAGTCTTAAAATTTCCTATTGAAATCAAAACCTAGAGTGTGATCTTTTCTTCAGCTTGAAATAATGGCCCATGCATATGCTTGTTATAAATGCATAACTGGTACAGAACAATTTTTGATAATCTTTTAGTTTCTAAAACTGGTAACTTCCAATATATAGACCTGAAGGCCTAAAGAGAGAGTGTGATGTGTGTGTGTGTGTGTGGGGGGGGGGGGGGGGGGGATGGATTTGGAGGGGAAAACCTAGCATGGAGTAAGTCTCAAATTAGGGGTATAGAATATAAATTTGAAGGTGATTTACAATGAATTGAGTTGAAGGGGTATGTGTTCTAGGCTGGACGCAGCGTTATACAAGAGGTGTCATAAAGATGCGGAGAGACTCTGTCATGCCCCTGAGTGGGCTGAACCCAAGTCAATGCACCCTAACAATGGACCCCTAATACTGCCGTGTCTCTATCGCTTCATGAAGGAAAATGACTCTGGTCATAAGGTGAGGCCCCCCGACGACGATCAAAAAGGTCTCTGAGCAGTACCACACCATAGCAGTATGAATCTTGTGTTTGTGTTGATCAGAAGCTAACCAGATCTTGATACTGTGGAATCAGTATTGTTCATGTTGGACCAAAGTTTGTGGATTTCTTGGGGCACTCTAACCCATATTCAGCCTTGTGAAAAAAAATTATTTTGACATTGTAAATGATTCACTGAAACTTCCATATAAACAAGTTTCCCACAAAATTATGTCCCCACAAACCAGTTTACGAATGATTTACCAACGAAATGACGTCCCTATGAAACGGTCATTAATTGCTCCCCAAGGACACACTGACTCCCCCATGAATTGAATATGATTCCACAGTAATAAATCGTCAAAGCAGAACAAAAAATGGTCAAAGTAAATACAAAGACTCGGCCCAACAACACTAGACATTTGATGATATTGCTGTGGTGTGTCACTGTTCAGACCTGACTGCACTCTGCGTCTCTCTGCTGGCTAGTTGTGGTGTCTGTTCCGGTGCTTTTGGTGTTAGTACCGCTAATTTTTTACCAGGTATATTTACATTGCAGAGCAATTTATTGCCTTTCAAGCAAGTGGTAATAATACAAAGTGTCTCTTTGATATACAATTAGAGTACCGCAATGGTAAAGATGTGAAATTTAACGAAAAGTATTAAATCTCAGTGGTATTCAAATTGTTGAAGATGTTTATTATGGCATGATACTGTCTAAAATTAATGCTACTGGACACTTTTTTAAAATAAATACAGAGATACTTTTTATTACACCCTTGCATATTGTATTCTGGAACCTCTGTGTTAAATGCTTTTCCCTAACACTAACCTTTTTAACAGCCTGCATGCTTTGTTAACACAAATGGACTACCACATCACAAATCACAAGTCATTTTTGGCAAAGTGAAACAGGGAGGGCTAAAAACTGTCTTATAACAAGGGTCGGTAATGCAGAGTTACGGATCTTTTACCCCACAGATTAGACCAACATTTGTTCAGTAAATGTCGACGCAATGCCAAGGAGCTCTGTGGAGTCTCGGGTAACTGGATTCAGGATCGATTCAAAGACGATAAGAAAAAGGAATATACCGTCGCATGCTTGTACAGGAATATCAGACAAGAAAAGGCTGGGAGAAAGGATCAGGCTAATGAACAGAAAGGGGTATACACATCACCACTGTTTATACAAGTCTTTCAATCTATGTTTCTGTCTGATGTGAGTTTCATTTTGTTAAGGATGGAAGCATTTGAGCAACATGCAATTCAGGAATAAATATGAAGGCTCCAGCAAACTTATGGAAGAACTTGGAATTTCTTATTTAATATTCCTGCATGTCTAAGCTGCCTTTTCCTAAATTTCAGCAACCAGTATTCAATTACTTGATCAGTTGATTTCATTGTGTACTATTAAATAAGCACTTATAAAAGTTTTTTACATAATATATAAATCTAAATGTATTTCCTTCCATTGGAGATTCATTTTTAACTACTAGTCTTTTCAATAAAGTGCAGATAAATTTTGTACATGTATGCAAGAGATAAAGAATCAGGAAAATGCCTAAGTTTAGATACATAAATGTATTGCTAAATGGAAACATGTAGATGGATAAAGGACGTGATTGAGTGAACGTGCAGGGGGTACACAGGACAAGCACATTTTATAAAACTAAGGCTGAAGTACTGAGAGATCCTGTGTTTCACCACTGCCACATCACTAACATTACTGATGACCCTTTGAATATTTCTGAATCAAATAAAGTATTATGTTTATTTGAGGTTCCACAACTGTCATGTACATTCATTGATGATTTTTTACTAATTTATCACCACGCACTGCCAACCCATTATTTTACTCGGTTAAAATTAGTCTGAAAATTCCATGTGTAAATGGGTAATCCTTATTTTGGGAATGGAAACAATAAGAACCATAACTGACCAAATATTTTGTTTTTGCTAAAGATCTGTTGCATGTTGGTGATTCGTCTTAACCTGCATGCATGGCAGTGCTTTTGACAGGCGGAGGAAAATAAGTTGTTGTACTTGATGGAAATATCTGTGATACTGTGAAACCACTTAAATTTTATTTCTTTCTGCTGCTTATATAATATAATCAAGTTCTCAAAATAAATGTATTTTCTGTTCACTGCATTAACTTTTTTTTTACTGACAATTCTCTAATGGTTCAAGTTAACAGTTTGAAATGAATATAAAAACCTCTTGATGTAAATATGACATGAATTTTCATTTTGTCTCAAATGAGTAATCATCTGATGACGTACCTGTAGGTGTCTAAACAATGCAAAACCGAGATCATGCGAGTCATGAGACAGAGAGCTCACAGTGTGGATTTGAGGCCCGAGGTGGAGCGAGTCTGTCTCAAGGACCTGGGGATGTACTGTTCAGACATGGATAACCCAGGCCCAAACCAGGTAGGTTAACTGTTATCTATTCAACTATGCGGGTAAGAGATATAACTGTCACTTTGATGAAAAATAAACCTTTCTTAAGGTGGAATAACACATCATCACAAAATGGCTGACCTCTGATTTAACCATTTCGTTTTATTCAGAGGATTTTATCGACAGCAACATGCAACTCAACAGCCGAGTGGCTAAAGTGTTGGGTTTGTGATCTGTACATCCCAATTTCAATTCCCGCAGGGGCTTTTGTTGATACTTACTGATTTGCATTTTTTAGATATTTATTTTTTATCCTCAAACTGCAAGTTTTTTTTTATTATTCGACAGATCTACAGTGTATTTATCATTATATCTTTCATATTCAAATTATTTAATGTTAATGACATTTTCCAGGTGTGTTATTCCACCTTAATTACTGCCAAGTTTATTGAGATTAGAACCATTTTAACAAGAGCTTGGACTTTGGGTAGTTGAGTCAAACGGCAATGTGACGTAGTCCTGTCTATTTCATTGTAGGCTTCTCAGCCATGACTCTTTGAAATCAACAGGATTTGTCTGGCTTTTGAGCAAAGACTACGCAATCGGTGTATATTTCGCTTGAAACTAGCGTCATTTTAACTTGTTTTGACGCAAGAAATAGATTGTTACATCCTACTGAAAGTCCAAGGTCTTGTTAAAATGGTTCTAAATGAAAAAAAGGGACAAGTTTGATAAGATTTTAAGAAATACAAGTGTATTGCATTGTGTATTGTACATTGTATAACAATCTTTAGGAGATCCAGTGTTTACAAGAGCATTTAGACAGCTTGGAGGTTGAGTGCCAGGAAGTGATCGGGAACTTCACGGAGGATGAGGATGAGATGCCAGAACTAGATGTCATCCTGATGAAGGCCTGCACCCCCATGATCAACAAATTCTGTGACACGGTATGTGCCAGTCAGGCGGTCCTGATTTCATTGAAAATCGAAATGCTACTTGAGGGTCTTTGGTATTATATTTCATGCACAATGTTTGATTTTTTTAAAAGTTCAGTTCAGCATATTGAAGCATAAATAAAAATAATTAGAACTCATTCATTTTCTGAAAAAAGTGTGTTTTTTTTGCACACGTTGTTATGCCAAGTATAAGGATACGATAAAAAAAATGTATAGTTAAATTTATACAGTTCAATTTAGGCTTGATATTCTAACAAAACCGTTGTTAATACTGGGGTAAACTTAAAATCAGCCGTTGACTGTTACAGTCTATCTTCGTATCTACTTGTAAATGTCCTTGGTGCAGTGTAGAGGTACATGTTTGACCAGTGTTGTGTTACTGTAACAGGATGACGGACTGGAGGGAGATGACACAGACAACATCATGGACTGCCTGATCAGGAACAAGAATAAACCCAGAATGGACGAGAAATGTAGAGCTGGCATTGAACACCACCAGCTGGTTAGTCTCTGTGTAGCAGCAAGCTCTCTATTTTTTCTGTCTTGTCCAAAAGAGCTTGTTGGAATGTTTGATGAAAAACCAGAGTACCTTGTACTTAAAATCAGTACAATGTATTTGTATAGTCCTTAACATTGTAACACATGCAGGTTTAAAGATTCTAATTTAAAAGTAATGGGTAAATTGTAAATACCTATATCTTTTTTAAATGATAAATTGTTAGGCATTAATGAACTTTTAGTTCAGAATTTGACCATGTGATGCTGTAAGTTTGACTTAATTAAAGATCAGAAGGTTAGGATTTTAATAGGAAACATGGAGATTTATGGAAGTTAATTAACTTTATTATCGTATTGTTCATTTGTAACTACATGCATTAATGATATTGTCAATTTTAGATCTCCATGAAGAATTTCCGATTTGATCACAAGTTCAAGGAAGCTTGCAAGCGATCTGTTTCGAAGTTCTGTAAAAACAAAAAATCCAAGTAAGATTGAGTATAATCATTTTAATTACATGTATTTGTTTCTGAAGTTCATGTCATTGATTATTATGTCTCCCCTTTCAAAGGGGAGACATATTGTTTTTGTCGACTTTCTCATTCTTCTTATTCTTATTCTTCTTCATCCAAATTTGTCCAAGCTGTAACTTAGATACCCTTTGACATTAAGACTTCAAACTTGGAACATAAGTAGATGGTATTGGGAAGGAGTGCACGCCACCAAAAGTTTTGACCTTGACCTATTTTGTTCTTCAAGGTCAAGCTTTTCATAAAAAATATTGTCCGGACCATAACACAATACTCCTTTAACATACAGACTTTTAACTTGTATCATAGATAGATGGTATATAACTTAGTTCAACCTTACCAAAATTTTTGACTTTGACCTAGAATTTTTATTTCAAGGTCATATTAGAAAAAACTTCATTGTTCAACTCCTGAATATACTTTGACAGAAGGACTTCAAACTTTAAACAAAGAACAATAATAATACACTTAGGTGTACTATTGAATAATGTTTGACATTGACCTTGTTTTACTCAAGGTCAAATTAAGAAAAAAGTAATAAAATTTTGTCTGGGTCATAACTTTAATACCCTTTGACATTAAGACTTCAAACTTGGAACATAGGTATATGGTATTGAGAAGGAGTGCACGCCACCAAAAGTTTTGACCTTGACCTATTTTGTATTTCAAGGTCAAGCTTTTCATAAAAAATATTGTCCGGACCATAACACAAGACTCCTTTAACATACAGACTTTTAACTTGTATCATGAATAGATGGTATATAACCTAGTTGAACCTTACCAAAATTTTTGACCTTGACCTAAAATTTTTATTTCAAAGTCATATTAGAAAAAACTTCATTGTTCAACTCCTGAATATACTTTGACAGAAGGACTTCAAACTTTAAACAAAGAACAATAATAATACACTTAGGTGTACTGTTGAATAATATTTGTTAAATTTGCCCCATATTACAATCCTTCGGGAGAAGGGGAGACATGTGGTTTTTTTGTAAAAAAACAATACCCACTAGTTTAAACTGTTTTTGAAGTTCAAGGAGAAAAGACTTCATGATATTAGATTTGACCTCAGAATGGAATGCATGATTATGTTCATGATGCATGAATTATGTTTTTTTTTTTGTTTTTTTTTTACAGAATTGACGTGATTTCATGTCTCAGTGAACATGTCCGAAATGATACTTTGTTAGAAGAAAAACATCGAATTGATAAAGTATGCCGAAAGCAACTTCGAGCAGAAGTCTTGGAAAGGGTAAGATTCCATTACCTTATTCTACTTTACATTTATGTTAATACATACATGTATGTTGAAATGGAAAACACAACGACATAGGTTGGTTTGATTATTTTCGAAATGTTATGTATCCTTCTCGTAATGGTAATTGCATTTCATGGTGAAAGATCAGTTTTATATTTAAGTGTTCATGAAAGAAATGATTGCATTCTGAATTAGGGTATACAGAAATATAAATCTTCTTAAATTGAAAATAGTATACAAGTATACCTGAAATTAAGTATGAACCTGAATTTGTTGATTATTCATTTGGATGTTTTTGATACAGCAAGGGACAATGTTTTATTTGAAAAATAACACACAAAAAATCAAACTCTCATCCTGTGTAAAGCTGTGTTTTAGGCTTGACAAAAATTTTGTAGGGTGAGGATATTCGATTGGACGAAAAACTGGTTCAGGCCTGCCACAATGATATGGAGGACAGGTGTAAAGATGTGGAGAAAGGAAATGCAAAGGTGAGAAAACTGGTTTTGTCATTCGTTCAGTTAAATTGGAAAACAGGACAGTAAACATAAATTATTTACAGTTGAACTTTGGTATCTTGAACACCGATATCTCGAATACATTGGATATGTGGAAGTGATTTTTAGGTCCCAAAGACTTAAACTTTTAGTACTTTACCCTTAATATCTTGAATACTCGGATATCTTGAAGTTTTTAACCAGTCCCATTTAGTTCGAGATGACGAGGTTTGACTGTATTTTGTTTGATTTGTCTGGTTTGTTTTTATTATGTTAATAGTAAATGATTCTTTAAGATTACTATAGACAAATGTGTCCCATGTAGATTTTTTGAGAATTTTAATCTTACCAGTGCTTTATGAAAATTTTGGTTTAGATTGTACACTACTTGAAGATGCATATTGGATAACTGTCTGACATAAAATTTACATGTACATTGAATGTACTGGTAGTTAAATCATATTGTAGTACCTACTCATTCTTGAACAGAACAAATGAAAATGTTGGGAATCTTATCTTTTTATATGCATGACCATGTGGTTTAGGATTACAGATAAAGCTTTTTTCTGATGACTTTTCTATTCTTGCACAGATGTTGGAATGTTTAAAGAGAAATCAGAAGGTTTTATCAAAGCCCTGTCACAAGCTCCTGTTTAAAAGAGAGGTATGTAGAGGGAAATCATCAGAGTTGCTACATCAATGTTGCTACATGTAATGTATGGTGCAGTAAAATCTGTTTATTAAGAACACAGATAAAGCTAAATCTCAGATATAATGACATGTTGTAGAGTATTTAGCAACATCTTTAACAAATCCTTGCAAAATTTAATGGTTTTAACAAATTTTGGATGTAGCAAATTTACAGATATAACAATTGATTTTGAGCCCCATATTAAATGTGAAAAATGATCTAAAAAATAGAAACCTTTTTAATTAATTCTTTATATTTTTAATTGTTAGCAAAAGTTTTGTATGAATTTACTTTCACATGCATCCATCAATTTACAATCTAATTTTTTTAGGATTGAAAAGAATGTATTTTTATTTATTTTTTTGCCTTGATAAGCATTAATTGTAGTCTTATGGAAGAAAATATATGTACATTTATAGTAAATTTGCTATACTGATTATAATGAATTCCTTATACGGATATATCAAATTGGTTATAATCAAATGCAGTCCATTACTGATCCATAGGACTTTGCTATAACCAAATTTTACTGAGCATGTACATAGAATGCAGTCCTGATGATTTTAAAGTTGGTCATTATTAATTTTTTAGCAAGAAGAAGCAGTGATTGGTGACTACAAAGTCCATTCAGTTTGTAAAGCAATGATCAAAGTAAGAAAATTCAATGTTCAAGGTAGACATTTGCATGTTCATAAATGCATCGTTTTATAAATGGTAGAAAGAATTAGGTCATGTGAATCAGGTGTGCAGACTTAGAATAAAGCTATGCCTATGACCTGAGGGTAGGTCATGCATTTATTCTAAGGTCATTTAGGACATAATATCCCTTGCATGCAGGTCCTGTAAAGGGACCCATTCCCAATTGAAATTTTACTGTTTTTTCCCAAAATCTACCGATAATTCCCTAAATAACTGTGTTGTATTGTGTTTTAAAAGATAGGATGCTGAATTTGTAGCTATGCTGAGTGAGAAATCCTGGTATATGTCAATCAAAATTTCTGATGGTTCTGTTAAGTGTGGTTTATTATGATGAAAACATTAATTGAATGATTATAAGTGTAATATGCAAATGAAAACAAAGAAAACTGAATAGAATTTTGTTTTTTGCTAACTTGCATTTAGCCATATTTGTTAAACTTGTTTTCCCAAAAGAGCAATTTTCCGATAAAAAATTCCCAATTGAAAAAGGTCCAGGACTCTTTTCCAAAAAGGGTCATTTAATCCCTGTCATTGGTAAATGTCACGGTCACATTAGCTTATGTCCCCCATGGGTTACTCCTTCTTGTTGGAGAGTTAAGTGAAAAGGCGAATTACTCAGTCATAGAGGTTTTTAAGAATGATTTAAAGTAATCTAATATGCCCTACATAAAAATTTTAGTGTTTAATTCTAATCAATAAAATGCTAAAAATCACCTCCTGCCTCTCCTTAGTAAAGGCCACGATAAATTATGTACCGGTAATTTGATGTAGAAAATCTATACCATATAGATGATCTAGGCGTCATCATATCTATGTTTTGTGCATTTACATTTACTTGTGTACTTGTGCAAAAAAACGTATTTGTGACTACTAAGTACCCGGGAACAATGCAGATATAGAATTAAAATTGATTAGAACTGTAGCAAGAATTCATTTACCATATACAGTCCTTGCTCATTGCTCTTCGTTAATTTCAGACATACTGTGACGATGATGATATGAAGGAGGATGAGATTCTGCCCTGTCTGAGAAAGCATAAAGATAAGCAGGAATTTGACCATAAATGCCGCGAACTCATTGTTAAAAGAGAAATAGCCGAAAACAAAGGTATGTACTGGTATTTGAAAAAGAATTGATTAAGTAGCTTTACCATGTATATGGATATTTACCGGGAAATTGTTGTTAAAATCTTGCACTTAAATTCCTTTAACAACAACAACAGCATTAGATTAAGTTTAGAGTTAGTGCATGTATTACCCAGGAAATATCTGATTAAATGTTACAGCTGTGTAATGAAATAGTAACTGCATGTCAACTAAAAGAATCAAAGGATTGTTAAGAATGACTTTATTGCTGTGTGCAGTCTGTGTACGTTAATGTGGTGAATTCTTGGCAATTGCTTTTTTGTAGACTACAGGTTAAACCCAGAACTCCAGAAGAAGTGCCGAATGGACATACCTAAATTCTGTAAAAATGTCCTGCACACCCAGAAAAATGATGATGAGCTTCAGGGCAAAGTTGTCACATGTCTGAGGAAGCGATTCATAGAAAAGGTAGGAAATAACTCAAATGTCAAAGAACCTTTGTTAAAATAAATGTATGCAGAGATAAAGATATGCTTTCTATATTTATTTCAGCAATGTTTAAAAACACAGCAAATTATTTTTCTTTATATGATTCTGCAGAAACTGTCCCGGGATTGTAATGATGTGATCCGCAATGTCATCAAAGACTCGGCCCATAATTACATGGAAGATCCCGTATTGGCTTCAACTTGTGAAAAAGAGGTACTTGTATATTCATCAAGTATTGTGCTAAATCTTTTGTCATTTATTTTAGAGACATGAGATCACCAAGTCCATTCATTGACTTTCTGGATTATTCATCTATCAAAGGACTATGTGCAGTTTGGTCAAATATCTGCCCCTGACTTCAACCAATATTTAGATAGTATCATATAAAAATTAAATCTTCATAAATCATTGTACAGAGAATGCCTATCACTTTAATCTTGACTTTAGTCACCATTGCTCATTTGCTGTTTATCTATGACGTCACGTAAATGACCTTATTCCTGCAAATTAGCAAACAAATGAAAATATTCTCATTTTTGCTTTATATTTTGCATTCGGAAGTACTTGTATAGAGCGCAGGTCTGCTCAAGTGCGATTTTAACATATGTTTTTCTTCAGATTGTTATACACATTATACTAAAAAATGGTACTTGAGCAAGCCTGCGCTTGATGTTTCCCAGTCAAAAAACCATCGGAAAACACCCGTATTTAGGTACAAAACATCAATTTATCAAAATAAGGCAATCTTCATGACGTTATTTCTACATTATGACGTCACTGTGGTGATAACCTTTTACACCCATATTTTCAATATGATTTTAACTATCTTTCACCTTAGTTTTAAAGCTCTTTATAAAACTTTGATTTTGGGGGCAAAAAATGCATAATACTGCACATAGTCCTTTACTTTTGGTGACTCTCTCAGTAACATATTATACATTTACTTCTTTTAAGCTTAGCCTTGATAGCTTCCCTTAGTGAATGGTCCTCAACCCTAAGAATTAATTTAATAGTGCATAAACAAGACTGAATTTTTCAATGCATACTATGCTCTCGCTAGATCATCAAATACTGTGGAGATGAACATGAGATGGCAATGAAACAGAACTCCATGGGATTAAACAAGGTGGAAATGGTGCAGAGCAGCGATGGCAGTGGTAAAGTGGTGGAGTGTCTGAAGCAGAACTTCCTCAAGCGCATCATCACAAACGATGCTTGCAAACAGGTACTAGCTATCTCCAAACTTCCTAGTAGTTAGTACTCCTGCTGTGGATCAGCTGGTTTCTGTCTTGTGTTTCGGTGGATAAATTGTTACACTATCTACATGTATGTATTCCTCAGAAATTGAAAATTAAATGGTATAACAACAACAGAAGATTGTTAGAGGAGCAATACATTGTAGGGAATGTCTGTTTTTGCAAAACAAGTAAAAATCAGCAAATATGGCAAGATGACTTCAACCAAAGAGTTGTGTACACATGGTATCTTTTCTTTAATGTAAATGTATATATGTTCCTTCAGGGAAATGCTGTGCTATATGATGCCCTTGTTCCTCTGTGTAACTTTGTTGTGACTTTTTTTAGGAAATCCAGCGTGTGATACAGGAGGCCCAGATTGATATCAACATTGACCCCCTGCTTCACATGGCGTGTCAGCGCGACCTCCAAAAGTTCTGTGGTGACCTTGAACCAGGGGAGGGAAGGAGTAAGTGTCTGTGTACTGGTCAATGTTTGATATAGGTATATTAACTCATTGATTTATCGGCAGTGTTTGTTGAAAAAAGGAATCATCAAGTATCAATAGAAAGGGACTTGCTTGCTTAGAACTATTCAACCTATTATACAATTAGGGCTCCAATTTCAGTCCGATCTAAGTTTTATCTTCAATTCATTAATTTTGTCTCAGTTGAAACATCTGTGTTTTTTCCTCAGTTACTATTTAAGATTAACTACCGGTAGTAAAATATAAAGTGAATAATATCATAATCCACATATTAATTAATTTTAATAAACATTTGTATATCATTTGTGCTTTGTTTTTGTAGTGTATGGAAGGTCGGAGAAACAAAATTCTCACCTGTTTACTTTATTTTCAGGAATGGCTTGCTTATTAGCAGAGCTTGAAGATCATCCCAAACAAGTTTCCCAGGAGTGCAGAAAATTACTGGACAAGAGGAAACAGTTATGGGAGTTGGCAGCACAGGTTTGTTTGCCTGTAGATATTAAAACTCGAAAAGAAATTTATGCTATAAATTTTCAATTCCAAAAGCTATCAATGAAAGAATGCAACATGAACATGCACACTTGGGTTGAATATTTCAAGAGTTACAGTATTGAATCTAGAAAAGTTTTTGCCCTGTTATATTTTTATATGTATCTAAATAGGGACATAGAATTTTATCTAACGATAAAAATCTGTAGCATTTTCAAGTTAACATTTATATCTTTCATTGAATTTATTGTGTACGGTAAATATGATCTACATATAGATATATATGTTTGATATTTCCACACACAAAAAAAAATAACCAGTATGCTGATCTGAGTTTGTGTGCTAATGCTAGAACTCAGTCATTTCTTCTGATTTCTATTCTTCTTTTTGCACACCTCATTAATGATGGGATGCCGGTTCATATACTATACATGTACTTCAAAAGCCAATTTTAAAATAAAGCAGACAATATATATTTTGACTGCTTCAGGGCAAACCAGTAGAAGGCTTCCATGATGTGTACCAGCAGATAGTGGCCTCCCCCTCCAAGAACTACTTGCTCTTCGTCATCTGCAGCATCATCGGGGTTTTCTTCCTGGTCGGCATTACCTGTGGGAGGGTAAGCAAGCGAGTGGCCAAACAAAACAAGATGAAGTAGAGAGCCCCAAGTCAGCACATTCCAGTCCAAAGACCACACAGCAGCATCTGTTCAGATGAGGAGGAGGGGTGTCCTTGCTTGTGTTTTATTTTTTCTTTCCTTCTCTCCTTTTTTTTTTTTTAAGGCTCTTGTTTTACTATATTTCCTTGATACAGGGATCTTAGGTTGTTGCTCGAAGCTTGTCTATAAGGCAATATTCGGGAGAAATTCAGTTAAAAGTGCTGTTTGCATTTTGTCATATAAAATACATGTTTCTCTTTAGTTAAGTTATTACCAATGCTCATTTAAAGCCATCTTTGAACAAAGGGAGAAATGTTTGAGAAAAAATGATTTAAATTACTTGATTTTTTTTAATTGAGGACATGTACATTGTACTATCATATTCTAATCTGTACAAGTAAAGGGAGTGTGTAATTTGCAAAGTGGCTCATCACTGTGATTTTCATGTATGTACATGTATCATTATTATTGATTACAGACAGACAAATACTTGTATGTTATATGATAAACATGTACAGGTCTATCTGTTTTACAATTCTCCGAGATTACATACCGTACCTACAGATTCATAATAATGTTTATACAGTAAAACAAACTACCAACAGATAATTTGATAACAGTTATGATATCTAAATAATATGCTGGGAGAAACATTTCCTTTACCAGAAAAAACCCCATCTTTATGCATTGGTTTTATCCAATTTTGCTTGAAATTGAATATATGAATGATCACCAATAATAAACTTTTGCCAAGATGATCATTAACTTTGCATATAAAGCACGGGTTAAAGAAGAAATGAATAAATTAAAGGTATTTACCTCTATTTGTTTTCCTGTATTTACATTGATATATATATATATATAAATGTGTATGTGTGATCAAGTATATTTTGTACCTGATTTGTTGAGATGGAGTGAATGTGAAAAATGTTTATTTTTGTTAATGAGAGGTCCCATTTGTGCAAATACATATAAGTGTACAAACAAGTGGCATTGATAAATGTTACAGTATGTGTTGTTGGATATTAAATGTGTTTTCAATGATTTTTTACTGACATGAATGAAACGTGAGACTTCAATATTGATGTACAGCTTATATTTCTGAGGTTGGGAATTCATTAACTGTTAAGTTCCATTCTTAGTTGAATATATTTATATATGCATGTGTGTACTTCCATTGGATTTGGGAAAGATAAATGCTTCATAACCTGGGTGTTGCAGATACATGTTTATAATACCAGTACATTCTTATTTACGTGTAATTGTGGTTTACGTATGTCTTTAAAGGCTCTCCAAAGCTAATTGTATGTTTAATGTCACATAGGCAGGTAGGTTTATGAGGAATTTTTGTTTTAAAGGAAAGAAAAATTAACTCAAATATCGTCAATATCCTTTCCATTTTTTGTTTTAAATACTGCAGTCTTTAGAAATACAGGGCACATTATGGATTATATATGTAATACTCATTTTTATATGACAGGACAGATTATTGAACAGCTGATCTACAGGAAACTAGAATACTAACAGAATATATTTATTCATCATGTGAATTAACACATGTATGTTGGTAATATTTTTTGTTTATATTTTATTGCTCTCCCTCGTAGATTTTTTTACTTTGAAGGTGTTGATAAACATAGAATTAACTTTGTACAGCCTAACTAGCACAGCACAGTCAAAATATCTTTACTGGTTCTGTGAATTTGCAAATTGAAATTAATACTCAAGGTGCTTATTTGATGCATGTTTCAATAGTTATTTAATAACAGTGTTTGCAAGAATGCATAACTGGTAGCAGCTATCAATTACTCTCCACAAAAAGATGGCAGATAATGTATAAGAAATGGTGAGATGGTAGAATGGGGAGGGTGTCATGCATTGGGTATTACACATGTTTTATAGGTAAATACAGCTAACTTTTAAATAGGCATGTAAGCCTTGTCTGCCTGAGTTATTGCCATCTTTCTGTTTTGTTGATTCCATCCTGCATCAGTAAGTAAATGAACAAAACATTGTCATAGACAATTATATGAAAATCAATACAATTTCATACGACTAAGACCCTTTATTTTATGTCATTTATAAATGTACATGTACATATATTAATTAAGAGAATGATGCATGCACATATTATTTATTTTTTTTTCTCCCGTACTGTTGCTAGAATTCATATGTGATTGTTTAGCTTTTATGAACTTGTAGCTTTAAACAAATTGTCTCTTTAATATTAAAATCTTGCACATCTTTTATTTTTCTACTGAAAGATATGTATCATGTGTTAAAAGAGAAAAAAGTAGACATTGTGCATATCAACTAGTGTAAGATTAAAAAAAATAATAATAAATTTGAGAAGTGGTATTGAAACATTTTGTTGCTATTTGAAAAAAATACATGTGTAACTTGATGTACATGACTTATTTTTTATGGACAATCTGGCTCATGTAAAAATAGAAAAGAATGTTAGGAAGATGTTACTTTAAGCTGAATGCTGTGGATTTAAGTTAAAATAAATGAATATTTGAGTTCAAACAGGTATCAAAATGTGCATCTTGTGCTTTTAAACATTATACATGAAATGAATAGATGATCACAACAAACCATCTTCTTGAAAAAAACAAACCATTTGACATTAATTAGTTTTATACATTCATATATTAAAGGCTTGTGGTTTTATGGTGTTTGTGATTCATTTTGTTTATTTGCGTATTTAACTTACTTAGTCTGTTGACATGTGAAATGTTTAAAATTTTCTGTTTCTACATGTATATATTTATTTTTATGAAGACAGATTTTAAATCATTTTTCCTTCCAGAAAACTGGTTGAGGTTTCAGCATTTACAATATTGTATCTTTAATTAAATCACAAACTGATGATTCAGCTCAAATAAGAAACCAATGATGAAGAAATGTTTTTTTGTTCATGAATGTAAATCAGCTAGTAAATGTACTTGAAGTGTCAGGTACTAATGTAGCTATAAAATCATGCATTGTTCCATGAATGATACTAAATATATGTATATGAAATAAAAGTTATAATAGATTGATCTCTGTGATGACAGTACTTGTTATAATTTAATAATGACTTCTGTTGCAAAATAGGGCAACAGAAAACAAAACTATATATGTATATACCTGAAATACTGGTTAAGGTGGTATGGGACATATGTCGAATATTGATGTGGATTAAAGTACATCATAAAGTCCCATACCACCTTAATGTAGTGTATTAGTCTCAATCAAATTTAGATTTTACTTCAAATTTAGTCTTTTGTATGATAATGAGTAAACCTGATCTATGTTGAACTTTTAAAACAGAATGGTATGTATAGGTGTAAAGGTGTCTTTCATAATGAAGCAAAGCATATTTTGGCTGTTGAAGAACAATGCGCACATTGCCAAAATGGGGAGAATACTTTACAGAATAATCAAAATTGGTGTTAAATTACTTGAAATAATAATTTTGAGTACCATAACAATTACTTTATTTGAGATTCAGGGGACCCGGGTTCAAACCTCGGTCTGATCTGGTCCTTTATTATTTCTCCCATTCCCTAAATTTTATTTGGTGCAGTGCTAACTCCTGGAGTTGACAGAATAACTCCTGTCAAGGGAAAGAGCTAGGAGTGATCTTTGATGGTGAAAATCATATGAAAGGGGGGGGGGGGGGTGTGACAGTCAGACAGGTTTGAATACTGACCGAATTATTGGTTGGGGGGGGGGGCATTTTTCTAATTGTTATACACTGATGACATTCAGATACTTATGACAAGTATGTTGCAAGCTAGAACTTCAGTTAATTGATTTCATGGGATTATTTATTGAATGTAAGGTTAGACCCAATGGTTATGCTAAGAAAGAAAATATATTATGTGTATTAGGGCCTTAGATTGTAACGTTAGGTCCTAATTAATGCAATGTCATTTTAGGGGTAACGTTATACCAGTTACAATCTAAATGGAATACATTTCACTTTACTCTCTCTTCTATCTGTATTTTTCTTCTTGAAGAGGGGGGGGGGGGGGTCCCAGGGATAATTTTAATTTTGTTTACCAGGAGGTTCCGAGCCCCCTCCCTTGTTTTTACTGTTTGATTTTTTCAGGGGATGCCGTCTGATCCCCCCCCCCCCCCGTCTAGGTTTTTAAATTTAAATGAAAATGGCGAGTTACAGTAAAATTTAAACTAAAAATAAGTAAATGCAGTGTATGATGTTAGTATTTAAAGCATGAAGCCAACTCAAATTACAGAGTGAGACTAATGCTAGTGTGAGAAAAAGCGTCGATCAAGAGTTATCTTTCCAAATACGCCTCAACACGATAGGTGGCGCTACTTACAAGGCGGTCAGACTTGAAAGGGTAAACAATCGCTTTATTTGAAATAGATATATGTGGCGAATATTTTTGAAAGGTAAACTGCTTTTCATTATCTTTGAGAAATAAATACACCCGTTTAGTATTCTAAAGATTAACATGGCTCGAGGAAATTCGAGTAATTAGTATGATTAACGTAAACATAATGTGAATGTTTTTCCATACTTACTCTGACTCGACTAAAGCTATATTTCATGCCATGATGTAAAAGTTTAAATGTTTATTCAGGGTCGTAAAAGTAAGTACGTCTATATCGTATATACTTCCCTGGTTTATTTACTGTGTAACTTGATCATACATGTATTGCCAGAAATTCCTCTTTTTTTGTTTTATCGTCACTATAATGAAAGATTTATATCTCGGACGAGGTTCTGAAAGATATGCTATATACTAATTATTTCAATTCGCTTGATAATTTTACATTCCAATGCTTAATGATTTTCTTTTTCTTCTGTACAAATGAATATGATACAGTACAGTATCATCATGTTAGAATTGTTATGTTGCAGAGCTGTGAAGAGCCTGCATGGAATTCACTGACGAAAACGGGTTGTCAGTGTCAAAAATGAGGTAAACAATATCAATAGTAAAGCATTATTTTGCATTTGAAAGATTTCTCATCATCGTCTCGCCTTTTTTGTTATCATCAAGGCTTTTTGGGGGAAAAGTAGAAAATGCTTTTGTATCTCATTCATGAAAAGGTTAGGTTATTTCCCCATCTCTTAGAGAAAAAAAAAATCACAACTATTGATGTATATTATATTATTGCAGTAGAAGGTATGTTCTTTGGATATCAACTATTCTGTTTTCCAGAAAGAGGGTTGTGATGAAAAATAATTTTGTTTTTCTTTTCAGGAAGGAGGGTTCTGAAACGCGCAGTCATCATCGAAGACATCACAGAAGATCTTCCTCAGTAATTTGTGTCTTCTTATTTGTTTAATACATAGGGCGAGAGACACTGATAACTATGCTGAATTTTTATGATGTAGCTTTAAAAAATTATCAAAAAAAATGTAAACTATACATTCTGAATGTTTGTTCCTAAATTTCACATAGTTAAAAATCAAATTTGTTAATTCATTTCATCTGTAACTTTTTTGATTTTTATCTGTAAATGTAAGATAACCCTATATGATTGAATATTTTACTTTGCAGATTCTTAAAGTCCCTCAGTCAAAGTTACCCTTAACAGATCTAGATGTCAATCAACAGGTACATTTAGTGACTGCATGTATTGTAAACTCTACAGGCAGTCTGGATTTTCTGTAACTGTGTGTCTCTGACTCTCATCATCATTTTGTTATTTAGAGGAAATGATTCAACATTTGCTACCAAGGAGTTTTCGTTACTTCTATCTTCGTTGAATTTTATTCCCATTTGTTTCTTATGCATGTACCATATATCCGCAATTTTGATGATTTAATTATATCAGTAATTTTGTATATAAAAAAGCAAATAATGCAATAAAGATTGTCAGTTTAAAATTATTTGAACTTTTAACAATAGATTATTGGCAAATCATTTAATATTCTGAAATCACTTGACTTTTGAAACATTTTAGGATGATGTCAGAGTTCCTCCATTCAAAAAGGCCAGAAAATCAGAAAACAGAAGAGTCAGTTTTGCTGACACATGTCAAATCAAGTAAGTGTAAAAGTTATTACACCTTACTGGTTCACAGTCTGAGTCTGTAAGTCTGTTTAGTGTTTACTTGAAGGTACATGTACTGGGTATTAATAAAGAAGTTTATTTAATTTTCCTAGAGATTTGGTTTTTTTTTTGGGGGGGGGGGGGTTGTTCATAATTTTGGAATGAAAATGAAATTTCTAGATTCTGAAACAAGCATTTGCACTGCAATATGTGTTCAGAAAACCCTTAGTTTGTGCATTGAATCATTTTGTGCACACAATCCAATTCTGGTTGGATTTGGTGTAACATTATTGTGAATATTAAGTAGATTTTGCCTTTATTGAAATGAAGCAAAATATTGATGTTAAAAGTAAGATGTTCACAAAGAATAGGATTGATTTTAGAATCTCATTTGGGATCCACATTATCTATAAAGTTTATCTTAAAGATTTAGTGTTTTAAAAGACATAGATTGTACATGACTTTTATTATGAAAGTAGACCAGCAGATAAACTTTACATTCATTAAAAATGTAAAAACATATGTCCTTTTACAGAGAATTTCCTAAGGACTCTCCTGGAGCCTGGCATCAGGAAAACTCTAGTGCTGGTTAGTAAATGTTGATTAGTTTGCTGATTCTAGTGCTGGTTCGTAAATGTTGATTAGTTTGCTGATTCTAGTGCTGGTTAGTAAATGTTGATTACTTTGCTGATTCTAGTGCTGGTTCGTAAATGTTGATTAGTTTGCTGATTCTAGTGCTGGTTAGTAAATGTTGATTACTTTGCTGTTTCAAAGTCATAGTTAACACAAAGAGCAATTGCAGAACACAATGCTATGTTCATTAATGAAAAAAAAAAGATTTTCACAATTTGTGGATATCAGTACTATGATCCAGAAAAAAGAAATGATCAGGTGAACTTTCGAAACAATTTCTTCCCAAAAATAATCTTGTTAAATATCTTTTAAGTATAGATTTGATTATCATCATTAGTTCAATTTAGAATTAAGGATATTATATTTTTTATATGTCTTTTAAGCTAAGATGATAATTTTTTTTTTTTCGCAGAAAATTCCCCAAGCTTAGAAGAGTAAGTTTATTTTTGATTTTCTTCATACATGTACATGTATAACATGTATGTTCAATAAAACAAGATAAAGAATAAGTTTTTAGAATCTATTCTCTAGGCTGTTTTTACTTTTGTCATAATTTTTACAAAACAGGTAATTTTATGTACATGTAGGTCCACATACTGATACATGCAGTGTATGCTGTATATTATAAATTTTGATTTTTCAGAACAATAGAACAAGAAAAACCAGAAATCTCAGGTACTTTAATATATAAATATATATACATGTATGTATGCTCTGAATTTTACATCAAACCACACTGTGCCCACAATCTTTGAATGGCGTATTTTGTTGTTGTTGATTTATTAATGATCTCATGCTTTATCAAAGGGTACAATGCCGTGTAAAATTTTTCCTTCTTCATTTTACTTGAAAAATAACGCAGTTATACAAATATATATATAATATAATATAATAGTTTATTTCCAATTTTGGGCCCAGAGGGCATACAAGATTACAGATATTAGATAGAAATGCCTAAATAATAGATTCAACATATAAAAATAGTCCATACACATACATGAACTTGTAACAGCCGGGCAAATGTACATCAGTATGTCAAAACATATGAACAGTGTGCATATAATATATAGTCATAAAGGTAATTTATACAAATATAAAGATAGTATCATGATTTGTATAAGTAATTCACCGGTCATTTAGATCTCAAAGTATTCTGTCTTTTTTTGAAAGCATTGATCCAAATATATATACACTGTACATATACACACTTTCTTAAGAATATCTTGATTCCTTTGTGTATATGATATTATTATAAATGTAATTGATTTTCGTTTACTCTGCTTGATTATAGGGCTAGACAAACTACTGACTGGCAGTATACAGCATCCAGGTTTCTCCTATGCAGAAGAGGTAACAAGCCAATTCTTGGTGTTCATATTTAAACATTGCTATAGACAAAATGAAAGACTTTTGATTTTAAGAATCATTTAACAATTGATACTGTCACATTTGTAATGTATTATACATCACTAATACATGTTTTTATCCTTCCACAGGAAGTGCCTTTGGGGGAGGAGGGGCAGTCCCTTGGGGTCCAGGTGGATCCAGTCAATCACACCCTAATTGTGAACGATGAAATGGAACTGACTGGAGTACCTGGATTAGTGGACGAACCTCCGGGTGACTTTGGAGAATCACAAGGCCAGAATAACAAAGTGGATTATAATTTTCTTCGTAGTCTTGTCTCATCTGATAAAAAGGCCAACTGGTATGGTGCTTTCTTACAAACAAATATTTTTTCTAACAAGATTTTATTTGTCCTTTTAAATACTTTGTTGCTTTATAAAGTGATTCTTACGCTAATTTTTTTAATGAATTTCCTATGGCAGCGAGTTACACATAGAAAAACCAGAGAAGTTGTTTCATGTGAAATCTAAGGAGAGTCCAGAGACGTTCGTTTACACCACCATGAACCGCTACAGCTGTCTGTACGAGGAGAATATCCAGTCCACTTTGTCTGTCCTCACAAGCGGAACCACAACTCTGTCTGATCAGGTCAGCATGTCCAGTCGGGCACCTCTCATGGCCGTTCCATCTTCCCTGAAGCCAGGTCTCAACACTACAGTAAACGATGTAGATTCACTCGGAGAGCTGGAGAGCAATCTCCATGTTCAGACTGGAGCAGACAAGCCAAAGGCAACTGGATTCCTAAAATCGCTGTTGAAAAGTGAAAAGAAGGATTGGGATAATGCAGTTTTCTTTGCCCAGTCTTCTTCCTCTGTGTCCCAGCACGAGAGAACTCAGATATTTGGGTCAGGCGATGGAATGGACGAGACAGCGGTTCTTGATAACACGATCTGGACAACGGAGAAAAGAGACTTGCCCAGGACAGAGGGCTTACTGCAGAATCATGTAACTATGGAAAAAATCTCAGTGGAAAGCAACTGTGAAAAAACTCACGTGTTCCATAGCGGGGATGCCATGGAAGAAACTAAAGTGTTCACTGGCACAATTTGGACAAAGGAAGAAATCTCTGCACAAGAGGTAGAGAAGACTCAAATGTTTGATGGAAATGGGAAAATGGACATGATGGAGGAAACAAAAGTTTTATCTGGGGGAATTTGGATGGGGTCAGATGGAAAAGCAGATGTAGAGGTGGAAAAAACGAAAATATTTGGAATGGAAGATCAAATGGAAGAAACCAAAGTCTTGACTGGAGGAATTTGGACAGGTGAGACAAAAACTAATGACAAAACTAGAACTGTAGATTTGATGGAGGAGACTAAACCTTTGACTGGACTTACCATGTTTGAGCATCCAAACCAATCAAGCAACTCTGAGAGAGCTACAAAAATTGATGAATATTCTGATAAGACAAAAAATTTTGCTCAAGATAAAATGGATGACACAGAAGTGGTGTCATCATCAATACTGAAGACAGAAAAAGAAGATTCATTGACAGATATTGGAAATAACCAAAATTTGGATGTTTCAGTTTCAAAAGAAAATTCAAATGAATTGAAAGAGGATGATTCTGATGAAGAAGTTACCTTTAACATAAAGAAAACTTTTACAGGGAGTGAAACGCTATCCAATAAGGATAAAACCTTAAAAGAGGTTAGAGAGCAAGATCCAGACACAGAGCAGAGCGAGAAAGATAAACAGGTTGAAGTCACTGTCGGTGATAAAGATGATGGGAACACCAGGTCATTGGCAGATTTGAAGGCCCGGCTGAAAGAGCACACCTCTAGATTTGATGACACACTGCTGAAACCTGAGGAAAGACAATCCAAAACAAACAATGACTTTGTGATGTCCAGCCAAATACAAACCAATTTTGGTGTTTTAGACTTGGACAAAAAACCTCAGAATGAGACACTCATGTTTAGCAATAAAAGTGCCATGTTGGAAGAAACGAAGATGATGACTACAAGTATTGAAGCAGCATCTCAGCTTTCCAAAAAACCACAGAACCAGACTCTCATGTTCAGCAACAAAAGTGCCATGCTGGAAGAGACGAAGATGGTAACCACAAGCATTGAAACGGGATCCAGTAAGGAAGAGTTTGATATGCCCAAACCTGTAGAAAATCAAACTGTTATATTTGATGATGGGAATGCTATTATGGAAGAAACAAAGGCAGTCACATCTAACTTGATAATTGAACCAGAACTGCCATCTTCTGCTGGAGCATCCTCTAGTCTGGTGAAAGAAACATCTGAGATGGTGGACAAACTTCCAACAATGGCAGGCGGCAATATGACAGTTTTCTTTGGGAATGACACGGGGGCCATGGAGGAAACCAAGATGGCCACCACTACTGTTGGGTCTTTAACAACTAGCAGTGGAAAAAACAATGGGTTGCCTTTGATGGATATCCCCAAACTGCCAGATGAAGGTGTTATAAGTGGAAGGGTAATGAATACCACTAATACCACTAGAAGTGATGAGAAACTTGAAGGTAATGAATAAGAAATAAATTAGCCCTTGATAACAATACATTCACTTGTCAAATTATATCAATGATGAAAAATGAAGTCAACAATGCATGATATGGTCTATATAAATACATGTACCTAACAATTATTGTAAACAATAGCTTTGCAAGCCTATTGAATAATTCCAATCATCATCAAACAACAAGTTGATATACATATATACAGGTACATAATACTATAGCAATAGTTGTGAGCACTGGTATTTTATTTATAGGCCTGATGGAGATTAGCATGCAGGGACTGCTAGAACAGGCACCCCCGGAGAGCTTACTGACAGACCTCACCCTGAACTCCACAGCCCAGTCCTTCAGACCTCCCAGTACCTCCTCCCAAGGTGTGGCTGCCTCCCCCGTCGACTCTACCCAGGCCCTGCTTGGTAAGGACTGGGACAATGTGACCCTCCCCGGCAACAACTCAACCCTCCACGGGGACATGACCTTCCCCAGGGACAGCGTGATGGTGACAGGTGAGGGGGAGAAGTCCCTCATCTCCCAGCTGTCCATCAACAAGACGCTCGACTGTGATGTCACTCAGGTCAGTAGTCAACACAGCATCTTTTATGTTCCTCATATTTTTCTTCGTTTTTTTTTAATTGTTACTTGTAATCCTATAAACTACTGGTGCATGTATATTTTATTCACTTTGATTATCATTAGGGCTGTGAGAATTCAGTACATGTTCATGTACTGTTAACAAAATTAATGGATATTGATTTAAACCTTTGGGATTTATGTACCGACTACTGTACACACATTGTAAAGTGTATTTGAATTTTATGAAATTCCCCATAGATTAGCAGACTTTTGAGTTTTATGGGGTGGGTAAAGAACTTGTTGCAACGAGTTTGACAGACTGTGCTACAGTAATTCCTCTTTCTTCAGAGGAATGTGTTCTAAGATTAATATCTATAGGTATTGAGTCGATTGACACAAAATTGAACAAGCATTGTAAAAAGTGGTATGAAATTCATGAATTGTTAAGGTAGTTTTAATGGTAGGTTAAGCAAATTTTAGCAACCAGACTGCCTGCATCGTGTTTATTCTTCGATCACTTTGCAGGAAGATATCTGGGACGGACCAATGACAGCCCTGTCTCTATGTAACTACCTCCATGTGATCGTGCCGTCCTGTCTCAAGGTCTCTATCACCGAATTACGGAAGACCAGGTGTAGCTTCATTCAGGAGGAGGTAAGCCTTTCACTGGCAGGGCATACTAACATTGGTTTACACAAGGTCATATATTCATTTTTACTTGGGTCTTACTGTTAACGTCTCTTTGAACAGGACATTCCTTGTGAGGATCTCCGAAGCAAACTGTCTGCACTGCTAACAGTCCAGCCCCACATTGAGGCTCAGACGGAAATTAATGCTCAGTTGATGGCGGAAGTGGAAAAGTATATTTTAAATTTTTAAACATTGATTTCTTTGCCCTAGTTCTATCAAATTCAAAATTTAAGAGATCTCTGGATTATGGGTATTTAAGGATAACTGTCTCACGCTATTGTGGCCAGGCGAAACTCATCTTTTAAATTATTTTTTCTACAGAAAGAAATTGGAACTAGAAGCCTTGGAGGAGGCATGGTCAACTGAGCCTCCTGAAATATTTCAGTTTGCACAGACCTGTAGTCAGAGCCAGGTACAGCATGCAAATGCAATGTTTTATCATTGTAATTTTGTTGTGTTAAGTTTTAGTCTTTTGTAAAAAGAATTAAATGTGTAAAACAGTACA
This sequence comes from Magallana angulata, assembly GCF_025612915.1. NCBI lineage: Eukaryota > Metazoa > Mollusca > Bivalvia > Ostreida > Ostreidae > Magallana > Magallana angulata. Next base: position 38,632,800 of record NC_069116.1, read on the forward strand.
GTACATGGTAAGGCCAAACAAAAAATTATGTTTGTTTACTGTTACATGCTGAAAAAAAATAGGGTCAGTAGGTAGGATTTTTTTTTTATTTTAATTAACACAACTTCACAAAGGTCACATAAACTGATAATACAAAACTGTTTTGCCATTGTGTCATGCTTACTTTTGTAATGTTTGCCATATGCACCCCTGCGAATGTTATTGTCATTTAAATTTTAGACCACATGATTTTATTTGACCCTTTCAGTTTTGAAGTCAAAATCGTGCCTCGTATTATAGTCTATTTTATAGAATCTAGGTACTTGTAATCAAATATAAAATCTAGGGATTTATTGATTTTAAACTTTATCTTCATTAATTGGTGGATAAAATATGTTCTAGAAATAAATGTGACAATACGAAAAATTAGTTTTTGTCTGCTGTTGTAACAATTAACATGCTTAGTAGAGATCCCCCTGAGGATTAATTTTCGATCGCGCCTGACTTTGAAATAGTATCAATAGTGAAACAGACTATACTATTTTATGCAGAATGTTCCTTGAAAATGGCTCGATATGCTAAGTTTTTATACAAAACAGACACCCATTATTTTTTTAAAAAACATGATATTGCACACCACACGCATCAAACATGGCCATGATCAAGATGTGCAAAAATGGATTTAAAATGATTTTGAAGGATAAGTTTGGAAATAAATGCAGGGAATTGATAAGATTACACACCAGGGTTGATGTCTGGTGTTCAATATTGGTTGGATAGCGAAATAAAGAAAATCTAGAAAACTCGTTGCCATCCTGTCGATTCGCTCGTGACGTTCACGAAGCTCACTGGTAGGATTTTGCATGCTTTTTGCATGTTTTTCAAGAAATTCATAAAATCGCCGACTCCTGTGGTCAAAATTATTTTAACCTCCATGTTGTTTGCCTCGTACTTCAAAATCGGGAACCTTTTTATTTCCCCCATGATATCGATCGAACACCTACATGAATGTCATGTTATTCGGCAATGTCGATATCAACTTCATTTGCTTTACGTGTGTGTATTCTTCGAACTGCAGAGAACATGGACGTAGATATCAACATCATGTTTCTTTCTGTAATCGGCTTCACTTATGATTTCGATTTCAAACGCTTGACCGATTAAGATGAATATAAAAGTTAAACGTACCCACGTGTGACTTCCGGATTTCTAACGATGAAAAAAAACAATTAGGGTCGGCGATTTAATTTAGGGTCAGTCGGGTAACCCTAAACAAGCATATTTTTTTGTTAGGCCTAACTTACTTGAACCTTGCTGGAGATCTATTGTAATTTTTTATTTAATAGAAAGAGGAGTTGCGCGAGAAGATGATGACCATGAGTAATGCTTGCGCCAGGCGGGGAAAGATTGAGTGGAAGAGAGCCACCTTACAGGCGGCCAAACTGGAGCTAGAGAAAATTCAGGTGGGTTGTGTTAATTTTTTAGTACAGAAAGATAAGAATCTTTATGTTTTAACAATTCTTTTTTGATATGCACTGTAGAAACAGAAGAATACTTGGAATTAATAAATCAGGCATGGGGTAATCGTAATAAAGTAATCGTAATTGATTATAATGATAACTCTTTTTAAAGCAATCGACCGTAATCTGTAATCAAAGATATTTTCAATTATTATACCCCCGCTTGGAAGGAAAAGAGGGTATACTGTTTTACCCTTGTGTGTCTGTCTGTCCTTCTGTCTGTCTGTCCGTAACAAAAATTTCTGTCGCATTTTTCTCAGCAACTATTTATCGCAGATGCTTGAAATTTTAACACACTATTTGTTTAGGCATGCCAAATCGTGGGATATATTTTTGTACCAATCGGATATCAACTTCCTGTTAAATGACGACTTTGTTTATTTTTAGCCCAAATTTTCGTCATAGATTTCTCAGCAACTATTTATCGCAGATGCCAGATGCTTGAAATTTTAACACATTTTTTGTTTAGGCATGCCATATCGTGGGATATATTTTTGTACCAATCGGACGCCATCTTCCTGTTAAATGACGACTTTGCTTATTTTGCATATTCACATCAGAGCGCGGGTATCACTAGTGAGCATTGGCTCACAGATATCTTGTTTGTAGTTGTAAATTTCTTCAAAAGAAAAAATGATACTTTTAACATAAAATTTTGAACTTCATGAACCAGTCAGTTGTCATTTTGTTCAGGCACATCTTTAATAAATGTGTGAAATTTGCTCCAACAATTCAGGAAGAATTTAACACCTCCTCTTATCAGGAGGAGGTGTGAAAAAAAGCAGCAGATGCTGTATTGACCATGTTGACTTTGGACAAAATGTCAGTGGGATAGCTGTTAAATGCAAGTGTTAACAATGGCTTGTTTTTTTTGGTAATATTTGTGTAATAAATGAGTATCTTGGTTCATTTTATCAGAGTTCTTTTTTGTTTTCATTAAATTGCATGACATTTTATTCACACATGCCACTCCATATTTTCATTAGATTGCTATCCATTCACACGTGCTTCACCATCATGTACCCCTTTAAAAATGAAGTTCTCTATATGGATATTTTGATCCCTTTTATAGTGGGATAATTATCCAAAATCACAGTTCAAACCTTCACACGTGATGTTTTGTGTCCACTACACAAGTATCAAAACGTCACATGTCAAACACTGGTGAAGTTTTCCAGAATCTCTCCAGCAAGAATTTGAAGAGAATGACAGCATATATATAAAAAAAAAATCAAAATACTGGGCAAATTTTTTATTTCCAGTGAATTTGAGTGTCTGGCCTTGATCCTGTGAATGGGGTTGAAAATACAGTACATTTTGCATACAGTTGGTACATATTGCATTTACATGTATGTTAATACATTCTGCGTTCTGTTTGTACAGGAGAGAAACAGAAGACTAAATGTGGAAGTGGAGCTTACCCTCCAGATGGCCACAGAAGCTGTGCAAGACATGGAGCAAGTCAGTCAGGGTAACTGTCAACTCCTCAATGTCCATGTTCTACTCAGATAGCAACAAACTGGCCACAAAGTCTGTTCTGATGGCCATAGATGCTATAATAGCTGATCTATTTGATTACGGAAATATGTAACCATTTTGAACGTTTGGAAGAAGCATACAATTAATTATAAGACTAGATTCATGAAAATCATCTTGAATTAAAAAAAATCATTTGTGCATTTTAATACTTTGATTTTTTTTTTTTTAATTTCAGAATTAATTGCAATAGAAAAGGAAATCCAAGAAATGCGGAATACTCCATCTCTCTCAGAAGAAGAAATTCAGGAATATTGTGTAGAGAAAGCCTCTCTAGAAAGGAAACAATCAGGTGATTTATTATAAAGATTCATTCAACTTTTTGTCTTGTAAAACATGTACATGTTTATTCAGTTGTTTTTCAACGACTAACCGAAATGCACGAGGTAGGAAACAAAGACATTGTGTGTCATTGTTGTTTGCATGATTCATGAAAGGAAAGCCGATCGGACAGATTTTATACACAAGTTTGGCAGGAAACATTTAACATGGCAAAAATAGATGACCAAGGGATGTAAGAAGTTAACTGTCTATAGGACTAGTTTATCGAAGCTTGAAATGGCTAACTGTGATGTTAATAGATAAAATAAACTTTTGAAAAAGGTTGTTCTGAGGTGACCCTGAAAGAAGTGTTGTAAGATCTTGTATAGCATACTGTAAATTCCTTATATTACGCGAGTACTTAATTTCGCGATTCCCTTGTTTTTTGATTCATCATGAGAATATAAAATCGTAAATGCAGAACATTTATCAATATTTATACCCCGCTCCAAAGGAGAGGGGGTATACTGTTTTACCCTTGTGTGTGTGTCTGTCTGTCTGTCTGTCCGTCTTTAACAAAAATTTCTGTCGCATTTATCTCAGCAACTATTTATCGCAGATGCTTGAAATTTTTACACAGTGTTTGTTAAGGCATGCCATATCGTAGGATATATTTTTGTACCAATCGGACGTCAACTTCCTGTTAAACGACAACTTTGCTTATTTTTCAACCAAAATTTTCAAACATATTTTCGTCAAAGATTTCTCAGCAACTATTTATCGCAAATGCTTGAAATTTTTACACAATATTTGTATAAGCATACCATATCGTGAGATATATTTTTGTACCAATCAGACATCAACTTCCTGTTAAATGATAACTTTGTTTATTTTTAGCAAAAATTTTCAAACAAATTTTTGTCAAAGAATTCTCAGCAACTGTTTATTCGCAGATGCTTGAAAATTTTACACAGTACCGTAATGTCTCGTGTATAATACGCACTCGTGTATAATATGCACCCCCAAAGTTGATAAAAAAAATGGCGAAAAAACAGCAGGTCCTATGTACAACACGCACCCAAAAAATGGCGAAATGAGCGGCCGCCATTTCCACCAAAACTATCGATGTTGCATGTTAATTTTATAATCCATGGGCAATTTCTTTAATTTTGTGATCGGAACATAGCACAGACGATGAAAATCGATGGCCGCCATTTCCCCAAATAACTATCGATGTTTAGTGATAATTTTATAACCCTAAGCGTAATTACTGTAATTTCGTGATCGGAACATGGCCTAAGCGATATTAGAGTCAAAGTTCTTACAATCTTACTTTAAAAGAACGGCATGATTTACATGGGCGGTATCAAATATCATTTGACTCTTCGTAAAGAGTTTCTTATATAACATCGGAGAAGTAGAAGATATCATACGTAGAGAAGAACGGCAACCGAGCTTAGTGCTTAAAAGTAATAATGTTTGCAGATATAAACCAAAAAAACTTCAAAAGAAATGATTTAATTGATTAATTAAAGTCAAACCCTTTGATTGTTGTTTAAATAAACATTGTGAAGAAACGTATGTATGTCGTATATCGTCATTATCAAGTCGTACAAATGATCGATGTAATTTAAGCAGTATGTATGTAAAGCAATAATGTTTAAATGCATAACTGGACACAAAGTAATTAAGTTTAATAAAATCAGAATAATTGCCTATCTACATGCACTTGAAAACACCATGTGAAGTCCGACACTAGATAGGTGCATGCTTCTGACACCGGAAATTGTTAAACAAACATTGACCATGCGCCGAGTCAACAGGTGGCTGCTTACGTAATGGCGAATACTCTGGCGATATTTAAACTTGTTTGATGCAACAAATAGCATGCGCGGATCCAGAAAATTTTTCCAGGGGGGGTCCGAAGGATAATTGTGTTTGCCAGGGGGGGTCCGAGGCATATTTTCGCGATAATTTTACTATGTAAATTTAATAAATTTTCATTTTCCATCCAGGGGGGGTCGGGACCCCCCCGACCCCCCCTCTTGATCCGCGCATGAATAGTGTTAAGAGAAGATAAATATTTCAATACATGGAAAAAAAACCCTAAGAATAAGGTATTTCTGATGCAGTAAATTTAGTATACACTCATTCAATTTGCATAACACGCTATATCGGCAGTGCAGTCACTACTCCCGTGGTATCAAGAATTACGGCTTGAAAAATTGGGGTACAATTTTTGTCCTATGTACAACACGCACCCCCACTTTTGATCAAATTTTGGCTGAAAAAAAGTGCGTGTTATACACGCGACATTGCGGTATTTGTATAGGCATGCCATATCGTGGGATATATTTTTGTACCAATCAGACGTCAACTTCCTGTTTAATGAGTACTTTGTTTATTTTAGCCAAAATTTTCAAACAAATGGTCCTCAAAGATTTCTCAGCAGCTATTTATCGCAGATGCTTGGAATTTTAACACACTATTTGTTTAGGCATGCCATATTGTGAGATATTTTTCTGTACCAATCAGATGCCAGCTTTCTGTTAAATGTCGACTTTGCTTAGTTTGCATATTCACATCAGAGCGGGGGTATCACTAGTGAGCATTGGCTCACAGATATCTTGTTCTAATAAATAGTTCCCAACTCTCAGAAAATAATAGCTAGGTTTTAAAATCCGCAAGGCATGCTTCTTACGATTTTACGCGGATATAAATTCCTCGTGTTTAATTAGGAATTTACAGTATCATAATGGAGTACCATATTTAAGAAGTCTTTTTTGGGAAGATTTTATATATTTACCTATTTATTTTTTATTCAGAATTATTGAACATAAAGAATGAAGAATTGAATATAAATGAGTAAGTATGAAATTTTTCGATCATCTTTCAAAAGTTTTTTATTGCTTATTATGTGTATGTGGTTTTGTTAGTATTTATGTGCAAATTGGCAAGATTAAATCAAAAAATAACTCTTGGTGTTGGGCTAAAAAAAAATTATTGTTTGTTTGGAATTGCCTCCCGCCTGATTGAAATATCCCCTACTGGTAAAATTTTATGAACAAAAAATAAAGATTTTTTTTCTTATATGGAGATTTTTATACTTTACCAATTTTCAATTAGTTAAACTTCAAGTTTGAAAAATGAAAAAAAAAAGTTACCTCCCTCCTGAGTGTAGAAACCTCCAGGTGGCAATTCCAATCAAACATTTTTTTTAAGGATGGCCTCATTAAACTTTTTGTACATGTGAACTTGTTATAAGTCAAGCCTACTTTATTTCAAAGTTAAGGGTGAATTATAGCTCAGAAATAACTAATATTAAACACAGGTGAACTGCCTGGGGCAAATTACATTGTAAAGTAATGCATTATATTACCATTACTTCATTTTCTTGAAGTAATCCATTACATTACCATTACATCAGTAAAGTAATGCATTACCATTACTTTGTGAAAAGTCAATAAGTTATAAAAAAGTAATTTAAAAGCTGAATAAAAGTTTTTGCAAACGTTTCATATATGAAACACAATTAATTTTTATTTATCATAATACAAAGCAAAAGTAAAGAAAAATAGAAAAGATGAATACTCAATCTTGTGTTAAAGAAAACTAAACCCTGAGAAATGACACACTGCATCTGAATAAGGAAACGTGTATAAAGAAAATTAAACCCTGAGAAATGACACACTGCATCTGAATAAGGAAACGTATGTATGGCAAAAATCACAATCCCTGCAGACACCTGTCTGATCATTCATTTCCTATTAAATTTATCACCTGTATACTGCGTGTTCACCATGATTTCAAATAAACAAGTTTTGATAGTCTGTCACATTTTAATCCTGGCAATTTCTTATCAGCTTTTGGTATGTAAACAAAAAAATGACGCAAGATTTGTTAACGTCATTAAGAATTGTGAGTTCTGTATCTCTTTCATAACTCGACAAGTGACATTCAAATATACATGTAATTGGTCGACCATTGGATACACTTTAATGAAACATTGTAAACATCAAAAATGGAAAATAGAATTCGAAAAATTTCAGCTTAAATCATGACCATGTTCCTTTAATTAAAACATATTTCTGTGCATTTAGATATTGTGAATTTGTCCATGGCATTGACAGTTTTATATCATTGTAGCTTTCATCATTTTTTCAATATCCCATAAAAATTATTTTTGCCTGCAACCAAGGTCAAAACATGTATGATTGGTTATTTTTATAAACTTAGTTATTTTTTTATGTCTAAACATTCATTTTTTGGTACAGAAGAGCACAATATCCAATCTTTAGTTCCCTAACAGTGAAAAAGCTTCTTTGATGCCACGGTACAATGTCTAAATCATGAGGGATTTTAAACTTGAGCGCTGTGATTTTTACTGCAATAATGCATTGATTCATTATATGAGGGATGTAATGAGAGCAAAAGTTTTAAGAAAAAAACCTGGTTGTGAGCCTTTAGAACTGTACAAATTTCATCTCTGATTGGAATGATACAGGTTCTCTAATACTTATACCTCCATTCATGTTAATTGTTTGAGCTTTATCATCCCCAAGTTTACTCGCTCGTCACTTATAAAGATAACAATGCATTCTTGAATTTCTTGAATATCAACAGAGACAACAACAGAATGGCTGGGGAGTGTGAGGCTCTGGCTCAGAGACTGTCTGAGTCGGCCCAGCTGGAGTCGGAGAGGGACGACATCCAGGCCCTGGAGAACCAGTCGCAGAAAGTCGGCCAGGAGATCCAGCTGTTGTGTGGGTGAGTCAGAAGTGAAGGGGGCAGGGGTACGAGAAAAGTTTTGTAGTTTGTATTGTATTTTAGCCATAGTTGAATGTTTATCCTAAAATCTTTTTAGGATTTTGGTTGTTCAGATCATATGCTTATAAGGCAACAAAACTTTACATGCGTTAACATTTTTTGATTAGCCTTGATAAACATTATCAAAAACGTTTTGTTGTTCAGCATACTGTAAACGTACTACATTTGGCTGTGTATTCTTTAAGCGCTTTTGGCGGAATGCGGCAACCGCCTAATCAAGTACATTGCCAAATGTCATGCATATATGTATGGTAATAGTCACATTCAGGAATATGCTTATTCAAATCCATGTCAACTTGTAACTAATTTCCGCCATAAATCATACACACCAAATACAGTCGTTTACAGTATTTACTGCCAAATAACTATGTTAACTCATTAAACATTTTTATTTTTTGCAGAATGAGTGGGTGGCATTTAAATGAGGACAGTTTTAAAAGAAACCACAAAGTTTTTATGCTGGAGAGGAATAAGTTACAACTAGAAGTCAAACACAACAATGATTCAATATTGTCAATAGAAATGAGGACTTGCGATACAGGTACATTAAGTGTTTTTCTTATCATCGGGGGTTTTATTTTGGGAGAGCCTCCGGTGGACACATTGATAAATTTACTCACGGGTATAAATGAATGCCAATCACTTCATTTTGAACTGGACTTGTGGTTATATGTTTTATATATAAATCCTTATAATTGCTTTTCATATGCAAGTCATAGAAAACAATGTATAGTTTTATAGGCATTGAGGAAATAACTCAGTGACAGTTTGCTGGCTGATCCTCCGTAATAGTTGGATATTTCTTTTGAAATATCAGGGAATTAGTAGTTTTATAGCCTAGATTTTGATTTTATGTTACATGTACCGAATGTAATAATGTTAGAGACTGTATCTGACAAGAACTTTGTAATATGCTTAGATATCATTGTTAAATTTCTTTTGCTTATAGTGTATCTGGTATGTAAATTGAAGTGCACCTCAGAATAAAAAAAAGGGCAATTGAGTTGTTCCCATTCTCAAATGAAATTTTTTGACAGTACAAGGATATTTGCAATCTAATCAAGATTAGATCTTTGATCCGCTCCTAATAGATAGCTATATTTTTTTTATTAGATTGGGATATTTACTGCTTCAAATCAACAATATTGTAAGAGCAAATTAAAAAGACAAATTACAATACTGTATGAGCAAATAAAAGAAACAAATTACGAGATATATGAGATACAATATTTCAAGATGAAGATGTTTATATTTGCTGTATCTTTCCATGCTGATTTGCAACCATCTGTTCAAATAAATAAGAAAAATAAAGATCTACATTCATTTACATTAATATAGCATTAAGCATTTTTCAAAGTCCCTGCTAAGTGGAAGAATTTTGCTTTGATAACAAATATCCACATTCAAACTCTTTTTCAAAATTTATTTTTGAAATACATCATATTTATGTATGAAAACAGATTAAAATAACTTATCTGTCACACATGGTAGCTGGCTTTGTTTTTGTTTTTGAAAGAAAAGTTATTTTTTAGAAGAAATTCACGAACAGTTCCACAAAATAGGTAACTGCAGACAGATGAAAACTTTAAAAGTGTCATGTTACTATTTTCAAATAGACAGCCAAGTTAATGCCTGTCATCACTTTACTTTCTGAGCAGATGGACTTTCCTGTCGAGAACAGTTTTGTTACAAGTTAGTGACAGACGCAGTGAACGGACGGTACCTGGGACAGAAGTACCGACAACTCTCAAGTCTACCTAAGGTTTGTTGGATTTACTTTTAGAAACTCCAGTGTTTTTGGTTGGTCCTGCAAATGAAACAATGTCCCCCTACGGGAATGGAATATACTTCAAACTATCAAAACTTTATTGAACCAGCATTATTATTTATTGAAATGTCAGAGGGAAGACCTTGATAAAATGAGGCTACTAGTTTAGTGTTAGAATGGCATTCAATCTCTTGAGTGTGGATATTCTGAACAAACCACTGATTTTAAAATCCTTTTAAAAACTGTGCATCAACCTTAAACACAAGAGAAATGCCCAATTTTTCTGTCTGTGTAATGTGTGTATTATCATTTTGTGAAATAAAATTTTTAAATCTTCTTTCTAACTTCATTAATTTTGAATTTTGAAATTACTAAAATGTATAGTCAGAAAGTTCAACACATGATTGTCCATGGCAATAAAAAGGTTGATAGAACTTCAAATTTTTCATGAACAGAATACGAATACATGCACTTAATAAAAGAGATAGGCAGGTAACTGGTTGCTAATTATCAATTGATTGAGAACCCTATTTATAAAGTAGATCAGGATCCAGACTGTCTAGCTGCTCATTACAAGTAAACATACATGCATGATTCTAGGTTGTGATGTTTCAGTATTTCTCAATTAAATTTACACCAATGCACAGTTTCCATATCACTTACTGGGTAAGTTGAAAATATTTTCAAGCAAGGCAAAGTACTTAAATCCCAGACGTTAGCTGATTTTTCAATTAAATCCATGTTGTGATCAAAATTAGCTCAAAATGGGTAAACCCACCAGAATTTTACTTTATGTGGTTTGTTAATCACTGTCTACAGAATCGAATCAGGTTTATGTATGTTTATTCTACCTTTGTGAATATTTTCTATGTAAAATTACAATGAGTAAACATGTTATCTAGCTGTGAAATAGTTTCCTTGCTGTCTGCCAATGGTGAAAATTCATGAAAACTATTCACCAGCAGCATTCAATTTCCTTGTTTTTATACTCGGAACACTGCTGTAATACGAGTCTTTATGTTAAATTCTAAGTCTGATGACTTTTTTCATCGTTGAAAAAAGTTTTCAGCAATATAATAAAAAACCTATTACTTACTATTTGGATGTAGCATGTACATTTTCCACAGAGACAGAAACTGTTTTCTGAGGCAAAGCAATAAGCTTGCTGTTGCCAATAAATAGGTATTTAATATGTAAGGTACAAATATACATCTTAATATTGAAATTTGTTGAAATGTGCATTTCATGTGCATTATTGAAAAGTGATGACAGCAAGTTTGCTGGCAAAAGCTCTGATTTAGGGAACTTACACAGTATGCTATGAGTTTTACATTTAGTTTTCAGGTTACAGAGAGTTCAATGTTGATCAAATTTTCATTAAAAAAAATATTGTTGTAAATAAACCCATAAGTTGCTCTTTTTTCTTTTTTTCTTTTTTTTTACTTTACAGATTCTACAAGAAGTTGGGTCTGTGGTCTTGCATGCAAACAGTCTACAGTATAACTTGCTACAGCTGCAGTTGGACCACTGTATTGTATTCAAATACCCAAGGTACTCAGTTTGATATTGGTTATAGTTAAGAGTAAAAGAACTTATAAACTACAATGTACAAGACCTGTTGGAGTGCTGGAGATTGTCTTCTGATGAATTTGTAAAATATTTGAGTTTTTTTTTATTTTAATAAGAGTCAGATCATGCAATATCCCATCTTTTTTTCTGTCATATTTTGATAGAATCTGAGTTTTATTAGTATTTGAGATATGGAGGGTAAAATACTTAAAATATAAGTAACAAGTCACTTAAATATATCCATTATAATGGAGATTTCAGTGTTTGAGATAATGGAAGTTTAACTGTAGCTAACAACTGTCAGATTAAAGTAAGGTTTTAAAATCAACAACAGGTGCTTATTGCCAATTTATACATAGTCCAATATTAGGCCTATAAAAAAAAAATTGTGTGTTTAGGGTAACACTGATGAAAAAATTAGGTTAAGTAGGTAGGGATTTTTTTTTATTTTATCAGATTTTTTCTGCATGAATCCTAAGAATGTTTGCTTGTGTCATATTTTAAAACGAATTTTAAATAGAAATAATATAAAATTCACATTCGGATAAAAACAGACATCTAAAAATGGTAGGATCGGGGCATTTTTGTAGGTTAGGTGGGGTTACCCTAAACACACAACTTTTTTTTAGGCCTTAGTTCCTCATGTTTACTTAGGAATCCTACAATTTGTTACTTATTGTCTTGTAGTTTGCATCTAGAGGTTTGGTCTCCCAAGAAGAGATGTGTTGATGTCAGCTTCCTCTTTCTACACATGGCAGACTCTCTCTTATGGAGCATTGAACCTTCACTTAGTGTGATGCATGGAAACTTGAGGTACGCAACATTATATTCATCCTTATATTCCTAATAATGAGAGCATCAAATGATGTTCACTTCAAATCCTGTCAAGCTTGTATTAAGATCCTCTTTTAACCCTGGTTTAATGATAGATCTATATTATTATGTTGCCTGTATAATATTCTATTGTATGCTTTTCTTTGCAATATAAAAAAAAAAAATAAAGGAAAGGGAAACATATTGCTTGCATGTGTGATATTGCTGTGGTTTTAAATTACAATTAGAATTTAAAGAGTTGAAAGATCTTTTACTTAAAACTTTTTTATTCAAAGCATATTTGTTCCTTGAGTAGATTTTACAAAGGTGGCGTCAAGTTCGATTTGATGTACCGGTATAGTTGATAGAGTTCATTGTACATGTACTGGAATTGAAAATCGGGGTTTTATATATGCAATCTTAATTATTTATCATTTTAAAAAAGATGTGAAGCATTAGTTAAAGCATACAGATGTGTAAGTTTTAGTGCCCTAAGGACATTTGCAGGTATATTAATCCATGTTTTAATTATCAATATATTTACGCATAAACGAAAGCTTAATTGTTAATTCAGGGAGAAAGTGTTCTTGCAATTTACCGATTTATAAATTTGACGCCTTTATTTAGAAATCTACTATAGATATTTCATAGGGGAACATGTTTGTGGGACAGTATGTCTAAAGCCTTTGGTCCATATCCTGACTCAAAATCTTAGACATTTAAATATCTTGATTATTATTTAATGATGCCTACATCTTACCAGAGAACAATATCGGCCTTGTATATGTATTTAAAATGCATTTATGAGTGAGAAAATATTTTGGCATCTATCATTTTTTTTATTCTTATTTCCTCTTTTGCAGAATGGATGCTTTATTATCTCAGATAAGCCAGGTACATGTATCCCCAGTAAACTCCTACCTCAACAGAGTGTGTGCAGCAGTGGACCTAGATTCTATACAGGAGGAGACACATCCAAAATGTTCCCTGTGTGGGACAGTGCAAGCCTGAGGCCACAGTGCAGTGTTTTACGAAGTCTGTATAGTGTAACATTGTGTGCAGTAATTACTTAAGTCTGGATAGCTGTAACATTGTGTGCAGTAATTACTTAAGTCTGGATAGCTGTAACATTGTGTGCAGTAATTACTTAAGTCTGGATAGCTGTATCATTCTGTGCAGAGTTTTATCGCATCTGGTGTAATTTCGGTGTGGTGAAGATTTTTGAGGAAGGTGGTAAAGGGGAGGAACTTCTTGAGAGATGTTTTAAAGATGTCTTCATGTGAAATTGCATTCAGATCTTGTTTTCTTTCCTTTCTTAAGGCAGCTATTTTTTAAAGAACGTTATGAATATGTAATATGAAAAGCATAAAAATGTTGACAAAAACTTACATTTCATAATTTGCAGCAAAGACTCAACCTAAATAAGTACAGTACATTTAAAGAGACTTTATATGAGTACTAAGTTTATAATAGGGCTCTTTGAAAGAGGGATCGTATATGATAAAACATTTTCTTAATAGGTTGGTTTCATATCTTTTTTTGTTTCATATATATATGTACCGGGGTACTATATTTAAAGAACCTTAAATTCTGTGTGTAGTAAATTATTACATTTAGTAGTAGTCCTGACAGTCCTACATTGAAAGGCCTAGCAATGTACATTTACTTGTATACCATGCCCAGTTGCAAAAATTATCATTAAAATGTTACTGGAAATATCTTTGATTGTTGGATTTGTATTTCTCAGTTTAATTTCTATTACATCTAGGATAGATTGGCAACAATGGATGAATTGGATTAGATTGGATTTGACTTGCCTGTATAAATGTATATCCAGTAAATACCCAGACTTATCCACTTAAAACTAGTAACCAGAACTAAGGTTCTTTGGTCATTTTTAGCTCACCGAGATGAAGTCGGGGGGAGCTTATGCTATACCCCCGACGTCAGTGTCCGGACCTGGTTAAAGTTTTTGTTGCAGGTCCTGTATCTTACTTATCACTTGTCCTATCTTCATCAAACTTGCATGGATATGGATGATGCATCTGGACCTACTTGTGGACTTGTAAGACTTGGATGCTGAATCTGAATCCTGAATTTCAGATGCTGGAGGAGGTTAAGGTTTTTGGAGCAGGTTAAAGTTTTTGTTGCAGGTGCCCTTTGATAGCAATATCTAAGTTACTACTGGTCCTAACTTCACCAAAATTGCATGAATGGTGTGTCTTATGATACTGATGCAACAGAAAGGCTTGAACGCTGAATCTTAGCCATAGGTTTCGGATGCTGGAAGAGGTTAGGTTTTTAGACCTGGTTAAAGTTTTTGAAACAGGTGTGCTCTGATGATAATATTTTAGTTATTGCATGTACTGGTCCTAACTTCACTAAACGTGCATGGATGATGCGTCTTATGATACTGATGGACCTAACAGGCTTGAATGCTGAATCTGAGCCTTAGGTTTTGGATGCTGGATGAGGTTTAGTTTTTTGGAACAGGTCACATGTTTTATAGATAATAGCTTGCATAGTTTAAATATAATATAAATGATCCGTAGAGGTAGCTTCAGATCAGAGCCTGATCTCCATTATCAAGGATGCTAAAAAAATCTACCTCATTCAAACCTACTTGATAGATGTTTTGTTGTTAAATGATATAACATGATTCCTATGATATATTATTGTATGATATGATACACTATTATTTAATATGATACAATATTATATCATGTTATATTGTAAAAGGTTATATGATACGATAATGAAATTGTATCAATTTTTAGCTCACCGAGCTGAAAGCTCAAGTGAGCTATTCTGATCACATTTTGTCTGTCGTCCGTCTGTCTGTCTGTCTGTCTGTCCGTCCGTCCGTCCGTCTGTCTGTCCGTCTGTCCGTCTGTCTGTAAACTTTTCACATTTTCAACATCTTCTCAAGAACCACTGGGCCAATTTCAACCAAACTTGGCACAAAGCATCCTTAGCCTAAGGGGATTTAAATTTGTGAAAATTAAGGATCACGCCCTTTTGCAAAGGGAGATAATAAGGAATTTATGAAAATTTTCGAGAAATTTTCAAAAATCTTCTTCTCATGAACCATAAGACCAGGAAAGCTTTAACTTGTGTGGAAGCATCATCTGGTAGTGTAGATTCTAATTTGTGAAAATCATGACCCCCGGGGGTAGGATGGGGCCACAATGGGGGGTCGAAGTTTTACATAGGAATATACAGAGTAAATCTTTGAAAATCTTCTTCTCATGAACCATAAGACCAGGAAAGCTGAAACTTGTGTGGAAGCATCCTCAGGTAGTGTAAATTCTAATTTGTGAAAATCATGACCCCCGAGGGTTGGGTGGGGCCACAATGGGGGGTCGAAATTTAACATAGGAATATATAGGGTAAATCTTTAAAAATCTTCTTCTCATGAACCATAAGACCAGGAAAGCTGAAACTTGTGTGGAAGCATCCTCAGGTAGTGTAAATTCTAGTTTGTGAAAATCATGACCCTCGAGGGTAGGGTGGGGCCACAATGGGGGGTCAAAGTTTTACATAGGAATATATAGAGTAATTCTTAAAAAACTTCTTCTCATGAACCATAAGACCAGGAAAGCTGAAACTTGTGTGGAAGCATCCTCAGGTAGTGTAAATTCTAATTTGTGAAAATCATGACCCCCGGGGGTAGGGAGGGCCACAATTGGGGGTCGAAATTTAACGTAGGAATATATAGAGTAAATCTTTAAAAATCTTCTTCTCATGAACCATAAGACCAGGAAAGCTGAAACTTGTGTGGAAGCATCCTCAGGTAGTGTAGATTCAAAGTTGTGAAAATCATGACCCCCGGGGGTAGGGTTGGGCCACAATGGGGGATCGAAGTTTTACATAGGAATATATAGAGTAAATGTTTAAAAATCTTCTTCTCAGAAACTAATCAGCTAGGAAAGCTTAAACTTGTGTGGAAGCGTCCTCAGGTAGTGTAAATTCAAAGTTGTGAAAATCATGATCCCCAGGGGTAGGGTGGGGCCACAATGGGGGTTCAAAGTTTAACAAAGGAATATATATGGTAAATCTTTAAAAATCTTCTTCTCAGAAACTAATCAGCCAGATGATTCTTTATAATTGTTAAGACTTTGGCCCCAGGACAATTCTTTGGCCTCACAAGAAGGTTCAGAGTTTATGTACGTTTATATCCCATATATAAACAATTGTTAAGGATCTTTTTGAGAACTGCAATACTCAACATATGATATGACTATAAAATCGCCCTGTTAGAAAAGGGACTAATGATTATAAACATAAGAATATCCAGGGGAAAATGGATTTTATTTATACAGCATCAACATGTATTATTGTACATTGTCCAGGTAGTTTGTATTATGACTCCATTAAGCTGATTTTATAATACCTATTGTTCCTCAGGTGAGCGATGTGGCCCATGGGCCTCTTGTTTTATATTTTATGATATGATATTGTTTCATGATATTGTTATGTATAATATTGAATATTATGATACAATGTTATATCATATGATATTGTATCATAAATATATTTTTTTATCACATTCTACTGTTACATATAATATTGCATTATGTAATATTGTATTATATGATACGATATTGTATAATATGATATTAGTTTATATATTATATTATTTTTTGTGACATGGTATTGTATCATATAATACTATATTGTATCTTATATAATGTATTATGATATTAAATAATGTGATCAAATACAATAATGAAAAACACAATGCAATGTCATGTCATGTGTTACAATATTATATCTCATCGTTATTTATTACAGTATTTTATTTCATTATATGAGATTTATTGTAAGTATGATTGGATTCAATATTGTATTTTATATTATTGTATTGATAAACATCGTATCTTATAATACCGTATAAGATGAACATATGATTCTCATACAATTTCTTAACAGATGATATACGATATTGTGTCAAAACAGCATCCATGAATATCCAAGATCACAAAGTATATGATTTTCGTATAATATGATAAAGGGAGTCTCCTAAAGGTGATGTCTCAGAAGGGTGATGCCTTGTCTCGGCGAGCCTTGTAATCTGTGATTACCTATGTTTGTTGTTGAATTTCCCTTTTACATGTTCTAAAAGGTTTTGACTGAAAAGGCTTCAGATCCTTAATGGTACCCATGTCTTCCAAATAATTGAGCAGGTCAGAGTTTCAGTAGCAGGTCTTGTTCCCAGACATCCCTTAACCTGTCTGATCTATAGCAGCAAGGATAATGCATTATTGTACTGACTACTGAGTAATATCTCCTTTATTTATTAACTCACCTGAGCCAACTTTTCTTCTTCTCCAGAACCACGGCTGATTTCAACCAAAGAACTAGGTACAGTTCCATTCATATTTTGCCCTGTTTTAGAGTGAATTTAAAAATATCACCAAAAATGGAAATGAAACATTTATTTACAGAAAAAATACCCATAAACTAAGGATCTATAAATAGTTATCTGATTAGACTTTCACAAGAGTAATTGTGAAGTCACAAACAGTGCATTTTCCCGTAATTTTCATAAAACTGAACAGAAGTCACCAATTCCCGGGTTGATTTTTTTTAATAGAAAACTGTCCACAGTCATCGCCCACGATGAAACTCACATTATAACTTTATCATGTTAAAACACATAAAATATATTAATTTTGCTCTGGGTGATGGCTGCAGATACATTTTCCTTTTCAAAAAACTATGAGAAAATGTGCCATTTTTTACCAAATCTTAGAAATGTGCCAAAATGTTGAAGTCATTATTATTTTTTGAAACAAGATAAACGTGTATAACTTGGCATTTCATATACACACATGTTCAAGATAGTATATGTGTATTTTTTTTTAGATTTAAACAACTTTTGAATTTAAGGGCAAATATCAAAAGAAACTGTACCTTCTTTTGCACAAAGCATTATTGGCTGAAGAGAACTTCAAGTTTGTTCATATGAAGGGCCACATCCTATTTAAAGGGGGGATAATTTAGATTTATTGAGAATTTGCTTGTATATTTCCAAAATCTTCCCAAAAATTATTTTGCCAGAAAAACTGAAACTTGTGTTGAAGCATCCTTGGGTAGTGTAAATTCAAATTTGTTCAAATTATGGTCTTAGAGGTAGGATGTGGCCACAATGGGAAGGGGTTTGAAGTTGTACATAGGAATATATGGAGAAAATCATTTAAAATCTTAGTATTATTAACCTTTTGGCCAGAAAAGCTTAAATTTGTATGGAAGCTCCCTTGGGTAATGTAGATTCAAATTTGTTTAAATCATGGTCCCATGGGGTAGGGTGGTGCCTCAATGGGATTTTGAAATTTAACATTGAAACATTTAGAAAAAATATTTAGAATACTTCTTTTCAAAAACCAATCGGCCATAAATTATGTGGAAGCACGCTCGGGCAAAACCCTTAAGAAATATGATTTTTCTTGGGGGAATAAATCTTCATATCTCCCTCACCATCATGCAATAAATGTATAATGTTACCCGATTCCAAGTGTGTTGCTAATGCTATGGAAATTGAATGGATTATAAACTGCGTCTTAACCAAGCAGATTTTAATATTTAATATAGAAGTATAATTTAAAAAAATCTGTTCGTAAAAATTGGCAGATTTTAAAGTTTTTGTGCAAGATCAACCGTACTTATTTGTCAAGATATTTTGAATATGATACTGTAAAGTGCTGATTCAATCAGTTATGACTTTTGTTGCGGAGGCGAGCGATGCAACCCCTGGGCCTATTGAAAATTTGTTAAGAAAACCGATTGTGCATCATGGCTCTACATATTGTTAAATATTTATAATTCACTGTTCTGTAGAAACTGACAGGACTGAAATTTACACAACCCAATTCTTACCAATTTATTGATAGGTCGAAACCCTCAGCAGCCTAAGAAAATGAAATAGTGATGATGATGCCAGACTCAAATTTCCATATAAGACGAATTGGCTTTCTCTTTTATCTAATGTACTTATGTACATTAAAAATAATTAAGTTACTTTTACTTTTACCAATTCATTAATTTGATAAAAGAAAGATGTAAATATAAACAACAAAACGTGTTTGTTGATAATTCATGCGGGTTATGAAGGTAGCCATCATTGCAGAAAAATAGTATATAAAACCGTTAACGCGAAATATATAATTTTTTGCACAATATTTTTTCATGTGCAAATGTGACAATGTAGTCAGAGATTAACACTTTGACACTTAGCAAAAAGAGTTCGGAGATGAATGACCGACTCGATCATGGAATGAACTTGGCTAAGCTACATTATTTAAAGTCTTGCAGTAAACTTTTGCACCACGGTGCAGGAGTGGAATGAATCACACACTTTGGATTAACTGAGGCGAATGCCCCTTTATTTGTTTAATTGTGACTTGATTTATCGTCGCATCTTTCCCCACACAGACATATTTCAAATATTAGATATTTAATTAAAATTATTGAAATGTTGTGATTCGGTGAAAAACTGGTTTGATAATTTACTTTTGCACTACGGTTCAGGAGTGGAATGAATCACACACTTTGGATTAATTGAGGCGAATGCCCCGGTATTTGTTTATTTGTGACTTGATTTATCGGTTCAGGAGTGGAATGAATCACACACTTTGGATTAATTGAGGCGAATGCCCCGGTATTTGTTTATTTGTGACTTGATTTATCGTAAATCAAAATTTATGAAATGTTGTGATTCGGTGAAAAAGCTGGTTTGATAGTTGAGCTATGGGGTACATTCATATTGTGACGTACTGTCTATGGAAACGAACATTTCAAATTAAATCTATACTAGTACTGTTTAAATTTAATTCTCACTGACCTGTTTTTGAAAATATATTTCAAAATAGCACCTTCAATATAAGATTTCCATAATTAAGCGTAAGCGTGTGACTTCAAACCCCGTTATGGTCAAGTATTGTACAATTTTAGAATGGTTAATATGTACATTCGTTCGTGCCCAAGGCGATATCTCTCAAAGTGTCCATCAGAAACTAGCTATAATTGATTAAGTTTATTACTCAATCTCATGCGCGGATCTAGGGCGGGAGAGGGCCCGGACTCCCTTGATTAATTAACATTTATTGAATTTATATAGTTAACTTATCGAAAATATGCCTAGAGCCAAAAACACAACCGTGTGAGCATACATATACTTCCCTCGAACAACGACGTTGGCCTGTGTGTTTTCCCCTATAAGGGCTATTTCTGAGTTCGTGTGGGTGTTATCCTATTTAAACATGCAATATCGTGAATGACAAACGAATTACATGTACACTCATAATACATGTATTTGTTAATCAACAACATTGTTAAAAGCATATACAAAATCAAGACGAATATGTAATTTAGCAAACAATATTTACATCTAGCAAGTTATTCCCCTTATTTCTTACGGAAAATTATAGTTAATTCATAGCTCTATAGAAACAGTCAGACTGATATTTACACGCCCCGTTTATCGATTCGTCGATATATTACAGCGGCTAAAATAAATGAGAAACTAACAGGGTTGAAATTGACACGCCCTGTTTATCAATTGGTCAAAACCTACAGCGACCTAACAAAATCACGGACTGCACGAAATAATCTTGATGATGTCGGGCTCAAAGTCCCAATGGAGACGATTTGGCTGTTTCTTTTAGCTAACGTACTTATGTTCATTAACAGTATTTTAGTGAATTTTACTTACTTTTCATAATCAATTTATTAATTAGTTAAAAGAAAGATGTTAATATGAACAAAAAATGCTTTCTTTAGTGATTCATGCGGGTTATGAAGGTAGCGATAATTGCAGAAATTTTTTTTACTTAACCCGCTAACGCGGGTTATGTATTTTTTCTGCAATGAACCCTCAGTATCTATTAACTTTACTTTTGAGAATGCGCGCGAGTGTTATAATTTGTCTTACCTGTATAAAAAGAGGAGGTAGAAATTGTTTATTTATGTTCATGGAGAAATGTGTTATTAAGTCCAGTGACGAGCCTGTCGACGCCGGGTCAGAAAAATCTAAATAAAACGCTACTACTGACCACGGTGCGTCAGATTATTAGTATGCACTTAATCGCAATTACTTATTAGGAAGAGAATGTTGTAGCGCAGTGCCTGTACGTATATATATAAAATAGGGGTGCGGGAAACACAGCTCTCCAGTAGTCACCTGGAAGCTGTCTTTCTGCCTCCTCTTTTTATACAGGTAAGACAAATTATAACGCTTGCGCGCATTCTCAAAAGTAAAGTTAATAGATACTGAGGGTTCAATTAATATTTCATTTTCCGAGATTTTTGTAATGAATATTTTTTTTTTTTTTATGACTGTTTTTTTACCCCAGAACATGTAAGAGTATTCTTATAGCCGAGGTTGGGGAGCCTTGGAGTCTATAAGTTAACATTATTTATACTGAAAAAAATTTTGAAACGGGGTGTTTTTACAAATAACATCATTCATACACCCACTCATTCAGTTGCATGTATATGCACATTACTCTACATCATAATCAAGTACAAAAAATCAGCATTTTACAGTAAACAAAAATAAATTACTTTGTAATATCTAAGATCATAGGGGCAAAAGGCTTAAAATCAACAATCATTATTAAAGGACAACCTCGCCCATCTTACATGAAATTTCTCTAATTCACAATTTTTCGTGTAAATAAATTTTTCACATTTGTAATAATAAAGTATTTCACGTTTGATTCCAGTAAAGGAGGGTAATTCTTTTCTACTCCTTTTTCTATATATATGTCTCTTTACAATACATATTATTATATTGAAAATGTTATAATATTTGTAGTATCTACCAAATATAACATCTATTTTGTTCAATGGTATATCTAATTCAAATTCGTCTTTCATCCAAACTAGTAAATTATCCCAGATTTCACTCACATATTCACATTCCCAAAAAAGATGACAAATAGTTTCTGCATTACATCTACAAAATGTACATAACTCTGATTCCACTATTCCTATCTTACATAAATAAGTATTAGTCGCAATAATTCGATGTACAATCCTGTATTGAAACCATCTTAATTGTACGTCGTTAGTTATTTTGAAAAATAATAAGTTTTGTCTTTTCCACCATATGTTATTTACATTCATGTCTAGTTCCTTTTCCCATTTCAATTCTGATTTTGGTTTATTCCATTTCTCATCAATAAAAATATCATAAAAGTCTCTTGAGCCTTGTTTATTTTTCCTAATTATCCGTAAAAATTCTGGATAATATGGAATATTTTGAAGAATAATTTCTGTATCATAGTTTAACCGTAACTTTTTAATACAATCTACAATTCCTAAAAAATGTGTAAACGGAGGTTTAATATCATATTGGTTACAGAATTGTTCGTATTTCATTGTTGAAAAAATGTAGTATTTGATGTACACCTTTTAAAAACCATTGCTTATAAAAGACATATTTGTTATTAATACATATAGACTCATTAAACCATATCGGGCTTAAAATAGATGATTCACTGTCAGTACATTTTCTAAGTTCAAAAAATGACAAAAAAACATCTTTCCAAAATAGATTTTTACAAGTTTTTGACAGTTGATATAGTATTTGTCTTCCAACAATTGTCATATTTAAAATATTTGGAAAAGTACTTATTATCAAGTCTTTCCAACTTGACTGACAAGCATCATTGAAAAATCTGCGTATCCAGGTGATTTTCAAGCTTTTGCAAAAAGAGTCAAGACATATCATTCTTAGCCCACCCTTTTCATAACTTTGAATAATGTTACTTTTGGCTACTCTTGATGTTTTTGAATTCCATATGTAATTATAAAAAATTGTTTCAATTTCCTTTATGTTTTCTTGGAGGATTAGGAAGACTTATTAAGAGATGCGTAATTTTTGGAAGAATCAAATTTTTAATTACTGTGATACGTCCTGCTGTAGATAGCATTCTTCTAGACCATGCACTTATTGATAGTTTCATTTCATTGATTTTTGGTTTAAAGTTTAACTCGTACATATATGTATTATCTAAGTTTACACAATAAGTAATGCCTAAAACTGTAAATGGTTCCTGAGACCAGTTAACTTTTTCAAAATCCTTGAAATATTCATTTGATTTGTTTGATAAGGGTCCTATTTTTACACACTTAGTTTTATCATAATTAGGTTTTAGTCCTGAGTATTTTGCATATTCATTAACTAAAGAAAGTGCTGTCTTAATTGAATTTTTCGAACCTTTTAATAATAACACTGTGTCATCTGCGTATTGTAGTAATTTATATTCTTTGTTCATTACACTAATCCCTTCAATTAATATGTTGTTTCTTATCATAAGGCCCATTATTTCCGCACAAAGTATAAAGATATATGGTGATATTGGGTCCCCTTGTCTACATCCCCTGCCCATATTAAAAAATTCTGAAAATATACCATTTTGTATCACACAAAGTTTTGCATTATTAAATAAAGTTCTTATTGCATTTTGGAAATTCTCACCAAAATTAAAAAATGTTAAAACTTTAGAAATAAATTTCCAAGAGACTGAGTCAAATGCCTTTTCAAAATCAAGTATGAGAATTAGACCTGGGGTATTAGTTTCATTGCAGTAATGTATAATATCATAAAGTAGTCTGGAATTCTCCCCGATATATCTCCCTGCTAAAAAACCTTTTTGATTTTCGTGGATTATGTCAACAAGAATGGGCTTCATACGGCTAGCCAGGACACTTGATAATAACTTATAGGTTACATTAAGAAGTGAAATTGGCCTCCAATTTTTAAGATATTCTCTGGGTTTTTGTCCTTTTGGTAGGATTGAAATGATTCCTTGTGTTTGTGAGTGAGAAAGGATACCAGAATCAAGACTACATTTAAAGGAATTAAATATATAAGATCCAATATCAGACCAAAAAAATTTAAAAAATTCTGCTGTAAATCCATCTGTTCCTGGTGATTTATCATTTTTAAATAGTTTTAATGCCTCTAATATTTCCTTTTTAGTTATTTCTAATTCTACTTTATTTCTCATAGTTTCTGTAACTTTTTTTACATCCTTTTCCATAATTACTTCTTGAAGATTTACCTCCTCAAGTAAATGATCTTTATTCTCATACAATGACTTATAAAAATTTTTTACTTCATGTAAGATTTCATTTTGATTATTGATCTCTACTCCTTGGTCATTTATTAGCCTAGATATGTTTTTATTTATATAGTTTCTTTTTTCAAGTGCAGCAAAATATTTAGTAGGTTTTTCTCCTTCCTCTATCCATTTGCAATGACTTCTTATTAGTAGTCCATTAAGTTCATATTTTCTTATATCTTCCAACTCTGTTTGAAGTTCATTTAATAAATCTGAATAAAGTTGTGAAGGGCACATGTCATACATTTCTTGTAGAGCTTTAATCTGAATGATAGAATCTTTTTTCTTATCTTTTCTTTCTTTAGCTTTAAGTGATGAATAATATATGGATAAGCTTCTGATTTTCATTAGCAATACATCTAAGAATAAATCTTTGCGGATATATAATTCCGCATCAGGCCCTGGCACGTACGGAGGCCTTGTATATTCAAAAACTGTGTCATTAATAATTTCTTTGATTTTCAATATATATTCTTTGTCTCTTAACAAAGAGTTATTGAATCTCCAGAATCCTCTACCTCGTTCGAAGTCATTAATCTTAAATTCAATATTAATTATTGAGTGATCTGTTCTATAACCTGGAATAATCTTAACATTTCCTAAAATTGACATTAACTCTTCAGATATGAGAAAATAGTCTAATCGAGCTTGTTTTGTGGGTTTCGACGAGTCCAGGTAAATATTTTTGAAGTTGGGTTATTTACTCTCCAGGGGTCTACAAGATTGAATTTATTTTTAAGATTTTGTATTTCTATCCTATTTTTGGGGTTGTTTTCTTTGACATAATTATGGCAATCTAACATAAAATCTTGAACTACATTCCAGTCTCCACATAAAATAACAAATTCGTTACCAAATTCTTCTATAATATTTCCAACATTTGAGTAAAAATCTTGATCATCTCTATTTGGTCCATATAAATTAACCAAAGTTATATTATATTTATTATCTACTAACATATTGGTAATAATAAAGTTTCCATTGGAATCAGATTTTGTTGAAGATATTTTAACTTCTACATTATTGTTCATAAGTATTAGTGTTCCTCTAGCATCTGTTCTACCTGCACTCATCAAAATATCATGTCCCCACTGGGCATATACTGAACTCTTTTCATTCTCTGTACAATGGGTATCTTGGAGACAATAAATGGAAGATTTTAAATCTCTAAGGTAATTAAAAACATCCTTTCTTTTCTTACTATCATTTAGCCCCCTGCAGTTTACAGACGTTATACTAAAATATGACATAATATAAAGTTGTTAAGTTTGTGTTTGAACATGCTACATATACACACACAACATTCATGCTTAAAAAACCAAAAGCTTCCGGGTTGTGCATCTACTTACACCAAAACAAAAAACAAAAAAAAATTGAAAAGTTTCAAACAAGAATGTGAGGTAGGTTTATAATAAGCTTTGTATAGCCACAAAAAACCTTTTGTGTTACATATATACGGAAAATAGGCTAATAAGGCTACCTGTAGGACTCATTAATAATAATGGTCTATCACTATGTTAACTATACTATGTAACTATATGTACCTGTAGGACTCATTAATAATAATGATCTATCACTATGTTAACTATACTCAGTCATCCTTGGTAGGGGATCCATTTGTCTTCACTCTTTCTACGGCACTGGAGAATTACATCGTCTTTTGTTTCAAGATCCGAGTCTTCAAGTTTTTTTCCCTCCTCAGTTTGTATGCTTTGCTGGCTAGCTCGCTACGTTTTTTTTTCAGGTGATTTACGAGGTCTGTCCGAATTGCCATACCTTTCGGAAGAGTTGTAACCCTGGCGAGATGGAGGATCTGCCATTTTTGCGAATTTCACAATGATTGCCTCCGGCGCACTCGGTTTATACGTATTAGATGGGTTCTTTGGAATCCTATGCGAATTCTGTATTATGATATCCTTGGCTTCCGAAACCCCAAGAGTTGACTCCGGACAATTGAGGACAACTTCAGTTGTATCTTCTTTATCCACTTTGGGTAGGCCATAGAACAGCAAGTTATATTTCCTCGAACGATTTTCTTGTTGGTCTATATATCTTTGCAGCTCTTCTACTTGATTCTCCAACTCTGTAGTTTTTTCCTCTTGTGGCCCTATTTTCTCAGACTTCATCTGTTCGAGGTCAGTGATTCTCAGGTTCTGGTCATCTAGGGCTTTCTCTACTTCTGACAATTTCGTGCTTACATTTAATATCTTTTCCCCTAGAGACTCGAGGTTTGCATTCATGGACGTTTCCAACTTCTTAATAAGCTTCGTAAACAGCGTTTTTAAGTCCTTGTTAGACACCTCCTCACTGTCATCTACCTCCTGTGCTGCCTTAGGACTAACGTCTTTCTCTTTCTCTTTATCGCTCTTCGTGCGTCCCATTTCGAATTTCCTCTGCCAGTTTCGAATATACTATATACATGTACGCTTTGGAACCCCCAAGACCATGAATTATTACTGGAATGTCATTTATGATTGCTTAGCAAAGTTTCTGTTGAGTCCCACACGTTTTAAACATATTTGTCATCGAAATAAACCTCACCTTTCTTCCCCCGAAAAATTCATGCCATTTTCGGCGCGCACCAAACCGGAAGTTGTAAGTTTGTAATGAATATTAATGTTGATAAATTTTATTATAATTAATATTGATATTTATTGTTAAATTGTCATATTAAATTAATAAAAGAGTAGTCATTTGGAAGCTGTCTTCCTGCCTCCTCTTTTTATACAGACTGGGACACGGGCTACTCCCCATGTAGAGGAGGAGATATTCCGGAAACACATTGGCTAGGGCACCCGCCAGGTGTGGGCATGTTGGAACAAAGATCTCGAGGATCTATATAAATTAAATATCATAACACACAATATAACCCCTAGTGGACTTTTATAAAATAGTATCAGAGGCGTTATGATATAATGTTGGAATCCGGGTTTCCAACTTGTCCTAGCCACGCCACGGAGGAACCATCAACGACATAACGAACACGATTCGGCAACAAACGTAAAGCAACACCGCCTCCACAGCATTGTCTGATCATTACGTAGGACGCTAACGACGCCCGGGATGCTCCTCAACGCTCGTGACCGAAGCGATTCCCTAGACGTAATCAACGCTTACAACACATCAGCGCGGACGGATACAACGCCCCGAACGCACACCAAGTCCCGGATATTAACAAAGTCCTAGAAACCCCCTCGCATTATCTAGGAATGTGTAGCAACAAGAACTATATAATACAGTGAAAACAGCAGGTTGAAACTGTTTTTTGTCTACCTTTTAAAATGTCTTATGTTCTCCTTCGTTTCACTCATCCGAACATAAAGTATTTCTATTCTAAGTATTTTATAAATAACAACATCACAGGTGTTAGAGTGAGTGAGCTATCAACCATTTTATTCGCCGTAATATACAATCAGCACGCGACGTTTAATAGCGATGAACTGGAATTAGGCCCAATAATTGTATACTTCCAAATATATCTACAAAATACAATGTAAATTTCGTATATAAATACATATCAAGAATACTTCATCATATCCACATTCATTCTTTCTTTATTTCCTCCCTTAGGAGATTGTGGCATGAAATTTTACAAAGAACAATATACAAAAATCATTATACACACACACACACACACACACACACACACACACACACACACACAAACAAGAAAAGAAAAACTATATTACCCTATTGCCACTTGGCATCGAAGAAAAAAAATGACAAAGAAAACAAAAACAGAAACATATATACATGGGGATGTCCATTTGAGTATGACTTGATGTAAACTACAACTATAACAATGTGCACAGTGTATAAAAGTATCTTGACTATTCTTGACTATTTACGTTGTGTTTTGAATAGAACACAGGTATCGGTTGTACCATGCTGCGGTGTCCCTCAAGAAGCGGAAGTTGAGGATGTGCAAGGTGCGTAAATCAAAGTTAGCTGTAATGTTGGAGATAAGTCTCGACCCGAGCAAAAGAGCAAAAAGAGGTAGAGGTCACGTGTACAGAGACCACTGAGTTCAGCACTAAGAGAGATGTCGAAGTTTTCGATAACTGTATCCCACCAAGCTTCTCGAAATGCAGACGTCCCTGGACAAACGGTGGAGATGTGCTCAAAGACGTTGGTAAAATTGTTGCTGCACATAAGACAAATTTCCGGTGAAATTTCAGGAAGTGTCCGTAGTTTAACAATAAATTTACAAAGTTCTATTTCGAAAACATTGGATGGGATTTTCCATATAGCAGAAGGTGGTCTTCCTGCGTTTATCTTACTGAAAAGGTAAAAATCTGGGTCAGAAAACATCCGATGGCGTCTTGAGTCAATATGAGAGTTCGTTACTGCTTCTTTTACGGATTTTTTCCATAGAAGTTTCGGGAGAAAATAGCCAACTTGAAGATAAACTGTGAGGTATTGAAGGAGATTGTACTTAAGCATGAGAGCAATGACGTCGTGAATAAAGCCAAGTTGTTTGCGTTCGGGGGATTGTAGATAGGAGAACAGTCGATGTAGAAATATCTGTTTGGTAAGGGTTTTAGTGTCTAGATCACATAATCGACCGAAAAAAAGAAGTTTTCTTTTATCAATTTCGGATGATATGGAAGAAGTCCGAAGAGGGATTCACAAATGTCCGATCTCGTTGTTCTTGGAAGGCCCATAGCGTTTTTGCATATGAAATGTTGGAGCGTGCTGAGTGCTTGGAGATCTCGTTGCCGAAGGTCGCACCAGAGTTCGCATCCGTAGAGAATAGATGGAAGGACAACTTTTTTATACAGTCGGGATAAAGTGTCGGGATTAAGATGATCCCGTATTTTGATACCGAAGTACGCTTGTCTCCCTTTTCTACATCCGTTTTCGATTTTTTCGGTATGGACCAGTTTAGATTGCAGGAGGATTCCTAGGTGATTGTATGATTCCAATAATTCGACAGATTCTTTTCCGAGAAGCCATGAGAGATTCGACTGGTTTCGAATTGATGAAGAGAAGAATCTAAGAACGCTTGATTTATCTGCATTGAATTTGAATCTCCAATTTGTGGAGTACTTATATGCGGTGGTAAGGATGTTTTGGATGACTTCAGGCGTCAGGGCGATGCAAGATATATCGTCTGCAAGCGTGGGGTTGGAGCTAGCGATGTTGTAGATTCCTGTATTTGAACATTGACTTTGAATTTCTTGGAGAAGGTCATTGATGAACACAAGATAGAGAAAAGTTGAGAGTATGCCTCCTTGGCGAACTCCTTGTGAGACAGGGAACCAGAGTTAGTGTAGTTCACCACGACAGAGCAAGATGTACCAGTATGGCAGTCGTCAATTAAAGTCCATAACCGCCCAGAAACTCCAAGACGATGAAGCTTGTACATTAGACCGTGCCTCCAGACAGTATCAAATGCTTTTTGAGTATCGAGGAATGCAACGTATACCGGGCTTCCACGTTCAATGCTGTGAAAAATGGTTTCTTGAAGGTTAAAAGAGGCAGTGAGACAGCCGAGTTTGGGTTGAAATCCCTGTTGCTGGGCGTTAGGAAAGTCGGATGAGGATAGAACATGGGTTTTAATCCTGGTAAGTAAAATCTTTTCAAACAGTTTTAAAAGGCAAGGGAGTAAAGCTATCGGTCTATAGCTATCTGGGGATTTCTTTGGCTTATTACCTCCTTTGTGTATGGGAACAATAATGTCCCTTTTCCAAGAATCTGGGATCTGGCCAGATTTAATAATAGAGTTAAATAAATGAAGCAAACAGAGTTTCAGTTCTGAGCCACCATAAATGATGTGTTCGTTTTGGATGAAATCTTTTCCTGGAGCTTTTCTACGTTTCAGATCACGAATAAGTGTGGAGATTTCGTCCATGCTGATGTCACCTCCAGGAAAAAAATTGTTAAGCATCGTTTCGGTTTTTAAGGATTTGTACAGGGTTTCAATAGATTGGTAAAACACAGGGTTGAACGAGTCGTTGTCCTTAGGGTTGTAAACGTCTTTAAAATGATGTGCAAATGCGTTAGCAATATCACTAGGATCTGTAAATGTGTCATCTCCGAGTTCTATTTCTGGATAGGAGCGAGAGCTTCGAGGTCGCTGGCGCTTGATCAACTTCCAGAAGAGTCGAACGTCGCATTCGGAAGCCTCGTCAATGTCCTTAAACGCTTTTGTCGTAAATTCGTCGTGTGCAGATTGGAGTCCATTCCGAAAATCCCTTTTAGCACGCTTGTAGTTTTTATAAGATTCATGACACATGCCACGGGGCCGTCCTTCACTTATCCATATTCTGCGTTTTTGACGTTCTAGGGCATGGAGATGCTTGACTTTCGGTGTCCATTCGGGTTTCAAGTATGGTCTATATTTGGAAGTTTGAATTGTTGTGGACGCAGCGTCATGTAACATATAATTTAGATCAGAACAAAAGTTTTCAATGTCATTAACACAATCAAGATGTCTATCTAATAACCAAGCAGACTCTCTAGAAACATGCTCTTGGTATTGTTCAAGTTTACAAGATTCAGCTTTGTGCCATGCAGGTAAGCGCTTAAACGATTTATGTAAAATACGATTTTTAACATGAATATCAATATTAATTGCAACTGGGAGGTGATCTGATGTACAGCTAAATGAACCTTCCTCATACACATGGTACGAATTAACGTGCTTACAAAGAGAACTACTACAAAATATAAAATCTAGAGTAGTCTGTGTTGAGGTAAATGTATAGCATGAACCAGATGTACTAAAATCAGCACGAGGACGTCCTATATTGTTACGTGTGAGAAATCCCTTTAACAATTTTGATTTGTACAAATTTGTATGCTGAAGGTCTTCTTCATAAGAGCTAGCATTGAAATCACCCCCAATTACTACATCACCAAGTAATGAGTAATGAGCTACAAGATCTTCCAAAAGGTTCAGTTCTGATGCATATGGCTGAATAGCACTATCAGAGGGGAGATAAACCCCAAAAATGAACAAAGATCGGTCACATGACGTTTTGAGTTCTATTCCAATGATGCGAGTAGAATCTAAATCTGTTAACAGACATATAGACAATTCAAGCTCCTTTTTGTACATAATAGCAATGCCCCCTTTACCCAAATAGCGTGAGCACTGTATAGATGTATTGTTACCAGTAGGTTCTATACAAACATAACTAAGGTAGTCTGGGTGGACAGAGTCCAGATATGAAACATTGTCACACTTAAGTTTGTGCTCAGATATAGCAATATCACATTTAACAAGATCAAGCATATTTGACAAACATAATGAAGAGGACATGATGCCTCTTACATTCCATGCGAGGATGCTGAGGTTATGAGACATATGTAAAACAATTGATAAGATACACAGAAAAAAAGACACAAAAATGTCTCTTTAATCAACATCGCGGTTTTGAGGGTCCTGGTCTTCGTCGTCAGATTCGGCATTGTCCGAACGCGCAATTCTGTCCTGCCACTGTTTGTTGCTAAGCCAGGGTCTGCATCCCTTTAGGCCAGAAATTTTCGGACTCAATTGTAAACGCATCTTTCAGAGATACATTGATTTTAGCGTTCCGTCGTGCACCTTCGCGTTTAGGTTTAAAGAGAACACACAATGAAACGGATATTCCTCTGTCCTTCAGGAAGTTTATCATACCGAGTTGTGTAGACCGCGGACTTATTCCAGAGATATAGAAACGTGCATTACGTCTGCGGGTAACGCCTTCAAATATGTCAGCGTCCTCTGTGGCACCTGTAGTATTGTTGGTAAGTTGGTAAGCAGGCGCTTGCTTCAAGTCGGAAACTTGACCTTTTCTGGGAAAATAGAGTCGTTTCGGTTCAGAAGCGTTTTTAGGTCTGTCGTTGGAGATGTTGATTGTTTGCGACATTGCAGCGCCGTTTGTTGATTTAAGAGTTACAGTGTTTGGAGATGCTACGTCCGCACATGGCGTACGCGTGTCTCTAGCAACATTGTTGGCGTGAACAAGATCACTACGATCACTGTGATAACCGGGTATTTCGGTATTCTTGTTGGTAGATTCTCGAGTACGGACTGCAGACGACAAGGAACGTGAGTCTGGGGTGGAATTATGTTGACCAGAGTGGTCTTCCATTGTTTTCTTGTCCGAGTAGGTGTGCTGATTTGTGGCATTTTTTCCTTTATTAACAACTACTTGTATAACTGCGCTAAAAGAAGTAGTCCGTAAAAATACAACTTACAGAAATTTATTTATGTTCTCCTTCGTTTCACTCATCCGAACATAAAGTATTTCTATTTTAAGTATTTTATAAATAACAACAACACAGGTGTTAGAGTGAGTGAGCTATCAACCAGTTCGACACTAAATGTATACTAATTATGCAATTAAGAAATTAAAGATATTATAATCCAAGATTCAGAGTAACAGATAACTTGACGTTAAGACTGTCCAAACATATCCATCTTTTGCATTTTCTGAACGCCATCTACCATGTACTTTAAAGAGTCTGTCTGGAACATTATTATTAGCTGCTGTTGTAGCTCCCCTACTTCTCAAACTATGTAAACCATATTCTTTGAAATCAACTCCAACAATTTTAAATGCATCTAACAGAAGTTCTCTCGCTCTAGTGTATGTCAAAGGCTTTAAACATTTTCTTTCTTAAAAATCTGACATCTCTGAAAATAAATTCTTCAGACTGAAACAGAAGACCAGTGTACGATATATATTTTGCAAGATAACTAACAGGACAGAGTTTATTTCCTGTTTTAGCTATAACAACTATGTTACCTTGTATAAACACATCTGTTTTACTTTTTTCAATTTTGATTTCAATATGTGAACCAGATTGATGAAACTTAATATCACACATCTTAATATGTACAAGTTCATCGTACCTCAGAAAACCAGCATAACCCAATAGTACCATGCAAACAAGTCTGGAGTGATACAAATTTTCAACCTGAGAAAACGTATCCATAATTTTTTCTAAAATTTCTGGTGTAATAGGTTTCTTCTCAACTATAGGTTTGGACCTTAATCTTTTTCCGCCTTCTAAAATTAAATTCACAAAACTGTTATCGCACGGATTGTTATACAGGTTTATGCAATGAGTCCATTGAATACTATAGTATGCTGCATCAATAATCGCTGCTGAAGAATTGATCTGTATCAAATAAGATAAATAAACTGCGACTGTAGAGGGTTAAGCAGGTAAATCCTGAAAATCAAATGTTTTACACCAAGCCTTGAATCTCAGAAAATAATTAAGTTCTATACGTTTTATAGGTATTTTCAGATCGGCTGTTCAGTACTATATTACCCATTCCCAAAACTGTTTCTTATAGTCTTGGATCTTGAATCTCTCTAATTTCTTTCCATGTGAGAATGTACATGTAAGCTGAAAATATATATAATTAAATAATGTTTAATACATAAGTCAAAAAACCCATCATCAATTATAATATTATCTAAAGTCACATAAAGACTAATTAAACTATCATAATACACATAACAATGCCCAATTAAGGCCAAAAACGAAAATGCCCCATCAAGGCTGAATTAAACATAATGCCCCTTCAAGGCTAAATCAAATACATTGTCCCATCAAGGCTAAATCAAACACATTGCCCCATCAAGGCTATATCAAACACAATGCCCCATGAAGGCTAAATCAAACACATTGCCCCATCAAGGCTATATCAAACACAATGCCCCATATAGGCTAAATCAAATACATTGTCCCATCAAGGCTAAATCAAACACAATGCCCCATCAAGGCTATATCAAACATAATGCCCCATCAAGGCTATATCAAACACATTGCCCCATCAAGTCTAAATCAATCATGTATATGCCCCATCAAGGCAATTAAGTCAATGTGCCCCATAAAGGCTAAATCAAACACAATGCCCCATCAAGGCTAAACAGTTCATATGCCCCATCAAGGCTAAATTAGTTATATTGTCCCTACGAATCTTGTCCAGAATACGAACGGTTGTTACGCTCATAAGGCTTCCTGCCTTCTCAGCGCTCTCCCTAGCTTGTCAGAAAAGATATCCAATGCCTTTGCGGTCGTAAAATCATCCATAGAATCTTGCATGGGCCCGTGTTGTGAACCTCTAGGCGCAGCATGAAAAGCCCGCTCTTCTCCCACGTGGCTTGAACTCGTCTCAGTCATAAGTACGGCCAGCAAAAAATCGTGTTCGAAAGGGTTGATTGCTTTTCGATGACCTGTCTATACCTGATCGGTTCTATATATACTACAACCAAACAACTACTTGTATAACTGCGCTAAAAGAAGTAGTCCGTAAAAAATACAACTTACATAAAATTTATTTCAATTATCAAATTAGAAAAATTTAAAGGAGATGGTACTCAAGATGTCAAAGCATACTTACAAAGTTTTACGCAGTGGGCCAAATTTCATGATTGACCTGATTCCAAGAAGGTTAATGCGTTTCCTTTTTATTTAGAGAGTCATGCTAAAGTATGGTATGATTCCTTACCGTATGAACCAACGTTACTAACATCTCTTTTTTCAGGAAAGATTTAGATAATTAGATAATTTTTTGAAGAACAAAGATCTCGAGGATCTATATAAATAAAATATCATAACACTCCATATAACCCCTAGTGGACTTTTATAAAATAATATTGGAGGCGTTATGATATCTAACTGAGCTTACCCAATTTCTTATCACTTTTGTATTGTTTATTTATTTAAATAATAAAGCATTCTTTGGTTATTCATGTACGGGATATGAAGGTGGCGACATTACAGTAAAAATAACCTGCGTTTGCAGGTTATTGAAATATTTTTTCTGCAATAATGGTTACCTTCATAACCCGTATGGATCACTAAAGAAAGCATTTTATTGGGTATATTTACATCTTGTTTTTAACAAATTAATAAATGTGCAATGTATATGAAAAATGAAGTAAAATTAACTAAATTACTGCTAATGTACAAGCTAAAAGAAACAGCCAAATCGTCTCCTATGGGAAAATTGAGTCTGACATCATCATGATTATTTCGTGCAGTCCGTGATTTTTCTTAGGTCTTTGTAAGTTTCAACCAATCGATAAACGGAGCGTGTAGATTCCAGTCCAGTCAGTTTCCAGCCAGTTTCAGTTGCTGTGATTTTGGTCTGTCAGTTTCTAAAGAGCTATGAATTATCAATAAGTTTCAATAAGAAATAGAGGGAATCATATTCGGTAGATGTTAACATATAACAATAAATAAAATAACGTCTTTGAAGTATACAATTGTTGTGTTCAACAAACTGTTTCATTAAAAGTTCATAAACCCAATGATTTCTAAACCTATCTATAACAATCTGAGAGATTGTTATAGATAAGTTTAGAAATCTTTAATTTTAGAAAATTTAATGTAGAGATTGTTAGAGATATTTTTAGAAATCTTTAATTTTAAACTTTTAATGTAGAGATTGTTACAGATATTTTTAGAAATCTTTAATTTTAAACTTTTAATGTAACAGGTTATAGATTTAAAATGTACCAGGTTTTATGAGAACATGTTTTATATTATACTCAGTTAATATACGTAATAGTTTGAAGAAAAAAACCCCGAGATTCTTTCATTTAGCCAAAAAAAGTTAACCCATTTGACATCTTTGATATCTATATCACTGTGCAAAATTCACTGTTCAATAACTTTATTTTTGACTTTTACTTTTTAAATTCAACATCTGTTTTGTAATATTTTCTCACGGTTTACTTCGTACAAAGTTACTTATTCAATTTTCGGACTCTATGTGTAGTTTCAAAGAGACAGAGTGATATGTCTCACGAACATGGACAGAACATGGACACATCTATCAATGAACGTTTAAGGTGGAATAACACATCATCACAAAATGGCTGATCGCTGATCGAAATGACATTTCGTTTTATTAAAAGGAGTTTATGAACTATAATATGTAACTTACTCCATAGCCGAGCGGATGAAGTGTCGGACATGTGATCCGTACATCCCGAGTTCGAATCCCACAGGGGCTTTTGCTGTTACTTACTGAAATAATTATTTTATATTTTCATTTTTTATCCCCAAACTGAAAATTTTTCGCTTATTTGACATTTGTACAGTTTATTTATCATTATATCTTTCATTATCAAAACATTTCCTGTTAATTTGAGTGACTTTCTTCAGGTGTGTTATTTATCATTATATCTTTCATAATCAAAAAATTTCCTGTTAATTTGAGTGACTTTCTCCAGGTGTGTTATTTTCACCTCAAATACAATGAACCAATAAGTAAAAAAATAAAAAAGAATCGAAGAAGTGTACAAACATATGGCTAAAATTTACAAACCGAATCGGTGCCGCTGAAGAAAGATTGAACAATTTTGTTCAAACATGTGCAGAGTTTTGAAAATCATTTAGACGGTATGAGCAATGTTTTTGACGAAGTGAAAGAGAAAGTCGTGGAAATGAGAGAAAAATCACAGGCACTTGAAACAGAATTAAATGAAATGAAAGCAAAATTTAATGAAATATATTTCATGGATTTGCATTTTAGGTCTAAGATTTGATCTGCTAGTTCGTCATTTTTCTCTGTTAGCTTTTCTATTTCCGGATTTCTAAAAGATGTGCAATGTGCTGATTTTTCATCTAACTTAATTTTCGACGCTATTCACGAAGAGTCTAGAGAAAATACAGAAAATGTCCTGCGTGATTTCCTAGCCGAACATCTAGAAATAGACTACAGATTTGGTGAGGGGAATAAAAAAAGAGCTAGACCAATTGTGGCGAAGTTCTTTTACCAAGATGACCTCGACCATGTCCTTTTGTGCGCAAAAAAAACCCCGGAAAGGTAAATCATACCGTATAAACCGACCATTTCTAGAGGAAATTGAACAGGCGAGGAAGAGTCTAAACCCTATTATGAAAGACCTGAAACGAAAAGGGGAAAAAGTGAAGCTCGATCGTCTGAGACATTCTGTATGTGAATGGTGAACCCTATTACCCAGAGTCAGAAGTGGAGCGAAGGGAACCACCAAGAGATAACACGTACTCCAAGCAGACCAAGGAACATGCCTCTCAAAAGGCGGAGGGTCAACTCTACCCCAGACCACCTACAGGAACTTTCAGCGAAGAGTGTAACAAATGATAAACCCCAGTGTTATGGCCTGATAATTATTTCATTAAATTGTTGTGGAATAATTAAAGAGAGACATAAATTATCCAGAATTCCAGAAACTTATTCAAGAACATGATTTTGTGCTTTCAAGAGACAAAAACTGATGACTTAGATGAAATATATATTGAAGGTTTTGAAATCATAATGAAAAATCGAATCAAATATGGAAGGGTTAATTCTGGAGGAATAAAACTAGCATTTAGACGCAATTTAAGCGAATTCATAACTGATCATGCAACAGGTTCCAAAACTGTACTTTGGTTTGAAATTTCAAAAACGTTTACAAAATTAGAGAAAAATTTATTAGTTGGAATAGTATGTATCCCTCCAGAAAATTCTAAATATAACTGTATAGAGACTCATTTAATATGATCGAACTAGAGACGCAAGAGGTGTCGGCAGATGATAAACATATGCATGTTATAGTAACGGGTGACTTTAATGCTTGAACTGTTGTCAATTTTTACGATATTGAAATCGAAGGAAAAGACCAATTTGGTGAAATCTGTCAAACCACGGAAACCGAACCAACATTTACAAGCAACGATCGTTTAAGAAACAATGAGGACAAAGTACAGAATACATATTGAAAACTCCTTATAGAATTGTGCTAAAATAAAAAGCTGTTAATTGTAAATGGGCGTATCGGTGACAATTCCACCGGAAAAATCTAGCGTAGTCGATTATTTTCTTTAAATTACTTTATATGTACAAATATGTGTCAAATATGCGAGTACTTGATCAAAGCACCCTGTTTTCTGACGTCCAAAATATTAAATCATGGGATCCCTCTATTAAAGAACAATTGTATTTAATATCTAATGATAATGACTAATTCAATAAAATACTGGCACTCTTACAGAGCTGTAATTTAGACAATGCTACTGAGGATGCCATTAATGAAATTGTTGAAAATCTAAATCAAATTTACATAGACGCTGCTCGTGCTAAATATCGTAACAGTAAAAAGCATTTTTTTTGAAAACGTACCAAATATTCCTACAACAATTATAAAGATAATGAAGAAGAAATATAGAAAAATTCTTGATAATGAACATTTAAAGTATTAAAGCAAAATAAGTAAACATTTGAAAGATATAAGAACTAAAAATCCAAAAAATAAATACTCGAAAGTAATAAATAAAATAAGTAAACGCCAGGAACAAACATCAATCGACATTGATGACCGGTATAATTATTTCGGATATTTAAACAAGCCCCCTCAAATCAGTGACTAAATCAACAGCATGGTTGATATAGATGTTGCAAATCTACAACCTAGCAATTAAAATGTGCCAAATTAAATGCGTACATATCTCAGGGTGAAATTAACAAATCAATTAAAAATCTCAAAAACAAAAAGGCAAGTGGGGAAGATTGGATTAGAAATGAATATATTAAAGCTACTCAGTTCATTTATTAGGAAAATAAACAAATACATGTATGCCCCCCCCCCCCCCTAGTTTCTATACTTCACATTTATTATTCACTGCATGCTTGTTTGAGCTTAATTCTGCATTTTTTAAATTACCAACGTGGTTTGGTAATAAACCATTTAGTAATTAACATTCAGCAGACATGTACAGAAAATACAACACGCGTAATTTAAACATGTCTCAGAATTTTAGAAAAGTTTTAATTAAAAGATTATACGTGTACTTTAAATTTCATATTCTAAGGATTTACAGTTTTTATTACGTACGTCTTAGAGATAGTGAAAACAAAAGTATTAAAAACACCATCATTTTTCCTTTTGTTTGATTATATAAATCATATTGCGCTTACTTATTCACTTTTATTTTAAATATAAGCTTGTTTTTGTGAAAAAAAGTTTAACGATAGTTTAAAAAGAGTTTATCTAAAAGTTAGGTTAATATTATGTTAAGTCTATTTATTTAGTATTTATTATGTAGATTTTATTGTCAATAAACAAATCATAACATACTTCCATGATAAAAGAGAAGGACGTAAAATACATTTCGAAATTTCCTAATTCAAGAGCTTTTTTGTCTATAATCTGACATTTTTTATCGAATAAAAATGTTGTATATTTTGTATGGTTTGGGTTAACATCATTTTGAAACAACAAAGAAATTGTCAATTGGCCACATCAAATTATAAATTTGTGTTTTTTTTAAATTATATTATGTGCTCGTACCAATAAATTGTACACATGTTGTGTGCATAAGAAAGAGACAGTTACTATTATATATGAATTACCATTAAATTCCAGGCTGTATCTTTTTTATCTGAAGTTATCAATTTTTTGTCCAGCGGAGCTAGGGTGTAAATAATCCGAGATTCCTCCGACTCTTGCCCCTCCCCCTTTTCAATTTTAAGAATCAAACTGCAACTAATATAAGAGGAAATGCCAGTCAGAGAAGTTTCAGAATAGGGTTTAGACTCCAAAATGAAGCTTAACATGCAAATATGAGACTCCCTGACAGCGATGATTCTTAAAGTACATTGTAACCCGCGCCTTTTTTCAAGAACTACACATAGTACGTATAAAACATGTATGTGCTAATAAAAAAGGTTAGGTTTGGCAAGTGAAAAGTGACGATAAGACTATTTTAATTTG
Source organism: Magallana angulata (assembly GCF_025612915.1). Classification (NCBI taxonomy): domain Eukaryota; kingdom Metazoa; phylum Mollusca; class Bivalvia; order Ostreida; family Ostreidae; genus Magallana; species Magallana angulata. The sequence continues at coordinate 38,672,896 of NC_069116.1, forward strand.
ATTGTAAAAAAGTGTCAATGACATTTTCCTTACATTGATAAAACGTGTGCCCTTAATCAGCACGTCTATAGAAGGATAAGTTTGTTCAGCATCTGATACCCAGTGTCGCATAATATCTTATATAATTAAGTCTTATAACTCTACGACTGACACTCAAAATTTTCGCTGATCATAAAAAATTCATTTATCAAACATTGTAAACAAAAAAATAAATAAATAAATATATAAAATAAAAGAACCTGGGAGAATAAGCCGAGACATAAAACCACTTAAGTCCATTTGAAAAACCCAAAATTCTTTTCTTACAAATATCATTTTTGTTACATTTATTAGTGAGTTGTAAACATTTGCGTTCAGTTTTGCCGAAACCTGCAAACATTGACTTCAAATTTAAATGAAATCAAGACATCAAAATATGTATAAATTATGCTAATTAAGCAACAAAATGCTAATAAAATCTTATGTTTAGACTACAGTTTTTATAGAGTTGGTCATCATACCATTTTTTAAAGATCGTATACTGATAAAAACTGTAAAAGTCTATCCTTATTGAATTTAAAAAATGGAACCAAGACCCACTTTATAGTAAAAAGCAAGTTTTCTTCCTTCAATTTTCAAGATGATCATAAAATGACAAAGACCGAACTATGTTTGCGCAATACTAAATTGAGTTTGTTATTTAAAAAAAAAGAAAAAAAAGGGTTTCCGTGGTGTATCGGTAAGCGAGGATTTTTTGGAACATAAGTACTTTGAAATGGGTGTTCGATTCCTATGAGTCGTGTTGTAAATTTTATTTTATATTTTTTACTATGTTTAAATTCGGTAACTCATTTAACGTAAAAAAAGAAGACTTTAGTAAAATTGCGTTATCAACATCAAACTCATGCACATAATCATTTTATAGTTTTTTGCTAAATAAGTTTTTCAAAATAAACATGTTACTTTGTTGAGGGGGTACACATTATGCACTTTGAGACAAAAGATTGGAATTCTTAATTCTATGTACACGCACATCATAAATTATCTGGTGATATGTAAGCATTTCACAGGAATAAAAATATTTGAAGTTAATACACATATCATACTAAATGCGTGGTTGTCATTTGAATCATACCAGTGATAGGGTTGTTGCCACTTGTGGGCATATGCCTCGGCTTATTCCCCCCAGGATCTTTGACAAAAAACATGACCATGCCCTTTAAAATAAACCTGCCTACTAGGAATCCTAGGCTGCAGTCAAAGTCGCAAAAAGACCCCCCCCCCCCCCCCCCCAAAAAAAACAACAAAAAAACCCAAACCCAACACCACCCTATGGCGTAAAAACGTTGCTTTATTCTAAAATCTTGTGATATATGTCCAAAATCTTGTGATGTATATTCTATAATATTGGAATGCATGATGAATATCTTGTGATGTTTGTTCAATATCTTGTGATGTATGTTCAAAAATCTTGTAATGCATTTTGAATATCTTGTGATGTATATTCTATCTCTTGTGATGAAAATTCTATAATCTTGTGTGCATGTTCAAAATCTTGTGTTGTATCTTCGTTACCTTGTGATTTATGCTCAATATCGTGTGATGTATGTTTAACATCTTGGGATGTATGTTCGCAATACCATGTATCAATATGAATGTTCAAATATTACAAGAAGTACATACTTTCATTGCAGCAATAAAATCCTTTTTGTAATTATTTATGAAAACAACATTTAGTCTTATCTTTTCGTTATCAAACCGGTACCATTTGTGACTTTTCCTCTCTGTTTTTAATTACTTTTTTATTTGTATCTTTTCTATAGTCTGCAGTGTATAATTAATATTGAACAATTAAATACCGGTATTTCAATTTTTTCATTTTGACCTTCAAGTTGATGTAATAAGATGGCTTAAATAGCCTGCTGCCTAATCCCTTTCAAAATTGAATATTGAATAAAATGTAAATTCAATACCTTGTTGGTTATGCAAATTTGATTCATTTTTTCACCTTAGAGACTAGTATATTTGAGACTTTTAATTAAGCCGATGGCGATATGTTAATATTTTTGAAATAAGCATTCACTCATCAGTGCACTTCAAACACCTATTAACGCTCATATATTGAACATTTTTATTGGTAAAAGATTTGGAATAGTCAAATTCGATCTGGTTTTGATATTTTAAAAGAGCCCTAAATTCAAAAATATTCGGTGGTATATTTTCGGGAAGGACAATGCATGTTGTAGATTCCTAACCAAACGTGAGGAATTAATTTCCGCGAAAAATCGTGAGAAGCGACTCTTGTAAATTTTAAAATATCGCTTTTTTCAGAGTTTTGAACTATAGGAAATTATAACAAAAAGTTGGTGATAGCGATTATATATTCTCGCGATTTAAAGCAAAATAGCGGAATCGCGAGTAAAGTACTCGCGTAAATTAAGGAATTAACAGTAGTCAAGCTCATGTTGAAATTGTTCAACAATAATAAAACTGATACACGTGTAAATGCACATGGTTAGAATGTCTATCCAATAAATTGTCTATCACATACTTAAACTTACTCTTCTGTTACTTTGGGGAAAAAAACTAATGAATTTGTGATTATCAAAATTGGCTTATTTTTATTGTTTGGAATGTTTTATTCAGGGCCGAGGATGTGTCTGTTTTAAGATAATTTTTATTTTTACTTTCATTATTTTTTTTTTTGCTCACCTCAGCTGAGTGCTGATGTTTGTTTGGGAACTTTTCACATTTATGACATTTCACAACCAGAAGATGAGTCAATCTTGATAAAATTTCAAAACTTAACACAGACAGGCAACGCATGGGCCGGTGTTATATAGTGCCTTTTCCCCCTAGCCATCTTTCCCCCCGGAAAAATGGCTATGTAGCAGCTCTTCCCCCCGGAAAAATGGCTATATAGCAGTTTTTCCCCCACTGAAAGCTGACTATATAGTGGGCTTTCCCTCTTTTTATAGCCAGATTACCCCCACGGAAAACCTATTATATAGTGGATTTTCCCCCATTTTTACGTTCCGGCCACGTTTATTGCGGACCATTCGTGACAATAATTTGCAATTATAACTGATATGATGTTAATTTCTCACAAAAAAAGGATAATTATGGCATTTATTAATACATAGAATAAAATACATGGTTTTTCAACCCCAAATATGAACTAAGCATGCGCCTTCATAACATGCATGTGTCATCATCGTTTATTTCACCTGTTCTCACCCCTTTTTGGAACACCTTTTACATGGATTTCGGAATACATCGAATCTTTTTCATCTAATCGATGCTTATCTACAGTTTTGAATTCGACGTTATGAACACGTGAGAACACATTTGAGTAAAAATACGCCGGTTTGGAAATTTAATTTTCCAATGTATTACCATCAATTCATAGGCTTCTCCCAGGGAACTAACTGACCAATCTTGACTTAATTTTGTAGAGGAAGGGAATAAAAAGTGGAAATGTATTACTCCCTTCGTCCAAAAGGCTATCAATTTTAAATTAATACCGTTAGAATTTACGATCTTAAAAACAATTATATATTTCTTCCTCTAAATATCAAACGGGAGACAGGATGCAATGATATGATGAGAAACTGATATGTTTTAGTTTTACTTTGATTGATGGGGTTCTAAATCATGGTTAAGGGGTATATTAGTTATGTATTAAAAGCATGTGTAAAGTTAGTGTTAACCATTTCGTTTTAAAGTCACGCATATTCATATTGTTAAGCACATTTGATATTATGATGTAAACATTTTAAAAAACAATGAAATGCCTTCACAACCAGAACAATGTCGGTATCTTTGCTGGTTACTTTGGAAAATGTGAAATGGAGCCTGAACTAACTTTATGTTTATATTGTCAGTCACTATTTGCTGATTTTCGCAACGTGATTTATAAATATACGAGTTTGAAAACGATGCCATATAAATCAAGATATACGATTCAATTACCTAGAAAATTTATACTATTTGTTTCATATTTTTACAATGAAGATTTACTTGTGTACCATATTATTTCTTCAAACAATTAAACAAGGGTAATTAAAAAAACAAAACAAACCCACCCACCCCCCCGAAAAAAACCCCCAACACATATATTGTGATGAGCTGACTTTTTTTAAAATATAAGCTTGTTCTTCTAATCAACTAACAAGTAAAAAAGTCGTATATGCGCTTAGATTGGTTATAATAATTTATTTTTGATTTTCGGTTTCTCCTTTTATGAATAAAAGTTCATTGATTTATTTATCTAATTATTTATTATATCATTAGTCATCTCATGAATTGATGAAATGTTTTGAAGAATAAATAAATGAATTTTACCCGCGTACCTTTTTAAAAGGATATTGTTCGTAAATTTAAAAAAAAGCAGCAGAATTAAACGTAATTTTCAATCATTTTGATAAAGAAATATATAAGTGAATGTGTATTTTTAAATGATGATTTTACTTTTAAATGACCGTACAAATATGTTCATGTGGTCATCTTTAGTTTTTGAGATATGGGCCCCTAAAAATATATATTCTTTATAATTGGATTTCAAACATCGGGCTCGAAAACAACTAAGGCTCCTACCTTGCATGGGGGCTTAAATTTTCGGTGTTATCTTCTTGTGGTATACCACTGTCACTGTGAAAATATGGTTAATTGGTAATCTCTAGAATTTGAGATTCGGGTCCCCACTTATAGAACACTATTCAATCATTATAATGGGGTTTTAAACATCGGGCCCTGAAACATCAAGGGTCCCTACCCTGAGGGCTGAAATTTTCAGAGTCATCTTCAAGTGGTAAACTATATACACTATAAAAATATGGTGATATGGTCATCTCTAGTTTATGAGACATTGGACCCTAAAGAATATGCACTATTATTATTATAATAGGATTTTAAAAATCGGGCTCTGAAACATCAGAAACAAAATTTCTCTGAAACAGAGGTTTAGCCTGGATGCAATTTTCACAAACAGACAAACAGTCGGTTAAATTTATCAAGAAATTCTTAAAACATTCTCGTTTAATACAATTTCAGAACATAAAATTATGCATATAAGTGTATAAGTTGTAAAACTTTTTTCAATAAATTACCTAAATTAAGTTCTATGTGTAATTCCATTACACACATGTTCAACTTTCAGCATTGTCTATAAAAATATTTATAATAAATCGGCAAAACGAAACTTAACCTGTACAGATGGATGCAGATATACATGTATGCAACCTGGGAGTGTAGAAACATTGATTTTAATCCTTACTGGATTTCCATAAATATTTTTTATAAAATCTGAACCAAAAACGTGAGGGAGAAACCCTACTATTGGGGAAAAGCTACTATATAGTAGCTTTTCCCCCCGGGGGAAAAGGCTACTATATAGTAGGTTTTCCGGGGGGAAAAGCTACTATGGGGGAAAAACTGCTATACAACACCGAAAGGAAAATGGAGCTTTCAACTCAGGTCAGCTAAAATGGATAAACAAAAATTTCACTTCATTGTGCCCGAGGGGGTGGGGTAGGGAAGGCGGGGCATTTTTACTATGATATATTATGTAAATGAATTATTTAATATGTTTATGAACGGTCATGTGTATATCAACGTGACTGGCTTTATATAAATGGTTTCAGATTCCGTAATCATTACTTCTTGCATAATTCCTTTTTCAGTTTAATGATGTTATCTTTAAAAAGTATAATTGAAACCAAATGTTTATACAATTGCTGTTTTTAATTAGAAAATGTTTAGACATCTAAAAAATCTGGAACAAAAACTGAATCGTCCAAATTGAGGTATGCAATGAAATAATTGGCGGATCGCAGTTCAAGCTTCGTCCACGGGTGGTCTTTTCTTTAAATTTGATAGAAATCCTACAACGATGCTATGGACGTTTCGATATTTTAGACAATTTTGATAGGTTTTGTATGAACGCTTACCCACCATCCCCACCCCAGGTGGTCTTTTCCAGATTTGGGGTCAATCTTTCAAATACATTTTTTCTTATTTCATTCATTTTTTTAAAAATGTAATCAATTACTTTTAGTTACTCTTGCAAATGTTATAGAACACATTTCAATTACTTTAATTTAATCTAATTAAAAAACATATTTAACTTAAATTCTGTTTGTTTTTTGCTCTTGTGTATAAGAGGGTTGTACATCTGAATGAAATTACATCTTTGCCTCATTTCCTTGGGCAGTGTGCCGTGTGTTTTGCTGTATTAACAAATTAATCGTTATGAGGCATTTAATTTATTGCTCAAAAAAGTTATGCAAACTTCATTATCATTAGACACATTTTTAAACTTTTAACTTAGCATAAAAAAAACCAAAATGTTACAGAGATAACTTTTGCTAAGAAACACCATCATCATCAAAATGATAATTTTCTCTTTCTCTCTCTCTCTATTCTTATATATATATATATATATATATATATATATATATATATATATATATATATATATATATATATATATCTCAGAAATTATATATGTTTATGAACGGTCATGTGCATATCAACGTGATTAGCTTTATATAAATGTTTTCAGATTCCGTAATCATTACTTCTTGCATAATTTCTTTTTCAGTTTTATGATGTTATCTTTTGAAAGTATAATTGAAACCAAATGTTTATACAATGCCTGTTTTCATTCATTTTTTCATAAATGTAATCAATTATTTTTATTACTCTTGGAAATTGTATAAAACACATTTCAAATACTTTAATTTTAATTAATCAAAAAACATATTTAACTTAAGTTCTGTTTGTTTTTTGTTCTTGTGTATAAGAGGGTTGTACATTTGAATAAAAATACATCTCTGCCTCATTTCCTTGGGCTGTGTGCCGTGTGTTTTGCTGTATTAACAAATTAATCGTTATGAGGCATTTTATTTATATCTCAAAAAAATTATGGAAACTATATTATAAGACACATTTTTAAACTTTTAACTTGCCATAAAAAAAAACCAACAAAACCTTAGAGAGATAACTAAGAAACACCATCATCAAAATGATAATTTTCTCTTTTCAAAGAGAAATGTCTTTAACTGAGACGGTGGTTCTTTTAAAAAAAGAAAGATATTTTTTTTCGCGTTTTGAGACCCCACCCCCACTTAAAAAATGGCATTAAACAAAACAACATATTGGTATAAACTACATGTTGAAATATTTTATATAATCCCTATTGCTCGATCACGTTAAACTGATTTTGTTTATGAGAAGACTATATCGAGTAGTATTACCAATGATTGATTTTCTTTGATAATGCCAATTTATTATACTTTCATGTTAAATACTGGAATCTGATTGATTTAGACGCAGTTTACAATCCGTTCTATTACCCTCCGCGTTAGCAACACACTTGGCAACGGGTAACACAAAAAAATGTTACATGCGCGTAAATTTTGCGCGTACGGTTCGCCGTAGAATTCACATCATTTCTTTATAAAAACAGTAAAAAATCTCTAGTATAATAAAATAAATAGTGCCTGTTTGGAAGGATACGATTGAAATTGACACCCCTCGAAAACCATTGTCAACCTCCGCTTCGCTTCGGTTGACAATGGTTTCCTCGGGGTGTCAATTTCAACAGTTACCCTCCCAAACAGGCACTATTTATATAATGTCGGTCAATATTTTTGTAGAACAGACAGACAAAACTGTGTTTATTTAAAAGCTTCTTATTAAACTTTATTGCAAAACATTCGGTAAAAAAAGAAATATCGTATTGAAAAAAGTTATACATGTGTATTTAAAGCAAAACCGTATGTTTACGCGCACAAAATCAAAAACTTTTATTAATTAACTTTTCAATTGGAATAATTTAGATTAACTATTAACTGGCTTAAGTTAATTGTGAGTTTGAATTAACGTTGATATCAACATGTTTCAAAATGAACAAATCAACAATTCTGCACATAAATCCAAAAACTGAACAGAGTTGCCACAACCAAGAAAATTAATTTCTGGTTTTTTTCTGAATTTGACATTTAATATGTTTACGTGCACGTGGTTGAAAAAGTCACCTTAATATAATTGTCTAACACATCGTAATGCGCATATTTTAAAAACCTTGTGTGGCTCTGTGGTCTCGAAAGGCTTCAACATTGCACTAGTCTCCTGCCAATGATTATTTACGACGTCAATTGCTAGTTATTTGACGTAGGAAAAATATCCTTTTCATCGTAGAATAAGTATTAATACCATTGAAATCGGCACTTATGACCACCGTTGAAAAATTACAACTAGACTTTGACCCGTGCGTGCACTGGTTGACATTGCATATGCAGGGGCGGATACAGGATTTGTAGTTGGGGGGGGGGGGGGCGTGGATAAAATTATTGAGGCAGGGGGTCTGAGGTTTTCGTGTATTTTGAAGGTAAAACCAGGCTCAAAATAGTGGTATTTTTTTTTAGTTATGTACACTTTACACAAAAGCCTATAACATATATTTAACAATTTGACACATATTGTTACTTATACCTAATACATGTATTGGATTAAAAACAAAATATTTTAGGCATTTATGAACTCCCAAAATTAACCAGGTTATCAAAGTTACAACATTCTAATGTTAAAGTATCCGACCCCTATTAGCTGTTAGAAATATCTGATGCATCAAATCATCAATATTCTTATATTAAAACAGTCTATTTACCTAGAAAAAATTTCAAAAAATATACAGTAATTAATTAATAATTGCACATAGACCATCTGGTTTTAAATACAATTATATATTTACCTTCGACCAGCTTTTAAATATTCAGAAATTTTTGCCTGCATCGCAATAGGGAAATGACAGCGCAGTCTACACTTGAAACAAAACTGCTGGGATTTCCAGTCGATTCTTGGTCGAAGCCCCAAGTTCAGGGCCCTGGGGAATTTGATGCAGCCACCATAATGAAATGACCAACACTGCTTGTTTTAAACACAGTTTAATTGGTTTGTTATCAGAACCTGTCAACATGCAATAGGATCAGATGTTTATAGATGTTTATAAAGCCAGCATAGCACAGCTAGTGTGTCAGTGAGGTGTAACATTGAGTCAGGCATAATTATAGATAAAGTGAAACACAAAATGCTAACTTTTCTATGTAAAATTTATCAAATCATCTACAGTCATGCATACTTTGAAAATTTTAGGGGGGGGGGGGGCATGCGCCCTCCACGCCCCCCCCCCCTTAAATCCGCCAGTGATATGATAATGAGCATTTACAAAATAGATACATCGACACATCGTATATTGTTGACATTTGCATAACCAAACTTCAAGCCTACAATAATGCTATTTAATTCACAACACTCTGCTGAATTGGAATAATCTGTGTCTCGGAAAAGGCCTTCACCATAGCTAAAATGCCTCCCATATACCCGTAATGTAGCAGAAAATTGCAGAATTGCTCCAAAACGATTTTGGAGGAAATTAATAAAGTTGCATTGAAAATAACAGTCAAATTGTTCATCACAAACCATTTTGAAGCTGTACATACCTTTCTTCGAAAAGTTTATTCTATAATTGCAGAATTCAACTTATTTACACACCATGTTGACATTCGAAACTCTCGGGATTTTTTATAGTAAATGCACTGTGTTAGAGTTTTCCCCCGTAATTTCTTTGATGGACAGAAAAAAATTTCCAATGAAAAATTACTACGCATTTGTTTATCGTTTCCAAGTTTAAGCATGCAAATGTGATATTGTAGAAACATAACATAGAGACTCCTGTGATTTAGAGTGAACTAATATTTCTGGCCTAAAAGAACAATTTTGAAAAAAAGAAAAGTTTACAATTAAATGAAAAAAAAAATTGTCAAAGTATGTTATTTTTGGGAACAAGTCAATGCACTTTGAATTTTTTTTTCAAAGTGCCTTTATTTGGTTCCAATTAAACGCATTTTTTTTCAAAGTTAGTGATTTTTTCAAAGTGTAGGTAAAAACCCGAGTCAAACAGCCAAAAGGCGATGCTAGTTTAAACCTCAATAATGTCAAGAAACTATCAGCAAAGCATTCGTAGAAAAAAAATTATACAAACCAAAAACGCGCACAGAATCCAAAATTATCCAATTTGATATTTGCAATTTATCCAGTATGGTTAACTGATTCTTTTGAGGAATTTTGATTATCTAACCTTATCATTATAAATAATAATATAAATTTTTCTGCATCCCCTTTATGCACTGTTAAGTGTTTTTTTTTTATTAGCTTGTCTTTTATATTGTCATAAAAGTTGTCATTTTTCAAAAGCTTTAACAAGTCAAGCTGAAGTTTAAGAACAATTGTTATTAGGCCAACCAATTTGATCAATTTGTTTTTAAATATTTTCTTTTTATACAAGTGTGGTATTACTAGTCATTTATATGTCGTAACAAATGACAATGTTAATTTTTGTAGAAGTCTATTGAAATCTTTCTAAAAACACGTTTCTTTTTCGTGAATAGGAGATATATTCATAGTAATTTATGTAACAAGTATTTTATTTGTAGTATTAGTAATTTCATGTTCTACTTAACCTATCCTATCCTATCCTGCAATCCTGTAGTCAACTGGATGTGTATAAATTTTGCAAAAAAATTAATGTAAAAATACATTTATAGGATGAATTTTATACATCATATAGAGTAAAACAATTCAGATGAATGGCGTAAGCGTTAATTGTGATAAGATAATTTTAGGTTACACAATACAGCGTGAAATTACTACATGTACATTATTACATTTTATTACCTGATATAAAGTCTTCGGCAGTTTCAAAACAGGATTCGATCGACGAACAATTCGTGTTAGTTTAGCATCGAATGCTTAATATTTTTGGATGTTGTCGGTCATATAACACACCAAGCGGTGCAGACAAATTAACATAACGCGCGATATTCAATTTATCTGCACCGCCTGGTGCATTCATTGCTTTTATTTATATTCATATTGATGTCTATTTGTATGAAATATATGTGGAACGTCAATATAATGCCATTATACGCTATTAGACAGGAAATGAAACATAACGGAACAGCCTTATTAACATGTTATATAGTTCGCTTCCGCGCCAAGAAATATAGTACAAGCAACTTTATGGAGAAAAAAACTATTAAATAATGGGTAGATATGATTTACTATCATTAAATATATCATTGTTACCCCTAACCCAACCCTAGATTTTGAAGTTGGGTAGGTAAATAAGTAAATAATTTTTTCTGCCAGGGCATACTTGAAAATTCATTATAATTACCCCCCCCCCCCCCCCCAAAAAAAAAATCAAAAAAAAAATCGACGAATTACTTTGTGGAGAAAAAATTTTTTTAATAACGAGTAGATAGGTAAATAATTTTTTTTCTGCCAGTGCATAATTGAAAATGCATTATAATTCAAAAAATGAAAAATATCAATAATTGTCATACATGTACTTGTACTAATGGAATGTGAAACAAATTCAATATCGAATTCATAATTTGATATTGTTTATCTTAAATTTAAAGATGTTTGATTCAATGACTGGATGTGCATGAATAGATTCATTATCATTTGTTTGTTGATGTACATGTTAACTTATATTGAAATATCATTTTAATGATAATGTACGTACTTCAAAGTATCTATTAATTCTTTAAAATTTGGTTTATAAAATGTCTAAAAGTATTTTAAAACAATGATATTTGATAAACTTAAGGTAATGTTATAAATGTAAATGTTTGTTAAGTCATATTTAAGTCATATTTAATGATTCTCTAATAACAATTTTACACAAAATCACTACACTTGCAGAAAACATCCTTCTTTAACAAGGAAATAGGTGTCTATACAAAGAAATATTAACCCAAATTTGAAACATAATGCCAGAAAAGAAAAAATGTAAATGATAAAGATTTTTGTAAATTCACCCAATTTAACTTTAATTATAGTCATTACCAAAACCAACTCTTTTGTTTCGGTCTATTTGAAAATTGACAAATTTATAAGAACTGTTTAAATTTTTCACAACATGATGAGTCTTTCATGTATCCCAGGTTTCAACATAAAATTTGGGAGACTTATTTCTCCCGACCAGAAAAGTGGGCAGAAGTTTGAGATATCAGGGAGACTGTCATTATTTGATACAGCATAGCATACAGGAATGATGATATACACAGATTCAACCTTAATTAAAATTGGATAAGAATTTAAGCAAGTTAATAAAAAACAACTTCTAATAGTTAAAGAATTAATCAACTAAATTTAATTAATTTAAATGTATTCATACATTTTATAGATGAAATGTTTTGTAAATATGCTACTTAAATGACAAATAAAATCAGTCTCTGTACTTCAGTGTATTTTGGAGGGATTTAGTCCAACCATTTGACCCAACTACAACCGTTGTGTAGAGGATCATTTTAATTTTTAAGATAATTGTAGACAGATGGTTTCGTGATTATTTTAGCATTAATTTGGCAAAGTTATTAACTAATAACAAGGTACTAACTAATCGAAGTAATTTTCAATACATAGTAGGGTAAATGTTGCATCACCTGAATTAATTGTAACCCATTATAGATAAGACAATTGCAAATCATTATTATTAACAACAGTGATAAACTAAGGCTGTGGAAACGTATTTTGAATTAAATGCTTATTATTTTAGTGTCTATGGGGTTAATTTACAAGATCGTGAACTCGTGAACTTCAGGGCGACTCTAACTTCTCTTTCGGAGGAAATTCCGGTGGCGAAGTTACCGATCATAAAGCGAGTATTTCGCCCATGTTGATGATCAAGGCTAACAAAATTATTCTAGAACGAAAAAGATATAGTTCTCCTAAAAAGGAATTTGGGAAAAATTAGGTTTCTTAAAAAAAATCTTTCTTTTCAATTTCGTTAAAAAAACTCAACAAATCAGTCGGCGGGATTTGATTAGGTCCGTCGTATTAGGGGAAACATATGTATTTTTACATGCAAAATGCAGCTCATATTGCTTTAAACAATAACTCTAAATGGCTTGACAACAAATTCGATTTTTCTAATGAATTAAACAGTATTTTGATTTCGCATCGTTTTGACAGTTATCACCAGACGCATTAACCGATTACCGGTAGAGCTCACTCGGTTGTTATATGATAAGGAAAAAAAATTTAAACACTAGTTTTATTAAAATATATATGAGAATTATCTGATTTTTAATCAATACAGTACATATATCTAATTAAAACAAAATATTATTAGCATTTTTTTCATAATTGATAAGTAACGGGATGTCCTAAGATTTTATTAGGAGCATTCTTAAGTTAGGATACATATGATTTCGAGATCAGGACTTACTACAGTAGACTTAGGAAGTGTCCTACGTTTTCCTCAATGTTTTTCATAGTCCTTGGATAGTTTTTTTAAACGTAGTCCTAGGACAGTTTTATAAACCTAGTCCAAGTATAGTTTTATAAACCTAGTCCTAGGATAGTTTTATAAACAAAGTCCTAGGATAGTTTAAAAAACATAGTCCTAGGATAGTTTTATAAACATATCTGTAGGTGTCGAATATTTTTTTCTATTTCGATGTCCATTTTTTAAACAAACCTCTTATTGTCCACTGATAGCAAATGTAAAGAACATGTACATTGACTTCGGCTACACAAGTGTATGACTAATGATTCTTTGGTTTATTTTATCCCCAACCCTTTCTCTTTCTGTTGATATACAGATTTATATTTCTTTAATCCTTACCAAATATGGATGTGCCCAAACCTAAATAAATTATCATATTAGTCCTTCTGTTTTGAGAAAAACATGTTTACGAAATATCATCAGCAAAGTAAACAATATTCAGTGAAAATGAATAACAGCGTTATTATGAAAGACGACAGTGACGTAACCACAGGTACTTGTAAACACACTCTTTATAAGCTCACCTGAAATAAAAGTTCAAGTGGGATATTCTTAATCACCAGTTGTCCGTTTGTAAACTATCAATTCTTTTTACTTCTTCTCCAGAACAACCGGGCCAAATTTAACCAAACTTAGTACAGAGCATTCTTATGGGAAGGGGAATCTAAATTGTTAAAATAAAGGGCGATACCCTTTTAAAAAGGGAATAATTGCAAAAAGTAAAAACAGGGTAGGTGCGTGTTTCAGAAAATTCTTCTTCTCAAGAACCCATGCACCAGAAATCCAAAAACATGTTTTGATACTATTAAAGCTTGTAAATATAGTGAATATTTTAAATTGTTAAAATCGTGACCCCGGACTAATACTGGGGCCCCAAAAGGGGTTCAAACTTTAACAGTTATATACAGGGGACATGTTTAAAAATCTTCTTCTTAAGAACTACGATGATAATATAGATTCTAAAATGCTAGAATTATTTATTTCGACCCCGACATCAATGAGTTACACTAAATTGGGATAGAAGTTTGCCAACTTCAAAACAACAAAAAGTGTGGATCTTAGTTCTTACAAAGTTTTGATTCACACACGTTAAGAAAGACACAGGAACAAAATACAGTAAAGATTATTGAAAGAATGAGATGTTTTACAATGTAGGAATCTTTGATACACTATGATGACTTTCCATGTTCTAATTGTTTCTAATACAGCTGGGAATGCAACATCTTCAAGAGCAATCGGATAAGGTCCCTCGACACACTAGCATTTTATTTGATGGATCTTTGTTTTCAAAAGTCTTTTACACACAGACCAATATCGGTTTTCAATTATTCTAAATGACTTTTTGTAATTTTTCAGTGAAACTGGAAAACTGTTTCGACTGCAAACAGTGTGATTTAGGGCTTGATTTGGTTTCATTTAATGTTTAATACAATTTTAATTACATTTTGGTGTGAAGCGACCCGGTCCTATAGAAAGAGAATCTAAATTGTGAAATTCATGGCTCTACCACCCCTGGGTGCAAAAAGCAGGGTCAAATTTTCAACAAGAGGCCCATTGGCCATATCGCTCACCTGAGGGAAAAAAGGCATGATAAAAGCAGCTTAATGGAGTCATTTGTCCCGTTTCTAACAGGATGATTTTAGTCATAATACAAATATCTGGACAATGTAGTAGAATACATGTAGATCCTATATAAATAAAAATCCATACCCCCCCCCCCCCGGATATTCTTATTTTTATTATCATTTGTCCCGTTTCTAACATGATGATTTTATAGTCATATTGGATGTTGAGCATTGCAGTTCTCAAAAAGATACTAAACAATTGTGTATATATGGGATATGCACTTTCATAAAACTCTGAACCCCTTGAGGGGCCCAAGAATCGTCCAGAGGCCAAGGTCTAAACAATTTTAAAGAATCAGCCAAGGTGAAAATGATTGCATATAAGTAAAAACATATATTATAACATTTCAGCTTTTGTGAATATTTAAATTTTTTCCTTTGTAAAATTGGATCTCCAACGTGGCCTCGCCTTACTCCTCAAGTTTTTAATTTGAACCTATTTGAATCTACATTGATTTATCTGAGGTTACTTTCACTAAAGTTACAACTTTTCTAGGCAAAATGATTTTTCCCAATATACATGATATATTCCTATATTAATTTTTGCCCCCCCCCCCCCTCCTCGCAACGTTGTGACCCCGTGCTATCCCCGGGGGTCATGATTTAAACAAACTTGAATCACCCTACCTGAGAATTCATAGACTTAACTTTTATCTTTTTTAGCCAATTAGTTTCTGAGAAAAAGATATTTAAAGATTTACTCTATATATTCCTATGTAAAATTTCGACCCCCCCCCCCAATTGTGGTCCCCCTACCCCCCCCCCCCCCCCCCCGGGGGGATCATGATTTTCACAACTTTAAATCTACACTACCTTAGAATGCTTTCACACAAGTTTCAGCTTTCCTGGCTGATTAGTTTCTGAGAAGATCTTAAAAGATTTACTATATATATTCCTATGTAAAAATTCGACCCCTATTGTGACCCCACCCTACCCCAGGGGTCATGATTTTCACAAGTTTGAATCTACATTACCTGAAAATGCTTCCACACAAGTTTCAGCTCATCTGGCCTATTGGGTTTTGTGAAGATTTTTCTAAGAAATTTCCTTGGTCCTTGATTTTCACAACTTTGAATCCCCTTTGCCTCAGGATGCTTTGTGCCAAGTTTGGTTGAAATTGGCCCAGTGGTTCCGGAGAAGATGTCGAAAATGTAAAAAGTTTACAGACAAACGGACTGACAGACAGAACGACTGACGACAGAAAAAAATGTGATCAGAATAGCTCACTTGAGCTTTCAGGTCAGGTGAGCTAAAATTCTTCCTACTACCACACATATGGGGAAAACTAAATGAATAGTAATGAAGCCCCTTACTAAAATTGTGAAATTCATGGCCCCTGGGTCAGGGGTTCAGACCGTAGAGTGGGGCTTACATGGTCATATAGTAAAAATAAAACAAATCTTAGAAAACCTTCTTCTCTACTCCCCTAAATATTTGAGAACAACTAAATGAATGGTTATGATGTCATGAAGCCCTCAACCTAAATTGTGAAATTCATGACCCCTGTCTACTATATTGCTCTATTATAGCAAAATAGTAAAATGTTTTAGACCTTAAAAACTCCACCCATATATTTGAGATAAAAATAAATACATGATAATGTCCAC
Organism: Magallana angulata; assembly: GCF_025612915.1. Classification (NCBI taxonomy): domain Eukaryota; kingdom Metazoa; phylum Mollusca; class Bivalvia; order Ostreida; family Ostreidae; genus Magallana; species Magallana angulata. Next base: position 38,689,467 of record NC_069116.1, read on the forward strand.
CAAGTCCTTCATCTAAAATGAAATTCATTGTCCCTCGAACAAGGATTCAGGCCCCAAAACTGCGCCAATCTGGCCACATAGTAATATTGTATTGATTTAATACTTTTTTCTGTACTATCACATATGTGGGAGTTAAAGTCATGTATTTTCATTAATGGCCATAATGTCCTGATGTTGATAAGTCGATTGGATTCTTCTGTTTTAAATAAAACATGTATAATAACCATCTTGAGTGTATCTATGAAAACATATAAACATAAAAGCTATCTTGAAAGTTAACAAATATGGGAACATTGTTTTCTATCAGTCTTGCATCTTTTCAATATTCGGTCATGCAATCTATTTTCATAGTTTTTCAGTTTTCACCAAGATTATAGGTTTCATTGTCCTTGTTGCAAGATTTTAGGATGGAATTTTAGGATGGAATTATCTCATGTCAATGTAATGGCGTACAAAAACATCCGTTCTTTTTTTTTTAACTTTAAGAAAACCAATTATTAAATTTCAAGAAAGAACAATCAAATGTGACTTATCTAGATCTAAGATAAACTCTACATGTAAACTTGTCATTGATCTATATTCGTTCGTTAGTCTAAGACGACTCCATTAAAAAAATTAATTTATTCGTGGAATTTTTCGAATCGCCTCAAGGATGTTGGCACCTGAAATAATAGTAATGCCAAGCATCCGAAAACCACTTGAATATAAAGATGGAAACCTAAATGTTCATTTATTTCATTTGTGACCTATGTCACATGCCATTTTTTTGAAATATGGGGTCCCAAACAGAAATGATAATTTTCCTGAAAGTTTTGCTAAAATTTGACATGGAAATTGATAATTTGAAGAAATCAAACAAATATTTACAGTTTAAACTATTATTTAGTTATGATTTTTATACAGTATGAAGTTGAACACAAGTATTGACTACGAAAGTGAAATCTAAGTCAAAGTTTAAAAAAATTCTTGCTTAAATGGTGGCTTCAAAGGCCAGTACATAAGAAACACAACAAGATATGTAACAAAATTTTGGAGTAATCAAATTATAACGCAAATAAAAAAAAATTGAGTATTGTCATCCTTCCAAAACTTTGCACACAAAAAGATTTATACATATTTAATGTCTCATTTAAAAGTTAAACAAGTTGGAGTCACATCTCAAAAATTTGAGGTATAGCATGAAATAAGCTAATTTAAGGCCAAAATTGGAGTTAATTTTTTATTAACTTCTATGAAATATAAGCTAAATATGCCAAAATAAACGGATAGAAATATTAAAATATTGCTTTAATATGTTTTAGAACATCATTAATCTATCGTAATACACAAATTATCTAGAAGTTTGGTCTGCGTTGAAAATTAGGAGGCTAAAGTAACAGTACTCTAAAACTAGTGAGTTCTGAAAGTTGTTCATTTCCTTATTGAAAACTTCTGGCACAAAATATAGCCCCTCACTAAACCCTGTAAAAATGTAATTTTTTAACAAGAGGCCCATGGGCCACATCGCTCACCTGAGGAACAATAGGTATGATAAAATCAGCTTGATGGAGTCATAATACAAACAATCTGGACAATGTACAATAATACATGTAGATCCTGTATAAATAAAATCCATTTTCCCCCTGGATATTCTTATGTTCATAATCATTAGTCCCCTTTCTAACAGGATGATTTTATAGTCATATCACATGTAGAGTATTGCAGTTCTCAAAAAGATCCTTAACAATTGTTTATATATGGGATATAAAACTACATCAAACTCTGAACCTTCTTGTGAGGCCGAAGAATTGTCCTGGAGACAAAGTCTTAACAAGTAGAAAGAATCATCTGGCTGATTAGTTTCTGAGAAGAATATTTTTGAAGATTTACTCTATATATTCCTATGTAAAACTTTAACACCCCCCCCCAAATGTGGCCCCACCCTACCCCCAGGGATCATGATTTTCACAACTTTGAATCTACACTACCTGAGGATGCTTCCAGTCAAGTTTCAGCTTTCCTGGCTGATAAGTTTCTGAGAAGAAGATTTTTAAAGATTTACTCTATATATTCCTATGTAAAACTTCGAGCCCCCATTGTGACCCCACCCTACCCCCGGGGTCATGAGTTTCATTCCTGGCTGATTAGTTTCTGAGAAGAAGATTTTAAAAGATTTACTCTATACATTCCTATGTAAAACTTTAACACCAACTATGGTGGCCCCACCCTACCAACGGGGTCATGATTTTCACAACTTTGAATCTACAATACCTAAGGATACTTCTACTCAAGTTTCAGCTTTCCTGGCCGATTAGTTTCTGAGAAGAGGATTTTTAAAAATTTTCTCTATATATTCCTATGCAAATCTTCGACCCCAATTGTGGCCCCACCCTACCCCCGGGGTCATGATTTTCACAACTTTGAATCTACACTACCAGAGGATGCTTCCACACAAGTTTCAGCTTTCCTGGCTGATTAGTTTCTGAGAAGAAGATTTTTAAAGATTTACTCTATATATTCCTTTGTGAAACGTTAACACCCACTATGGTGGCCCCAGCCTACCCCCGGGGGTCATGATTTTCACAACTTTGAATCTACACTACTTAAGGATGCTTCCACACAAGTTTCAGCTTTCCTGGCTGATTAGTTTCTGAGAAGAGGATTTTTAAAAATTTACTCTATATATTCCTATGTAAAACTTCGACCCACCATTGTGACCCCACCCTACCCCGGGGGTCATGATTTTCACAACTTGGAATCTACACTACCTGAGGATGCTCCCACACAAGTTTCAGCTTTCCTGGCTAATTAGTTTCTGAGAAGAGGATTTTTAAAAATTAACTCTATATATTCCTATGTAAAACTTCGACCCACCATTGTGACCCCACCCTACCCCGGGGGGTCATGATTTTCACAACTTAGAATCTACACTACCTGAGGATGCTTCCACACAAGTTTCAGCTTTCCTGGCTGATTAGTTTCTGAAAAGAAGATTTTTAAAGATTTAGTCTATATATTCCTATGTGAAACGTTAACACCCACTATGGTGGCCCCAGCCTACCCCCGGGGGTCATGATTTTCACAACTTTGAATCTACACTACTTAAGGATGCTTCCACACAAGTTTCAGCTTTCCTGGCTGATTAGTTTTTGAGAAGAAGATTTTTAAAAATTTACTCTATATATTCCTATGTAAAACTTCGACCCCCCATTGTGACTCCACCCTACCCCGGGGGCATGATTTTCGCAACTTTAAATCTACACTTCTTAAGGATGCTTCCACACAAGTTTCAGCTTTCCTGTCTGATTATTTTTTTAGAAGAAGATTTTTAAAGATTTACTCTATATATTCCTATGTAAAACCTTGAGCCCCCATTGTGGCCCCACCCTACCCCCGGGGGTCACAATTTTCACAACTTTGAATCTACACTACCTTAGGATGCTTCCACACAAGTTTCAGCTTTCCTGGCTGATTAGTTTTTGAGAAAAAGATTTTTAAAGATTTACTCTATATTTTCCTTCGAAAAACTTCGAGCCCCCATTGTGGCCCCATCCTACCCCCGGGGTCATGATTTTCACAACTTTGAATCTACACTACCTGAGGATACCTTCACACAAGTTTCAGCTTTCCTGACTTTATGATTCTTGAGAAGAAGATTTTTAAAAATTTCTCGAAATTTTTCATTAATTTCTAATTATCTCCCTTTGAAAACGGGTGTGACCCTTAATTTTCACAACTTTGAATCCCCTTTGCCTAAATATGATTTGTGCTAAGTTTGGTTGAAATTGGTCCTGTAGTTCTTGAGAAGATGTTGAAAATGTGAAAAGTTTATGGACAGACGGACGACAGACAAAATGTGATCAGAATAGCTCACTTGAGCTTTCAACTCAGGTGAGCTAAAAAAAACCAATTTTATTCAATAATATTTGTTTGGCATTGTAAAATATAAATATACTACTAGAATTAATATGTGATACAGAATTTTCAAACTAGAGGTGACCCAAAATAGCTAATCAAAACCTAAAGAGCGAACCTCTTTAAAATCTTTCCGCCTTGCACTGGCATCCTCATATCATTTCAATCTTTGTAAATAAGCTGATTGATTAATTTAAATTTCCGGCAAAAGATGTCGGATTAAAATTTAATTTTCTTTCTTAACCAATCTATAACTGAATTTTCATAAACAACTTCTTAAAATACTTGATATCCAATCAGATCTTCCTTGTTGTTTTCTATAATATTTACAATGACTTTGTTTGTGATAACACTATTCGAATCGATTTTGTAATGTACAGTAAAATAGATGCAGATGACGTATTGCTGGGACACAAGCGGGGTTGAAATAATTAATATTCTAATATTAAATGGTAAATATATATACCAGTGAGTAATAAGGAATCTTTCTTTGAATATTGTTAGGTGACATTTTTGGTCGGGGCATGATCAAATCCAATAATGATAGATTTCATCACGCCTCGACCGATATTATAACCTCATAATACTCAAAGAATGATTCCTTATTCTTTAACTAAATGTAAATCATTTACTAGCCTTCCGAAATAAAGTATAAAAGTTTAACCAAAGTGCATATTTGATATAAAATACAAATTGTACATAAATGATAAAACCTATGAGCAGAAGAAATAATATTCAGTTTTGTAAAATCCTAGATTTGTTTTGGAATCAAAACAATCGCCTTATTTTGAAACTGTTTACAATTAATTTGTTTTTGAATCGAAATTGTATAATTGTTTACTATAGAAATTTAATGAATGTCTTCTATCCGTAAACATATTTTTAACAGCGAGAAAAGTGTTAATAGACTTGTATTTCTCGGTTAAGCCTACGATCACTCACTGGTATATAAAGCCAAACACAGCTGAACGCTGCAAATAAAGCGACGAAATGCCGATTTTAAAAGAAAACAGAAGAATTTCAGCACTTAGAAAAGGAATAGTGTGCTTAGCAGCAGACAAAATGCTAACGAATGACAGAGAGAATTCGGAATCTTGTAGTAATCTAAATCGCCACACGTTGACAGGAACCAAGGACAAGGTGCGTTCACTGTCTGTGAATAACCCTCGTAAGATTGCATGTGTTGAAACACGGTTCATCATTGACCACCGAAGATTTAGTCATTCAGACGCCCTTGTAAAGCATAAAATCAACTTCCAAGTTAGAAACAGAGGTCTAATTCTCAAAAACAATAATGATGTGCAAAAAGAAATGCGACCAAGCAAACTCAAGTGTAAATCTGCATCCTCAAAATCAGCAAATGACTTTAACTGGGTGCCAATTCCGTATGATGAAAAAAATGTAGGCAAGCTTATTGAGGTATACGGTAAATCCAACGTTGGAAGAAGAAGTTTTCTTCACCTTCTGCAGTCATCAGAAAATCTTTCATGCAAAGGTAGGAGGACTTTTTATCTTAGGTTTTTTGGGTTTTTTTTATTACTTTTTTTTAATTTTTACAGGAATTTTTTTCTTCAAATGTACAGTATCTGCATTTCAGGTCAGCAATACGCCACCATCATGTGTACAAATTCTGATTCCTTGAGGTGTTTTACCTTTGAGAAAAAAGATGCTCTTTACGAAACAGTAAGTGATATGAAAATTGCTTCCTACAATGATAATGTCAAACGGACAAAATGCAAACTGATAAAAATATACACTAGACTAATTAATCATATTTTTTTTTAAAATTGCAGACGTCGAGTGAGGACGAAGAGGCAGACGCTTGTATCGTCATGTTCGCTGTTTCGGACAAAGCTTCATTTCAGTTCGCGAAACTCTGCGTCCAGAACATCAGGAAGAGTCATCGAGAGAACATTCCTATATTTCTTGTGGCAAACAAATCAGACATGATTCGGTATCGCAAGGTATCAACAAATGGTAAGCTATTTCAGACTTCTTTTCAAAGTTCTGGCCTTTACATAAAAAAATGAAATTTACAAGTTTTGTATTCATATAATGTAAGTTACGCCCGAGTTTTTTTTAATTAACATTTTTTAAAAATTCACATCGTATATTTCCCCTTCAGAAGCCATACGAGTAGCTGATATTCACAACTGCCAGTATTTCGAAACTTCTCTTACGATGAAGTACAATTTGGACGAACTGTTCAGAGAAATCATTAAGCAGGTAGACGAATCTGTGGCAGAGACACAGAAACAATGTTTCCATGGATTTGTCAACGCTGTCCGACGTAGACTTCAGCGTGCTTTCACAAGATAAGAAACGCTGCGTGCTCTCAAGTGTGATAATTGCTGACCAAGTCAATTGAAAACCAAAAACGAAAAAATATTAACACTCTTATACAATGTGGAAATATCAATAAATGATGAAAAACTGGTGTACAATGATCCTTTTTAATATATGTATCTTAAAGTTGAAACATGTATTTTGTTATTAAAAGAAACTACTTCATTAAAAAGGTGACCATATCATACTAGCGCAGTCGTAAAATTAACGGCCGCAAATAAAATGTCTTTAATAAGTGGATTTTAACATTGAACGAGCTATAAGAGTAATTTGTGACAGAAAATAAATCATTCCATGCTATAGTGAAACATTTTTTTTATTAAAAGAAACATATTTTTAAAATCAAATATATTTTTCTTTACCGGAAAGAAATGACACAATTAATGTTACTTTTGATGCATCTTTGAGGAATCAATTATGGTTTGCACATAATATCAGGACGTCCTAAAGAGGTTCACTCCTTAGGTTTTGGTTAGCCAAATAAACTTTATTACATTTTTACAGAGTTTAGTAAGGGACTATATTTTGGTGCGGAAGTTTTTTAAGAAGGAAACGAACAATTTTCATAACTCAATGTTTTAGAGTACTGTTACTTTAGCTTCCTAATTTTCCGCGCAGACCAAGCTTCTAGATAGTTTGTGTATTACGATAGATTCGTGATATTCTGAAAAACATATTCAAACAATATTTTGATATTTCTATCGATGTATTTTGGCATATTCAGCCTATATTTCATAGAAGTTAATAAAAAATTAACTCCAATTTTGGTCTAAAATTTGCTTAATTCATGCTATATCTCAAATTTTTGAGGTGTGACTACTACTTGTTTTACTTTTGAATGATACATTAAATGTATGTCTATTTGTATGCAAAGTTTTGGAAAGATTACATTACATTAATTTTTTTGTTTTCGTTACAATTTGATTACTCCAAATTTTAGTAACATCTGTTGTTGTGTTCATTATGTACTGCCAGTCAAGCAATAATTTTAAACTTTGACTTAGATTTTACATTTATAGTCACCACATGTGTTCAACTTCATACTGTATTAAGATCATAACTAAATAATAGTTTAATTTATAAATATTTGATTTCTTCAAATTATTAGTTTCTATGTCAAATCTTAGCAAAATTTTCAGGAAAGTATTCATTTCTGTTTGGGGCCCTATATCTAAAAAATGGCATCTGACATGGGTCACAAATGAAATAAATGAACATTTAGGTCCCCATCTTTATATCTAAGTGGATTTTAGATGATTGGCATTACTATTATTTCAGGTGCCAACATCCTCAAGTTGAATTTAATGATCCTCTAAAAATGGTGACATCACTTGGCAACAACTTGCTGCTTCGTTTCTATGCTTGATCCTGTGTTTCAAGACTCTTTATGAGTTTCCTAGAAACATTCGAGGATGAAATTGACAACGAATTCGAGATCTCTTTGAAATAAGAACACCAATAATGCGCACAGTGGTGGTTTAAAAAACATAAATTCGGCTGTTTCAATTTCAACAGCCGCCCGATTGTTGAACAAAAGTCAAATATTTGTATGTTTGTAAAACACTTATACCTCCCCCCTCCCTTGGAAACATCTCCAAAGAAAATGAACGGAATCTACAAATAATTGGAATTTTTCTAAGTCCAAGGCACATAATTCTGTCGAAAATTGCTCGATCGTATCGAAAATCGAAGTTGACCTAGATATTATTATGATAAACCTGTATACTAAATTTCATTTTAATATGTGCATCCTCTGCAAAGAAAATGAACGGAAACTGCAAATAATTGGAATTTTTCTACGTCCAAGGGGCATAACTCTGTTGAAAATTGCTCCCTCGCACTCAAAATCAAAGTTGACCTAGATACTATTATGATAAACCTGTATACCAAATTTCATTTCAATATGTGCATCCTCTTCGAAAAAAATGAATGGAAACTGCAAATAATTGGAATTTTTCTACGTCCAAGGGGCACAACTCTTTCGAAAATTGCTCGATCTCACCCAAAATCGAACTTGATCTATATTATTTTGTAAACTAAATTTCATTTCATTTTGTGCATACTTTGCGAAGAAAATGAACGGAAACAGTTGGTACACCGACCGACAGCAGCAGAGCAATATTCCCTCCCTTCTTTGAAGGTGGGGCATAATAAATAATGATAATAATTATATATATAGGTATTATCACCATTGTTACCCGACACACCAATCACAGAGATTACACGGTACAATAGTATAACCATCACGTCATTGAATCTCTGACCTCAGCGTCGGGACCCTCTCCAAGCAACGACAAATTATTCGAGGCATAACATTTATTGAATCATCACTTCAATGATACAATGAAAAACAATCACAGCTGCATCTCTCTGATTCTTCATCAACATGCTCAAAATGGGATGGGATGGGGCATCGATCTTAAAGAGAAGAACAATACCAGACAGCTTTAACAAGTAAAGTCTGGATAGCATTTAATTAATATCAATGTGATAGTATTTCAATAAATAGCAATGTGATGTTTTTATAATGAAGTCTTTTGAAGTTACTACAGAATGTGTTTTCGTCAAAACTACATTTTCAGGTTTTATCATCGAGACCATGAAAAATGCCATGCTAAACTTTTCATAGCTTTTGGTTCACAAGTAAATAGTATAAAATGTTGTAAATATTTGTAAATTTCGAAATCAGAGCCCACTGTTGTGCATGTATCGTGCGTTCCTTTATTTAAACACGAAGCCACATTGCTCATCTGAGCAACAAAATCTTCAGACTGTCTTTAAAGTATCAAATACAAAGTTTCAATTTAGAGGAGCGTTTATTTTGATTTTCAAGGCCTTTGAATTTTTATAAAAATATTCTAAGGGAAAATATTTGGGCTCCTCTTGTTGTCTCAGTGTTTAGGAATAAGATGTTTAAAGATTTTCTTCTATTAAATAACCCCCATTCTGGTCCAACCTTATCCCATGATTTGAAAAAACTTAAATATACATTACTTGATGATGCTTCCACACAAGTTTCAACTTTCCGGTCATATAGTTTTAGAAAAGATGAGTTGTGAAAGTTTAATACCAACAACTTTTAAATAATTTTAAATAATTTCCCATTCTATGAAGACCTGACCCTTCATTTGAACAAACTTAAATCCCCTTCAGGCAATATATAATAGCTTTGTGTCAAGTTTGATTGAAATTAGCCCAGTGGTTTTGGAATAGAAGACATATATTTGAAAAGTTTACACCTACAAAGACGACACCACCAACAAACAACAGACAAATTTTGATCAGAAAAGCTCACATGAGCCTTCGGCTCTGATGAGCTTAAAAGACAGAAAACACGGCCTACTAAATCTTAAACATTACCATGAAACTTTTCTCTCAACCAATGTTAGACAAGTGTAGTTTTTAAGTAGGTACATTAATACATTATCACAAATTTGCGTATATTCTTTCGTAAATCTTAAGAGTTAGTCAGTTTATTCACTAAAAAGAACTTTTTTCAATAATAGAAGATAATACTTACCTGTGTGAACTTTGTGCAGGGGACAATTTATCTGGTGAAAGAGAAGAATATGATCCTTACATATATACTCGTACATTTTGTGTGGATGCTTGATACAATGTACGCTTATTCAATACTTTTCTTCAAACTCATGAAAGGTCAGATATATGCAGAAGGTTGTTGCAACTTCATTGTATTTTCAACACAGTTATTAGCTTGCTCGCCACTCTTCTTCCAATTAAACAATTGGCAAATACTAAGGAATCGAACACCAATTGACAAATACGTGTACAATACACATCATGTTTCAGATACTAGACGTAAAGTACATGTATTTAGCACATTAATCAGGTATATTTCAATAGAATAATGCAAGTAATAAAATTTTAACAAACATTTCTTGTTATTAACTAAAAATATAAGAATTATCTAAAAATCGTTTGGACCAACTCGGCTCGACATAATTTGTTTTGTGATCATTTCATTAGTACATCCTTGGCTGCATGTACCAGTATTGATAAGTTTTTGAAATCGTCGCTTATTTAAATACATATTTTTACTGGTAATTGGAAGTTGCTAATTGCATGTTACATGCATATTATCCAAATATAATCTTACCTCCTCTTGCTGATTAAAAATACGTCATTATTCTTTTGTTTATAATTTAAAGGCCAAACAAAAGAATTATGACGCATTTTAATCAGCAAAAGCAGATTAGATAACATTTGCATCTAATCTGCTCTTGCAGATTAAAATGCGTCTCAATTCTTTTGCATGGCCTTTAAACTATATTTATGAATTGATATTCACACAGTTAATGGGCTAAGGGTAATCAAGTTATATAAACTTTACTTTTCAACAAGAATAGAATTCCTGGGTCCCCCGCCGGTCAAGCAGTATACTAGTATCGACCAAGGTTGATTTAGGAACCTGACCAAGGTATTAGTGGTATAAACATTTGGTATAAATTTCATTTAAATCCGTCAAAATTTGTAGGCATGAGAGCGCTCACAAAAAAGTGTGACGGACGGACGCACGGACGGACGCCCGCCCGGCATTTCTATGTCCCCGCTCCGCGTTTCGGCGGGGGACAAAAAAAAATCTTAATTGGGAATTAAATTATACTTTCTGCAAGTTTTATTTCAGTAAAATTTGCAATCAAATTGTATTTCAAAAGAAAAAGATAATGGATATATATATGAACTAGAGAAAAATGTTAAAATGTGTGTAAGTATACTGATACATTCATGAAACAATGTTAAAGTTTTACATTATTGCAATCCAATTGGCCAATAGCAGAAAAAGAAGGCATTCTAAATAAAGATTAATATTAAAAAACAAAAATGAAAAGATTGATCATCCTGGAAAATACATTTTTATATCAAACTTTATAAGTTCTTAATTCAAATGGGCATGGTCATAATTTGAAGTAAAATAAAATTTGAATTTTCTAAAGACATTTTCAACAATCAACTAAAATTTAATTGCAAGTCTTTGAGTTAAAATTGAGTTTCAGAGCTCACAATTATCTAAAAACATGTTGGTCATTTTTTGTTTACATTTTAAGAGAGGAATCGAAATATCAGGTTTAAAACAAATTTGAATGAATTTTTTGTAAAAAAACCCCACAAAGAACTGTTTATTTGTGACCCAAATCTAGCAAATAGTAAAATTCTTTTTGAAACAGAACTTTAATCGCTATTAACAGAAATAAGGTGCAAAACCTTGTTTAAATAACAAAGAATTACATGTATCTCAAATATTTTTTCATCTGACATTCAAAGTTTGGTATGAATTCACCTCAGTAAAGCATTGTAAACATAAAATTAGGAATCATTATATTTTTTTCAGTACATGACCATGCCCCTTAAAATGCATAACCACCAACCAAAACTGGAATACATTCAATGTAAATGCAAACCATTATAAAAGGACGAAGCAGTAACACTAATGCTCTTTTTATATTCTATGGTTTAAAATTGTAATTGCTTCTTTATGGTAAACAAATAATTACCTTTATCCTGAGAAGATGTTGTTTGGTGCTACAATTTACAAATGTTAAAGCTGACAAGAACTTGTAATTATGCATTAGTTCCCCTTCATTTCTAATAACCCTATATAAGTTTTTAATTCCGATTGTTACGCTCATCTCAACACACCCTAAATACGGCCAAGGGCACTATTCATGCTTCATTGCATTCATATTTTTTTTTCACCCGAGCATACTAAATTGGAAGGAGAGATACATGTATGTTGAAATTCATTTTGAACAAAACCGATATGACAACTACTGCACTGGTGAAAAATATCAAATGAAATATGAAACATAACAGACTGAAATCTAGGCACATACATTTAAAAAATTCTCGATCAAAACTTCTCTTTGTGTCCAACTTTATGTTTTATTGATTGTAGTTAATTTTTTAATCTTTTATAAACATATGACTACAATGTGTATAGTTCAATAATTTAGAAATCCATGCGACATGAAAGCAACAGATTGTAACTTTTTTGATCGTTATGTATACCCCAGTGGCAGTTGAGGAGCGATTGACACTGATACGGCACCCAAATGCTTTTATGAATTAATATTAGCTTTGATTAAAGTAAATGGATTATACTGGGTATTATTTTTCTAATATTTCATAAATTAATGAAATAATGAAAAATGACACATCAATGATTCCTTTAAGATTAAGGTCTATATCATAGACAGAAACTGCTAATTTAAAAAAAAAACCCGTTTCTTATTAAAGTTAACATTTTGGGATAATCATTAGCAACATGATAAGTATCAATTACTTAAGAATAGAATCTGAATGTTAAAGATTATACTTTTTTGATATATTTAATACTCAATAGACTCTCAACTTACCTGATTTCGTAACATTCCAAGATTATCAGAATGCTCCATGGGAGAATGTCTTAAAAGAAAGATATCATGTGACAACAATACTACTTATATATCATCTAATAAAATATTAACACTTATCTTTAAAAAAAACAACTCAAATTTTTCTGGTATTTGCAAACACTACTATTTGCAAACACTACTATTTGCAAACTAATGAGTGTATATTTTGATTGACAGTAAATTAAGACGGCTACTTATGTTGCAGACTGACCTGATTTGAACTCCTGCTCTTGCATGACCAGAACTGTAACACAAAGTATTAATTTTACCATTTTATAGAGGGAGGGGATGGGATTAAGAACATTAAGATTTTATATTGCAATGTTCTGCATAAGGCCTGCAATATTGATCTTTGCAAACAGTTCAACAACCAGTGACAGAAGGTACTGTGGAATCATCTTTGTTTGTGGGGGACCAATGTCCTTGGCTTCCGTGGGTAACCCTTGCACATTAATTTACATCCCCTCGAATGTATATACAAGTATTTGTTTATAGTATTTAATTACAAATTGAAAGTAAAACTTGCTACTGACAGAAATATGTTCCCATAAACCAGAAAAATTTAAATAATTGGAAAATAATATCTGGTAGAAATTTCATCTGAAAATATGGCCTAGTATTTACATTACCTTCTTTGTATCTCTGTTGAACTTTGACTCTGGGATGGAGAATTTCTGAGAGTTTCTGTAAGAGAGAAACAATATATTGCAGTTTTCTCCATATGCTAATCTAATCAATTTCATAGTCATATTAATGTAGCTGAAATAACTGAATACATGTATGGTGTCTTCCAACATCAATAGGTTGCAGAACTCAGAACATGGTGAAGATCTCTCTCTCCTCTCTCTCTCTCTCTCTCTCTCTCTTTTGTGTATGCGAGTACGTGTGTTTTTAAAAAAAAAATCTTATCATAATAGAAGATAATCATTATACTGAATAATTCTTTAAGTTAAACAAGATATTTGTGAGCCAATGCTCACTAGTAATACCCTGGCTCTGATGTGAATATACAAAATAAGCAAAGTCGGCATTTAACATGAAGTTGACTTCTGATTGGTACACAAATATAAATCCCAACAAATAGCATGCTTAACCAAAGAGTGAGTTTAAATTTCAAGCATCTTCAATGAATAGTTGCTGAGGAATCTTTTTCTAAGATTTGTTTGAAAATTAAGGCTAAAATTAACAGGAAGTCTTCATTTAACAGGAAGTTGATGTCCAATTGGTACAAAAAAAAAATCCCACCATATGGCATACCTAAACAAAGAGTATTTTAATTTCAAGCACATGCAATGAAAAGTTGCTGAGAAAAATGTGAGATAATTTTTGGTTTTGGAGACAGACAGATGGACAGACGGACACACAAGGGTAAAACAGTACACCCCCTCACCTTCAAAACGAAAGAATAATAAAGCATACATAATGAGTGGTCTTATTTGGGGCCGAGTACGACCAATTTTTAGCCAGGCTTTGCAAAATGTCAAAAAAGCTAAAATCTGTTTATATGCAAAAATGTTGGAGAGTGTGCTAGCTACACTACCTTATCAATAACCATATATCTTTGAGGATTTTGCACAAAAATGAATTTAGGGATAACAGTTAAAATTATTTTTTGTTTTATTATTCAAATCGTTGTGACAAGTTTACAAATCTCTGATGACTTTCATAAAGACAAACACCGTTACAAAATGTAATTTTTTACTCCTGCATATAATCATTTCATGAAATGGGGGAAGGAAAATCACTTGGGACTGACAACATCCTAAAGTCAGGAGTCAATAGTAAAAGAAAAGGAAAGACAAAGTAAATCCATTACATTCATGATTCTTGTGTATAATTTTGCAATGACAAATGTTTTTGTGCATTATTAGCAAAAAAAAAATTTCGAAGTTTAATATGTGAAGTAATGGATTGAAAACAATGCATCCTGTGTGATATTTTTTGGTAACTGAAATGATAATTGAAACTGTGTGCTTACAATGTGAACTTTTTTGTGAAGAAACAGAGCCTGACTTTCAGTATAGACCCTGAAACACACTACTTTATCAGCAGTACATTTCCCACACACTTCTCACACAATATACGGTGTGTATGATATGGTACTTTTCTTGCACAGTACGGTACACTTCTTGTACGATGCAACACGATTTTCACAAGGTACAGTACATCTTTCATACAGTATGATATGCTTCTTGTACAATATGTTTCTTAATGATATGATGTGTTTTCCATATGGTTTTTTTTAAATATCGATCTAGATCACATGAATTTCAAACTATTTCATTACTTAAGATTATCATAAGTTTAAATAAATATACAGTAATTGACAATGGACTTGTGTCTCCGCTACCTCAATTTAAGAGCATTCAAGAAATAGTCTCCTACATTACATCTTTTGCAAGAAGACATTTGTCATGATTTATCAGTAATAAATGGGTTTAACTTATGCAGAAATAATAAACACAATGCAAATAATTGGAGTTTTCCAAGTCCAACAGGTATAACTCTGTCAAAAAATGAGTTAATGCCTCAGCTTTTTTCTTTCAAAAAAAAGAAAAAAGAAAACAACATTTCAAGGTCAAAGAGATTATCCTGCTCATGGACATAAACTTGCAATTCATTTCTTAACTATACCTCTAGAATCCACAGATGGAGAAATCCGACTAGCTCCTCTTCCTTGTCTGACACCAACCTGCAAAACAGTTGAATAAGAAAATCAGCAAAAAACTGTTTTGTCTATAGTATAGCTTAGTTTAGTTTGGCTTGATTTATTGTTGTTTTTAGTGCAATTTATTGAGATTTAGCCAATAAAATATAAAGCTATCAAATTACTCAGCATTTTATTTCTTATCCTTCCATATTACACCCCTCCCCCAGAAATTATGCATAAATTCCTATATTTGCATCCACTGAGCAGTTGAAATCTACACAAATTTGTCTAACCAGTTTTTTAATCAATCAAATTTTTTGCAACTTAAAACACAAAACAAGAGGCCCATGGGCCATATTGCTCAGCTGAGCAAAATAGCAAACTAAGTCAGCTTTATGGAGTCATACAAAATATCCAAATATTGTAGTAGAATAGACCCTGTATAAAAAGTATTAAAATTTGTAAAATTCCTATGTAAATTAAATTGGATACCATAAAGTGGCCCAACCCTATCCCTAAAGATATGATTTTGACAAACTTGAATCAACACTATCTGAGGTTGCTTTCATTAAAGTGACAGCTTTTTAATTTTTTCTTCTCTTTATATATATGTATGTGAAAACTTGACCCCCTCCTTCATCCCATCACATTGTGGCCCCACCCTACCCACAAGGATTGTGATAGTGATAAACTTGAATTTTCTACACTATATAAGATTGCTTTTACTAAATTTACAGCTTTATTGGCTAATTGGTTTTGGAAACAAATTTTTTAAAAAGATTTTTCACTATCTTTTTCAAGCACAAAAGGATGAATAAAATGGAAAGTTCAGAAAGTTTACCTGCATGTAACTACCAAAGCAATCTTGAACTCCTGGTGAACCCCTGTATATTAATAAAATAAAACGAATATGATTAAGCAATTGTAAACAGATAGCCATGCTATGACCTTGAATTGCTAGTATTACATAATGGTCACTATGATATTTATGTGTACCTAAATACTGCGCACTGAATGGTATTAATGATAATTAACAGAATGAACTCTGTGACTCTTGTAGCAATGCGTAGTATTCCTAAATGATGTTATGAAACCAGGTGCATAATACGGGCATAATAATATCCAAATTGAGAGTTTAAAAACAAGTGTCATATTTGGCGATTCTGTGTCTGTAACGATAGCTCTAGTACTCTATATTGAGTCATGTATTGTGTATTCTATATATTAACCTTCGTAACCTTTTATGTCGTGTATGAATGAACGTATTATGAGTAAGTGATGCCTCATACTAGGTGGGGGACTCCGAGACCCAGGACTCGGAGACTCACATCCTGCACCCAGACTCTTTGATTGGCAGTTTTGACGGTTTTGTTACTTTATTTAGAAATAAAATATTAATCTTAATTTTGAACACTAAATGTTCACTCATGATCATCGTATATGGGCCGAACTAGTCAAAACTGTCCATCATAAGTAAAACCTTATATATACCCATATGAAATGAGATTGTGCAGACTCCTGATTTGGGCTGCTATTAGCTGATGTAATTGTAACTATACGATCACGCTTAATAAAACCGCTTGAGAAAGAAATACTGGACTTGTCATCACTAAGTTTGAGCTGACCCTCAATTGGATCCGTAAGACGGAAGGCTTACACAATGCTCAATGTAAATAATGTACCTATTAATGAATTAGGTTTTTTTTCGAGGCACATTCATTGCAGTTTGTCTTCTGACTTGGGGATTGGTATATGATTCATTATACTAATTAACGTTTCCTTAACACAATATATCATTTCTGTTTGGTGAATTAAGTAAAAAACTTTTCTCATTGATTTCCACAAATAATGTACATGTTCCTTAACTAATTGATAGCTTATAGATGTGCAGTTTACAGAACACAGTTTCAACTTCAATACACATAATGTTCTAAAATGTAATCAAGTACATATATTCAGATTATAACTTAATAAAAACCTCTCTAATTTCAAATCATCCACAGTAAGATTGTTAGAATTAAGTTAGACCTTGGTGATATCCGTTTTAGTTCTTGACTTGATGGAGGTGTTTTTCCAAGGAAACTTTTGGATCCAAATGGAGGAGTATTTCCTATAATAATAATAATGAAAAAAAAAAAACCAGAAGAAATAAAATGACAAAATTTATACATCAAAAACTGGTAGGTACATGTATAGTGAAAGAATTATACTCTAAGGAATTTTAAAGGAGGCTAGATGTCTGGCAAATTACTCATCAGTTTAACTTCAAACTTTTCAATATTTTTAGCCATAACTATACAGTAAACAAAAAATTAAAATATTTAAGGTTCAAAATTTGTCTTTTTTCTACATCTTTATACATAGCATTTTCTCTCCAGGCCATTATTATAGTTTTATCAGCCCCTTATATAGACATGTCAACTGGAAGCTTAAGAACCATGCACAAAGCTTTACTGCAACTCACACAATGTTGCCTACATCACAGTAATTTAAGACTACTGTCAAAATGATATCAATTAATCAGCCTAATCTTACATTTGGACTTTGAACAACACCTAATGTCATTTTAAAGGTACAATTGTAAACTGACAATTTATTTTGTAATACAATGTAGTGGAAAATTAAATCATAAGATATGAACTCAATAGTCAATATATAGCTACTTAATTTATATTCCTATAATCTAAGCTGGAACAGTTACCGTAATGTCGCGTGTATAAAACACACTTTTTTTTCAGCCAAAATTTGATCAAAAGTTGAACTATGTTGAAATATGCCTAAAATTTTACCCCATTTTTTAAAGCCATAATTCTTGATACCACAGGAGTAGTGACTGCCGATATAGCGTGTTATGCAAGTTGTATGAATGTTTACTAAATTTACTGTATCAGAAATACTCTTATTCTTAGTTTTATTTCCATGTATTGAAATATTTATTTTCTCTAAACACTATTTCTTGCATCAAACAAGTTTAAATATTGCAGTGTATTCGCCATTACGTAAGCAGCCACCTGTTGACTCGGTGCTTGGTCAATGTTTGTTCAATAATTTCCGGTGCCAGAAGCATGCACCTTTCTTGTGTCGGACTTCACAGGGTGTTTTTAAGTGCATGAAGATTGGCATTATTCTGATTTTATTAAACTTGATTACTTCGTGTCCAGTTATGCAGTTAAACATTATTGCTTTACATAGACTGTGCTAAAAATACAACAATCATTTGCACAACTTGATAATGATGATGTACAACATACATACGTTTCTTCATAATGTTTATTTAACAACAATCAAAGAGTTTGACTAAAATTAAAATTGTAAGAACTTTGACTCTAATAACACTTCCGATCAGGAAATTACAGTAATTGCGCTTGGGTATAAAATTATCATTAAACACCGATAGTTATTTGGAAAAATGGCGGCCATCGATTTTCATCGTCTGTGCTATGTTCAGATCGCAAAATTAAAGAAATTGCGCATAGATTTTAAAATTATCATGAAACATTAATAATTTTGGGGGAAATGGCGGCTGTTGATTTCACCATTTATTGGATGCGTATTATACATAGGACCTGTCATTTTTTGGTCAACTTTGGGGGTACGTATTATATACGAGTGCATATTATAGATGATACTTTACGGTAATGCTTTTTATATATACCACTTCATGGTTTATAAAGCATAAACTGTCCCCACCCAGTTTATACTTGTATAACTGGGTATCTGTTAAATTCATTCCTGAAAGAATGTGAAGTTTGCAGCCAGGTCATTATCAAATATATAAGATCAATAAAAGCTAATTTGACCTATAAAATAATCATTTAATACCTACGGTTTTGCCGGTCAAGATATGGAGGAGTAGTTCTCATTCCATACTTGGGATTCACCTATACAATTGAAATATAATAATGATAAACATGAAGTGGTTATTAAAATTAAATTGACATGTTTGTAAATCAAATTTATGTTAAACAAAGGCACTTACATAATTTGGGCCTATGATTGTTGTGCTACTTCTGGAGGCAGTTTGAGGAGAATTTCTGTAATAATATTAATTTCATATACATGCATTGTCAATTTATCAAAATGTTTATAGTGAACAAATCTACCTTCATTACTGTAAAGTGTTTTAGTTCTGGGTAGACATGCACCATCATCTCTACCAACTAGAGATGTGCAAGACAAAGGATATTATTATACTTTCATGTTAAATACTGAAATCTGATTGGTTTAGACGCAGTTGGTAATCTGTTCTATTACCCTCAGCGTTAGCAAAACACTAGGCAACGGGTAACACAACGAATTGTTACATGCGCGTAAATTATGCGCGTACGGTTCGCCGTAGAATTCAGTTCATTTCTATATAAAAGCAGTAAAATTAAGACATTCAGTATAATAAAATAAATAGTGCCTGTTTGGAAGGGTAACTGTTGAAATTGACACCCCTCGAAAACCATTGTCAACCGACGCGAAGCAGAGGTTGACAATGGTTTTCGAGGGGTGTCAATTTCAACAGTTACCCTTCCAAACAGGCACTATTTATATAATGGACAACTTCAATGCTAGTATTCAAATTCTGAATTAAAAGTACTTATACTTAATAGTAATGTATCTTGCATGTGAGCAATCTTATTGAGACATGTACAGACTTAACTCAAATAACTAGTAAGAAGAGTTGTATTGTAAGTGTTGTTAAAAATTCAACTACAAATTAATAATCAAAGTACTGAAGTACTGACGGGAGTTGATTTTATTGATTATCATTTATTTTAAAATCAATTTATCTTGCATGGCAATTAGTTTCTAGTTTGTATTTGAATTAGGCACTTTTTTATATATGAATTTTTAGACTTTTTCGACAAGAATTTTGAAAAACCCCATGTGAATCATGTTGTGTAATATTTAAAGATAGATTTTAACTACTAGTATGTATTAGTTATCGAAACAGTTTTAAAAATTGTATGGATCCAAGCACTATTGATATCGAACTCTAGTCTCGTTTAACTAGACGCTCGGCTGTCTCCGTTAATATCCGACAAGCAAGAGAGCCCCCTCTCTGCTTGTCGCAGATTTCCAGAGACAGCCGAGCATCTGGTTGAACGAGACTATATTAAATCTGGCGTAGGAATACATGAGACTACAAAAATATCTAAATTGTTCGTAGTATATAAAATTTGACTATTTTCAAAGTGTTTATAGATAAGTTTCGTTGAAAAACAATGCTTTAGCATACTTTACATTGAATTTTTTTTCTATTATTTTCAAGAACTTGGTCTTGTCAGCGGTATTGATTTGTGCTTAGGTCCAAACACTGTTTCACTTTCGGTTTGCTAGAGTAACTGCATAGGAGAGTTGATTAAAATCAACTCCCAAAAATGAATTTGAATACCATATAAAAACTGCATGCATGAAGCAGAACAAATAGTTTCACTGAAATCAAATAAAATGAAATTAAACCTTACTTGTTCGAGCTGATTTCTATGAGACTATGTTGCTGTATATTCTTTAAATAATACAGTATCATTAATCAAGCATACAAGCACAAAAATTAAGTATCATACTGTTTACTTTAAACCAACTTATATTCGCAACATTTCACAATTTACCTGAGATGAACTGATTTGCGGCAAATAATTTTTGACACTAAGCCTAATATATCTACACTTATTTCTTTTTTATTACAACTATTTGGCAAATACTGGTCTGCGGCGAGAAATATTCGCAACAATGAGGCTCTCGCGAACCTCACAAAAATTTCTCGCACCTTACTAAAAGTTGGTTTACAGTATGTTTTTCATTTACAAAGTTTTTGTTAACTATACTGTCAACTTCTTATATCTGGCTATGTATTCTATTTAGTAATTTTGGTGGAGATCGGCTTCTGCTAAATTATGAATATCAATAAATGCCTTACATATTTGTTCAAGGAAATATGCACCATAGCTATAGCCAAGCCATTGCCTACACAATAAGCTTGGCTAAAAATTAGGGATATGGAAATTGCTAAAAGGTTCACCGATCACCCTGTCTGAATGATAGTAACCATTTACAAAATCAGTTCAAAAGGGCCCAAATTTCGAGGAAAAAATGGAATAAGAATTTCTTAGTAATATGCAAATCTACACAATGTGTCCTAAATACCTCCAAAGTTTAACATAATTCCATGAAATGGCTTAAGAGGAGTTGCGCTGATGAAACAAGATATCTGTGAGCCAATGCTCACTAGTGATACCCCCGCTCTGATGTGAATATGCAAAATAAGCAAAGTCGACATTGAACAGAAAGCTGGCATCCGATTGGTACAGAAATATATCCCACAATATGGCATGCCTAAACAAATAGTGTGTTAAAATTTCAAGCATCTGCAATAAATAGCTGCTGAGAAATCTTTGAGGAAAATTTGTTTGAAAATTTTGGCTTAAATAAACAAAGTACTCATTTAACAGGAAGTTGACATCCGTTTGGTACAAAAATACATCCAGCAATATGGCATGCCAAAACAAATAGTGTATTAAAATTTCAAGCATCTGCGATAAATAGTTGCTGAGAAATCTTTGACGAAAATTTGTTTGAAAATTTTGGCTAAAAATAAACAAAGTACTCATTAAACAGGAAGTTGACATCCGATTGGTACAAAAATACATCCCACCATATAGCATGCCTATACAAATACTGTGTAAAAATTTCAAGCATCTGTGATAAACAGTTGCTGAGAATACTTTGACAAAAATTTGTTTGAAAATTTTGGCTAAAAATAAACAAAGTCGTCATTTAACAGGAAGTTGACGCCCGATTGGTACAAAAATATATCCCACGATATGGCATGCCTATACAAATATTGTGTAAAAATTTAAAGCATCTGCGATAAATAGTTGCTGAGAAATCTTTGACGAAAATTTGTTTGAAAATTTTGGTTAAAAAATAAGCAAAGTCGTCATTTAACAGGAAGTTGACGTCCGATTGGTACAAAAATATATCCCACGATATGGCATGCCTTAACAAACACAAATTTCAAGCATCTGCGATAAATAGTTGCTGAGATAAATGCGACAGAAATTTTTGTTACGGACGGACAGACAGACAGACTGAAGGACAGACAAACAGACAGACACACAAGGGTAAAACAGTATACCCCCTCTCCTTCGGAGCGGGGTTATAAAAAAAACATGACTGACGGGTTAAAAACGTAAGTGACGTTCCCTTGCAACTTGTTGTGTGGGGTATAGTGAGAGCATTTAATTAACATTTATTTTGTATATACATATAGTCCTTTTCTACTTGCCTACTCCTGCCATTGTTGACAAAAGCAATGTTGAGCAAAATCATTGTTAGATATTCAAAATGCTACATAAAGGAGGACACAATCTGGTAAGATTTTATTGTGAGATAAAACAATTCATGTTGCTTTTAAAATTCATAATTACTTATTTGCCAACAAACCTGTTACTGTTAACCCTTCATTCCTTATAGTTTCTTTATAGCTTAAAATCTTTTAAAAATGCTATGTGATGATATATAATGTATAATTACCTGTTCTTTTATAGCTCTTTTCAAATAAGCAATTTCCTCTTTGGAGTTTGTTAGTTCTCTTGAAAAAGAGGTAATACATATATCACTTAAATATTCAATTCAGCCAAAATAATGAAGACATGCACAGAAATAATTTGACATATCTATTTACTGATATATATCCCCTTCCTTTCACTTAATAAAGTGTCTGGTATAATTTTACATTGTGTTAAAAAAATATATGTCATTTACTTTTCTTTTCAAAAATTCATTCCAATTATAGTCTGTCCCAAGATATGTATGCAGCACATTTGGACAGTTTAAAGAAAAAAAAATACACATACCTGTAAAAGAAGTGCCATTGAAATCAATGAAAGGGAAAATATCCAAGATATCTTCATTTACACATTAACATTTTTCACTTGGAAAAATTGACAGGAATGAAAACATATTTATAATGAGAAATGTTAACATCTTTTCTCATCCAGAAGAAACTTAGAATATCTCCCATAATTTTTCAACATTATCATCTTATGCAAAATCCATGTAGACCTTTTTATTTAGCAGTGTATTGAATTCTCACACTCTAGAGGCAGTGTTTCAAAGAAAAAAATCTTGGGGTTTTTTCATACTGTAGCTGCACTGCATGGGTATCTGGTTGACAGATCTAAATCTACCGTAGAGCCTAAGTTCTGCAACTATGTTTGAACCCTAAGGTATTTACACATATCGAATAATAAAGCAAAATGTGCTGCATAAATATGTAAAAGAGGAGGAGGAATGATCTACACCAGGCTCGACCTCAGGACCGTTCAGTTTAAAAACCAATGCTCTACTGACTGAGCTATAGAAGGGTTAACCCACTAGCTAGTGCTTGTAGGAGCGTGGCAGTACTAAGTCTATTATATCTATTGTGTATTAAATACACACTATTACAAATATTTTGGGACAGGATAACTTACTTCTCAAGTTCTTGATTGTATTTGTATAGCTTTTGGGCCTTTTCCATACACTCCTTCAGCTTATTTAACTAAAAAAAATTCCAAGGAGTAGCCATATCAACTTGTAAGTTATGATTAGCCTTATCAACATGTAAGTTATGATTGGCCTTATCAGCTTGTAAGTTACATGTATGATTAGCTTTATCAACTTGTAAGAAATGATTAGCCTTATCAAATGGTAAATTATGATTAGGCTTATCAACTTGTAACTCATGGTTAAAAAAAAAAAAAAATGTTTTCAATAAAAATTGTTTATCACCTGAGCAGCAAGATATGACAGGTATCTTCTTCTGTGACTGTTCTGAAACTCCAATACCTATACAAATACCAACCTTGTTTCATGTAATAAAAAAAACTATATTATTTTATAGTTCAGCATAAACCCAACCTTCATTTCCATGCACATCTTTGCATGATGTCAGCATTGTTTTACAACAAAAGACAAGTGTGATACATGTACCACTTTACATATACATGTATAATAGATTTTTTTTATAGATTGTCAATGTGGGCATGCAGATTCAAAATGAATCAATTATTTATTATACAACAATATTTGCATGAAAATAAATCTGTGTACTACATTAAATTTTATTACATAAAACATGAGAAAAGCAGTCAACGTGACAGCAAACCAGGTTTTCTTTTGTGTATAAAACAGCTAGTAAACATTATCAATTTGTAAACCCTGAATTAATCAACACTACCTATACAGAGAATTGGGGTACACAGTATACAATATTTTGCCAAAAAATAACTAATTTCAATAGCTTATATTTTTCATAAATTATCAAAAATCAAAATCCAAGTAATATGCACATCTCTGATATGTTCAATTTATCTGCAAACCACAACTTCCTATCTAAAGAACTGTAGGAGGAGTTATCTGCACAATAGGGGTACCTTTTTTGCAGCCGCCCACCTGACCATCCGCCCACCATTTTTACTATTTCAATAACTAGAATTTTCCTTTGGAAAACTGGTTAAAAAAAAGTTTTATTGCCTCCTTTGCTCAGTTGCCCAATTGATGTAAAAACTATATACCAATTCGGAACATCATCTTTTCTTTTTGGAAATACAGTTGTTAGGTGAATTATTAATTCTTTTTATAGCATTAAAAATGGTAATTTTTTAATACTTCAACCACAGTGTTGAGAGAGGGCAAGCAACAGTATTTAAAAGATGGCCTCATGTATATGAAAGTTAATACTGGTATTAACTTTAATATGCATGCCGGCAAGCAAATGTACTAGTAGTGCATGTACTACAGGTTACTCTTGATGGCTCATACTTTGATCCCTCATAGTTCCTGGCTCAATGTGAGTCTCCCATCCTAATATTTTCACCTATAAAACTGAGCAAATTTACTCTTGATCTCCTGAAACCCTTGTTCTCTCAAAGTCAAAATGTATATTAATCTAATGTCATAATCTACTGTAATTCACCCTCGACACCTCATAGTGGCGATGTGTACGCAAACTTTACGTAATCAACACCTATACCTATACCTGGGCATTTCATTGGCTCCATGCGTTAGAAGCGTGACTGTTATACCAATTAAGGTGTCACTTACTTTTAATTGTACTGCTGGAGGATAACTGATTGATGATTAATGCTATTGTTACATGCTCTTTAAATAAATAATAATTAAAATCCTAAAATAATATTGAGGTGCCCTGAAAATGAGAAATAATTATGGGATGAAGCTGCATGACCTCACACAAACTTTGAGTCAGCGTTAAAGACATGAAACTGCAGATATTATGCAGCAGTAATATAATATTTATTTTTTAAAAATGTGTCAATCAATGATCAATGTTTGATACATCAAATTCAATACATTGTCATTGGTACAATATTAATGATATCATGTTGTTTTTCATGATGAAGTGAATGTGTAATATGATGTTTGTATTTCATAGAATAATAATATCATGAATATATATTTTATTCAGTTTAAAAAAGATATATGAATATTCATCTGGAAAAAATTGTGAGGCACTGTGTAAAATAAATGACTTAATCATTATATCCAGTCAATTTAACCCGAAAAATTCTGAACTCTTGATAGCTTGAAGATTAATCACTGCAGGTATTACAGATTTTGAGGTTTCAAGAGTTACCAGTATATTATGTAATGAAATTCTTTTACCTGTATTATCTGTTGGGTGTTTTTCTTCACTAATTCAACAATGTTGGTGAAAAAGATTTGAACATCTGGCCCCATCTGATCAAATGCAAAAAAGTACAGAATATTGTCAGTATATCAATGATTTCATTACACAATGGCTAGTGTAAATACATGCACACTAACCTCAGACTGCACAGGAATAGACAATCAGTCAAAAACACTTTACATTGAACTGCAACACAATGCAGCAGTTTGCTATCAGAATAGAATTACATGACTCTTTCAACTGTTAAGAAGTACTGTAAAAACAGCTGCAATGCACGCATACTGGTATATGCTGTGTAATTAAATTTCCATGTGAAAAGAATTTCGGAGAATGTTTGAACAACATAAATATTCATAAAATGGTCCTTATGAATCCTATGCCAAACTGAGAAATAGCCTCTCTTGATTTTTGTGCGAATTTCATAAAACAAAACCATTGTGTTTTGATTGCGCTCTCTGGCGTTATTGATTATAAGAGCCCCCTTAAGGTGCCTCACTACACTTTGAAATAGTTTCTCAAATCAGCAGAAAATCACTGGGTAATATAATGGAAAGCATGATGGATATACAGTGTATGTCAAATAGGCAAAATAAATTGCAATTTTAGATGAAAGATATGATCTTTTTTCAAAAAGTTAATAGTTCAGTCAATTAGGAACAAAAGCCCCAAGCAGATTTGAACTCATGAAGTACGTGCTTTCACAAGCTCAATCCTTTTAACCACTGAGCAATGAAAATATACTGTTTCAACTGTTAAAAATCGATTGAAATTAACAATTTAGCAAAAAATTTGAATTGCAGTCTTGTGACAAAATGTCTTAAAAAGTATAAGTTTAGGTGTAGTGAGGTACGTTATTTTTTCCTTTGCAATCCAGGGCTCACATAACCGATGTATTTCACATTTGAATATCTAAATAAAATTTTAAGCACCTACTGATTTATTTCATCTTAGAAAAAACATTCTAAAAAATACTAATACTGTATATTCCTAATTAAACTTCAGGTATTAATATATATGTAAAATTGCGAGAAGCAACCCTCCAGGATTTTAAAATCTCGCTTTCATTTTTCAGACAATTTTGAATCAAATGAAATTGTAACAAAAAAATTGGTGCACACACTTTTATACTCTCGTGGTTTGATAGAAAACAGCGGGACTTACATAATATAAGAAATTAACAGCATTTTCAGGGTGTGAAATAAAATGACAGAATCAGGGAATTTAGAAGTACTCGTATAAAATAAGGAATCCTCAGTGAAAAGTTCTTCAAACAGTTTTATGAAATATTCTGAATACATTTCTTAGATTTGATACACAAATCAATAGCTTATTATTTGAGCTTGAAGACTTTATATTTCACTAACATGCTAAACAAGCTCGATGTGTGGATTTTGGAAGGAATCTAGGTGCATTAAGGACAGTGAATATTTTTTTTATTCAAATAATGTTTTGCATACACAGGGTGTTCACCTTTTTCGGATTTTCAACCTTTTTAAAACTTCATTTGAAATTATAGAAATGGGTAAATATTTTGTGAAATGCAAAATTAATGGTATTACATGTTCAAGTATAACTTATCAGCATAGCAGCACATTGTATTATAAAGAGCTAGTTTACATTTACTAGTTTCTTGTGTGTTTCAGCAGATGATGTTTAATAAGGATTCTGGGGAGAAATATCATTGTGATGGATGATTAAATTTATTAAATTTAAACTTAGAATTAAATTTTATTTTACATCCACATATTTATTCAGGAAGACATAAATATTAATTAATTTTTAGATCTATCAGCCGGTACATGCATCATTTATACCTTTGACCACTTTATATACGAATTATCAAACACTCCTTTTGGAAGTGATGAGTAATTCCATGCAATATCATACATTGTACATGTTTATCTTACAATACCTGTGATATACAAGTTAACCTAAAATTTTACTATAATTAACAAATCACAGTACCTGTTACTCAATATATTAACACTCAGCAAATTTTTTAATGTCAGCATAAAACACCTTTTATGAATAATAACTTTAGTTCGTTATATAATCTTAAAATCCAATGTACTGGTACTTATCTGTTCATCATGATATACTTTTCGTCATCCATATTTTTCTATTTTTGCTGTACTTGTTATTTGTTTGCATTTGTTACATAAACTTCTTTTTTTTGGACATAATGTAAAGTCTAGCGTATAGTACGCACTTTTT
Source organism: Magallana angulata (assembly GCF_025612915.1). Taxonomy (NCBI): domain Eukaryota; kingdom Metazoa; phylum Mollusca; class Bivalvia; order Ostreida; family Ostreidae; genus Magallana; species Magallana angulata. The sequence goes on from NC_069116.1 coordinate 38,717,665, forward strand.
TCAGCCAAAATTAGACCAAAAGTGGGGGGTGCATATATGTATATATAGGAACAAAATTTTATCCCACTTTTTCAGGCTGTGATTCTGGATACCACGGGAGTAAGACTGCTGATATTGCATGTTATGGACGTTGTTTAGGTATTACTTATAAAGTTACCTCGTATTCCATAAAAAATGCTTGTCTCGTATCACAGTTAATTTGAGTGCAGGAAGGTTGATCTATTATGAGGATTTCATTGAAAATGTATTCTTTATGTATCCCTTTATGCAATAATTGTTTTACGTAATTGCTGTTAAAATAGATTGATCCTTTGTATAACATGATGATGACAATATTTGATATAGTAATGTGTATTGGGATGCGAGAAATAATGACAGACCAGACTGGGATTAGAACTTAGGCCCCCTGAATCTCTAGTCAGGTGCTCTACCAACTGAGCTATTCTGGCAGCGGTATTTGAACCTGTCTGACCGTCACATTCCTCCCCCTTAAATGATCTTTGCCCTCGAAGATCATCCTAGGCACTTCCCCTGGCAGGAGTTAACCTATCAGTTCCAGGGGTTGGTCACGGCACTAAATGTAATGTAGGATGGGACCAGGGAGAAATAATGACGGACCAGACCCCCGGGATTCAAACTCGGGCCCCCTGAATCTCTAGTCTGGTGCTCTACCAACTGAGCTATCTGGCGCTGGTATTCGAACTGGTTGACCGTCACAAATGTTTATTTAATAAAAATCTCAATTGAAAATTTCTGTATTTTTTGGGTGTGTATTAAATATTTCAGGAACAGCAGTTTTTTTCAGCATACCATATATCCGGGTTTTTTTGCGTGTCACAAAATTTGCGAAAAATGGGGGAAATCTATAACATTTTAAATTTACGTCTGTCCTTTTTGGGGGATTTGAAAAGTTTCCAATAGAAAATGATACAGGATATAATTTCTGCATATTTAATTATTTGTGATTTAAGAGAGGTCCCCCAAAAAGTGAAAATTAGATCATCACGAAAATTACCAGATAAATGGTATATGATATCCAACTCTTGGTGGTGGTTATTTTACATGTTGTTAATTATAGTAAATGTCACTCACCTTTGCAGAAAGTGGAATAACATTAACATTGGTGGAGCCACACATCTGACATTTTGTCTTTGTTGCTACAAATTAGAACAAAAACATCAAATCTGACAAATAATGATTTTTTCAAGGTGTAGGTCACATGGTTGCAAGAATATCTGAAATTTGAATCTGTCAGAATGGGATATGGGAAAGTATGGCAGTTCACATGGACCTTGACAAGGAATCAACAAGAGTACTAGGTATATGATAAAGAGAAAGAAATTATGATTAAAAGATTTTGAAAATAAGGCATAAATACGCTGAATAATTTATACCATAAAGCCCCATTCTTGAACAAGAACTGGCCCCTTAATCAAGGGTCATCAAGAGTCATGATTTGATACTTTTTGCACTCACTTGGTTGGTAGACGTTAGGGACCCATTCCTACTGTATAACTAAATAAATTTGAGATTGCCTGATACATGCCAAGGATTATGGGGAATTGCTTTGGGGCAGTTTTCCTGGCTTTTTAAAATCTGCATGGGATCAGACTGGACTGGGTCCTTGGAAATTAGAATTATGAAAAAACTCTACCTAGGTACTGGTAGTACATGTAATTAAACTGTTAAGAATATAAAAAGAAAAGCTATATCTATACTACCTGTACTAATTAAATTATGGACACAATTTTTTGTGTTTTAATACCAATAATTTGGAGAAAATAAAATGTCATTTTTTTTTTACATATCAAAAACATTGCATGTACCAAACTTATAATCATTCTAATCATGCATATTCATATTGCTTCCTAATTAAAAGTGCCACTTGGTGCTTGTTTTTGTGCATTCATGCAGCCACTAATTCATTTTGGTCATATTGATGCCTGTTTGTTTCCATTTCTGTTGATTTTACTTTTTTTTCTTTTCCAATTTTTAGTGATTTACAATTTCCAGGATCTTTGCCTGAGAAAACACTATAAATCAATTCTGTAATTGTAATTTTGTCCAATATATTTCATCGATGACCATTTTTAAAAAGCTGAAAATGGTAGGTGTAATCAAATCCAATAAGCCTGAAGGACTTAATGATAGGTCTGATCACCTGGATCAAATCTAAAAAAGCCCAATTAAATGGCATTTATACAATAGATTTGACCATATTGATCCCCTCATAATATACCGGTACTCAAGTCAAGGAATGATTCCTTAAATATACATGTATAGTATACTATTGGTTGATTTTAATTATATTCATGGATATCATATATCAAAGAAAACAGTTGGTTTTGCATTATAAATATATAGTCATTAAGACACATTGATGATATCATTTTTTACTGTTGAATGTAAATCACCAATGACTGATTTTGTTAATTCAAAAATGTATTCTTGTCCCTTCTGCTGCTGTGTGAATGACTGTATTATGTAACGTTATACATTCCTATACTTTGTCCAATTTAAGTTTGTCCCTCCAACATGTTTTGCTTAATATTTCATTACTATAAATACCAGTAGCTTGGTGTCCTAATTGATACATTCCGCCACTAATGGCGCACAACCATTTCTAGTCTGTGTTCGTCATTTTATCAACACATCAAATTATTTACAAAAAATCATGTAGCAATGCACTGGAAAGAAATGGTACTCGGCAAGAACTAGCTGGCAGCACACCAGTAGAGAATTTAAAAGAATTAAATAACAAACGAAGGACGTCAGATTTTCACATTACAAATTCCCATAAGAAATGTACATGTAAATTTGATTTCCGTACCTGTGAATTTCTCCGGATATAGAATTAAGTGAGAGAATGTATGAAAGACGAAGAATCTTAGAAATTGAACCATATATTAATTGATTTCAATTGACTTTCCCTGACAGGTATGTGACTCTCCCTGCAAAGGTCTCTGTATTTCTTAAAGAAATAAATGAAAAAGTGAAAACGGTAATTTGACCTGGAATTGACTAGAAAGAATAATCTTACTGTGACCAGGCTACGCTCAGGTCACAGTAAGAATTCGTCCCATATACTTGCAATGTAGCAGCCGCAAAGCGGATCAGCTTCGCATTGTTTAATATAATATGCAGAGGAAAAACACATTTTTATACATTACAAACCTTTTTTAACATGCATATGTAGTTTAGTTAACAAAATATCCATTTAATGAGACGTACCAAGGCATTTTGTTAAAATATGTGTTTGAATTTGCACAGGATGAACCTCTGCCATTCAGTCAACTGAAAGGTGACTAAAAGGTAATAGCTGAAAAGTGATTGATTGGTATAGCTATGCCATTTAGTCACCTTTCAAGACCATTCAGTTAACATTCAGTTGACTGAATGGCAGAGCTTCATCATGTGTTGCCTGCCATTTTGTCGGAAATCGCACTTGGAATGTCTTGGATTTTATCTTTTACATGGCGACCATAAACAGGGAATTTTCAAACCTGATGTGAAAGGTGGCAGCCATTTCATTGCAAAAACAGTTAATGTGGTAATATGGGGTTATAAAAGAGCAACCATGTACATAATATGTAGGTATTTGTGACCAATCATATGAAAATTTTAGGGAAATACAGTGCGATATAATTTTTTTATTTGCTACAAAGTGAGTATATGCACAGGAGTCGGCGATTTTATCAATTTGTTGTAAATAAATGAGAAACAAGCAAAATCCTACCAGTGAGCTTCGCGAGCGTAGCGAGCTTCGCTAAGCTCACGAAGCTCACTGGTAGGATTAGTGCCTGTTTCTCATTTATTTTCCAGAAATTGATAAAATCGCCGACTCCTGTGGTATATGGGACGAATTCTACCGCTAAACAGGGTCCGTAATACATCTATTATTTTAACGATAGAACATTCTACAGCTGTTCTATCTAACGTTAGGGATTGACTAGACTATAGCATATTCAGTGAAATTGCATAAAGCCTACCATTCTCAACACAGGCATCACAATAGATATGGCCACACGTCGTGAGTCTAAACTGAACAGGAGCCGTCCCTGGTCGTAAGAAACAATTATTGCAATGAATCCAGTCTCCCATCTGAAAAACAGAATTGCAGAACAATAAGAAAATTTCTACAGGCCGACACAACTGTAACTTACGGTGCACAAAAAACGTACTGTTGCCCATTTATTTTAGAAGTACAGTAAGATCACATCTCATTTTAGAATTAATTATAACGAAAATCACCTTCCTAAATATTTGATGAAAAATTAACCTAAAGTTAAAAAATTCCCGCGCCAGCGTCTGCTGTTAAATAAAATCAAGTTGTACCAAGTTGATTCGACTCGTAGTTAATGTTATAGGGCGTAACGTTTGTTTTCTTTTCCATTTTTTTTTCATTAAACAATTATTTCTTGTATCAGATGATTTATCTTTCATTAATTTATATTTTATATTTTTGAATCAAACTTTACGGAAAATTTTAGATTACACAGCGTAATGTTCTATTTACCGACCGTGTGCTATATCCTGCTAATTTGGTGACGGACGAAAAGTCCAGTATTCTTCATTCTACTGAGAATCATTTGCATATATAACAACGCATTGTTTATAGGATAGAAGGAGAGGCGCTCAGGTCAGATTCAGATATGATATGTCTTTTAGTGCGACCGTTAGGGCAAGCGCAGCATTTAATATGTTTTACGGTGCGACCGTTTGGGTGAGCGCAGCATGTGATCAAACAATGAATTATAATAAATCAATAAAAATAAAATTAACAACGTAAAATTTGAATGCAAAAAAATAAAACATACATATTTTTCGGTAAATTTTCATTATTCATAGTTTATAAGATTTGTTATAATTTATTTATTTATAAGTAGAACAGTAGTTTAATCTTAGATACAATGTTGTTGAATAATAAAGATTTTAATATATGAATATTCATTGCACTGTATCTCCTCTTTTAAAGTCACTGTAACGTCAGTTCATCCCCCTTTTTTGCAGAAGATATTTTTTCTTAAACCTACATATAAAACTTGACTTATCATAGAGCTCCCCCCCCCCCCCCAATGTTAAAAAAAATAATATTTCATTTCTTCCCAATTTACACATAGAAAATCGACTTAGCATGGATTTGCCCCCTCCACTTTTAAAAAGAAAATTAATGTTTGATAATTTTTTTTTAATTTACACTTAAAAATATTTGCTTATCATATTAAAAGAACATGGTGCCCCCCCCCCCCCCCCCCCTGTTATAAATGGAAGTGAAAATGAAGAAACCATTGAACTGCTAAAGAGCTGAAGGATTAGAATTTTCATGATTTTTTTTTCCTTTTTGCTTGCAAAGATTTTTTGGATGATGAGGCTGCCATCCACCCACCCACTCCCTTTTAAAAATGGCGATGCTACGTGTACGTTCCAGGAATTTACCATACTTATAGTGAATAAAATAAATGTGAGCATTCATCCAAATGAGTGCAATTTACAACTGTTTCCTGTATCTGAAGAAATGTCCTCATTCTTCAGCTGTTCTTTAGCTTAGCCTTTGCAAGATTTTGAGAGGATTATGGTCATTTCAGCAGATTTACAATAACTTCAATTAGAGTAATTTCCCCTTATCAGTGCTTATTGTGACGTCAAAGCTGACGTTAGACGTTAGTTAAGTGTCGCCTGACTCTTAATTTAAAACTCCCCTGAAAAATAAAAGTATGCGAAGTGTACTGTTTTATTTCTTAAAAAAGCATGATGTTTTTAAAATTACACATCTTATATATGCTTCTCAAAAGTTGTACTTTGATTCTCGCGAGAACGTGAGGTTGGAAACCATTGGAACTATGAATTGTGGGTCAAAATTTACTGACGCCGAAAAAATCTATCGGATCAATGTGTAAACCTTTATGACGTCACTCGATTCTCTTTGATCGAGAGAGTACTCAGGTGAACTTTAGAGGTACCGTTGACTGTATGTCGTATAAGTAGGGTCATACATTGTTATTGTTTTTATTGTTTTGCTGATTCTCGTGAGAGTGTGAAGTGGTGAAAATTGCCATGATTACATGGAACTACTGGGACGATTAAAACAATGCATTACTGGTCCGATTTACTGACGCCAAAAAAATCCGTTGAATGAATGTGCAACTAGTTCGAATTTTCTATTCACACACGCCTTGCCGGTAGAGCTTGCTTCGCGCCGGGGCTGTGAGCCGGCGAGCTGCGCTCGCTATAAAGAATGATACAGATCCGTTGCCAGTTCGCATCCTATATTATAGCCAGAGGACCAAATACAGTGAAGCAATCGCAACTTCTCGGCCTTTCCGGCAGCCGGCAGGCTCGGAAAAACTCCTCGAATGTATTACATAGGCGTCCATGACAACCCCCCATTTTATGACAACCCCCCCAAAACTTGATATAAATGCAACACATTTTACAATCTATTGACATGTGACTTCATTAAAGTCAATGATATACCCTAAACTATACCACAGAAGCGACTTACAAGCTCTAAGGCTGTTTTGCCAATACTTATTTCAATGGGATGCGACTCCATTTTGTATAAGATTCTAACATCCAGTAATGTTAATACATTCGAGGTGTTTTTCCAAGCCTGCTGGAAAGGCCAGAGAAGTTGCGATTGACAGTGAAATCGCCAATTCCGGGTCGTCTCCAATTCCGGGTCACTCGCATATTTTATGTCACCTTGTTTAAATTTAAGCATAAAAAACTTAATAAATACATTGATCATGAACTATAGGCCTTTCTGTCTTTGATCATTAAACGATATTCGAAAATTTACATTTACAGACCCTCTGAGAAACAAATTTAGAAATCAAGCGTTTAAGCGTTTTCGGGATGGAGATTTTCACAATCTGTGACATGCTATTTTCATTATTTACGCTGCAGCATGGTTGATGTGAAAGTTGAGGGAGGGTGTGAATTGATAAAAAATATTGCACATGCATTCATGCAGTAATATGTCAACAAATATTCAGAATGATAACTGCCCAAATAAATTTACAACAATTGATTAATGAATCTGAAGGAATTTCCGCAATTGCAGGTCACTATACCTGAAACATATTTTTCTGCGGATTTACGATAAATTTTTATCATAGTTTCATTTAGTTTCCATTAATTTAGCGAGCTTTTAAAATCTGCGAGTTGTGCTTCTTGCGATTTTACATGGATACTAATTCCTTGCGTTTAATTAGGATCAGTATTGTAAAGTAATATTAAGCTATATTGAAATGCAAAAACCTGTTTTTATTAAGTATGTAATAAAACTAAAATCACACAGGCACCCACTGTCTTAGGTATAAGTCAGGTAGACAAATATCATTATTTCCTATGTAGCTTGTAACACAAAATTTGATTGGCTAATAAGTTTGGAGTAAATTTCCATACACCCGACTTGAGCAAGAGGTTAAAAAAACCCATGACATCACAATGCGTTAATTGTGACATCACAATGCATTAAATGCGCAAATGGCATATCTTGAAAGTGTATGTAATAAACCCTTGACTGGACATGGCAAAACAGATTTATCTGGTTTAGGAAATATATTCATCATCCATGTCAAATCAAGGGTGTACCATGTGAATAAGCTAGGTTTGGTTGTGAAAATAAGTTGCAGCGAACTGGTGAATAGCGAAATACAGTTTACCGGTACATTTTTCTGCTCTAGACAGAACAATGTGAAGTCAATTCAAAGGGCAGCTACTTTGATTAAAAGTACATGTACGACAATTTCAAAGGGCAACTACTCCAAATATTTTAGGAACTTGCAGAAAATGGTTTTTGTATAATTTATATGAAATATGTCGAGATGAGTGGGCAAAGTGTTGGCCATATTATTGAATGTTTATTCTCACTAGACAGACACAGAGATATCTGGCAGTCATGTGTCATATTTAAACCAATGAAAGTGTGACATTTCAGTCTCAGGGATGACAATTAATAACAAATATCCCTGCAGCCCTTGATCATTGCATGTCCATTGGCAGCTTCTACCCAATATTGGTATCATGCTGAAACAGGGTGTGGATATGGAAAAATCCTAGCTACTGAGATGAATCAAGTTTTTATTCTATTACCAGTAAGACAAGAGGTTTGGTTTACCTAATTATCACATGACTACGTTGGCCAATCAAAGAGATCGATACTTTTAGAATTATTATACATTAAGTTGACATATTTTTTAGCATGTAAGATATTGGGTGGAAATTGATTTTTCAGCAAGTTAGCATGGATTTGAATTTATGACTACCCTATTTAGCAGAATTATGCTTGATTTAGTTTTAGCCTCTCTTTGCCATGGATTTGAATTTCTGACTACCCAAATTAGTAGAATTATACTTGATTTACTTTGTGGAAGCCAAAAGAGCTAAATAGAACACCAATCGAAATGTAATGTGTAGTATTGTCGTTCAGTATCAAAATTGGTTAGCTTCATATTCCTTAGTACAGATATACATGTATTAGTTCAGACAATTAAAATCTAATGATTAATTTTAGTACCGGTATTTATCGTATAAATGTTTAAGTTACTTGCAGAATTCAATTGCACGTCAGAAAGCCTGCTTTTGTTACAAAATAAAATTGCTTTAAATCCTAATGTTATCGATAAGGACATACATCATAAGATTTTTATGTATGGTACTTGTGTGCCGATCTATATCATATGATTTCAATTCTCTTTTTCATAGGAACAATGAAGGAAGAATTTCAGTTTGCAATAGACAGAGGAGGAACTTTTACAGACATATGGGCAAGGTGCCCAGGGGGGAAAATTAAAGTCATGAAACTTCTATCTGTGGATCCTCAGAATTATAAAGATGCACCTAGAGAAGGCATAAGACGCATTTTAGAACAGGTAAAATTCTTTATAAATGTCACAGGTGGTGAAAAGTCAAGTCAATGTAAAAAAACATGCACTTTGTAATTATTATGATAGTATTGACTTACAATTGTCGGACGCGAGCTCGAATAATAATAACAAATTATACTGGAAGTTAATTAAAGACGCTTTTCATGCAAAACCAACGAAAGACATACCACCGATACAGTATACGTCTGATACGGGTGGATTTAATATTGCTTTTACCGATACAGAAAAAGTTGATGTATTAAACAAATATTTTTCATCTGTTTCAAACGTTGATGACTCTTTAAGCCAACTACCTCAATTGTATCACATATGTAATGACAAATTAAACAATGTAACCATTGAGGAGCAAGAAGTTATTGATATAATAAAAATACTCCCTGTTAACAAAGCCATTGGTCCCGATGCAATAAGTCACAAAATGTTAAAATCTACTTTACAATCTGTCGCCAAACCACTATGTTTGTTATTCAACAAATCTTTGACTGATAATGTGTATCCAAATGATTGGAAAATTGCTCATGTCTTACCATTTTTTAAAAAGGACGATCCTTCTGTAGCAACAAACTACAGACCTGTATCACTTTTGAGCTGTGTTAGCAAAATTATGGAAAGAATTATTTTCAAACATGTCTACAATTATTTTATTAAAAATAACCTATTTTATAAATATCAAGCTGGTTTTTTGCCTGGCCACTCAACTTTATATCAATTACTAGAAACATATCACAGTATTGTTAAAGCTATAGATGAAGGGAAATTTTGTTGCATGGTTTTTTTGGATTTGTCGAAAGCTTTTGACAGAGTGTGGCACAAAGGTCTACTTTTTAAATTACAAACATATGGTATATGTGGCAATATTCTTAATTGGTTTGAAAGCTACTTATGTAATCGTAAACAAAAAGTTATGTACAAGGACATATTATCCTCCTGTAGAGGTGTCATTGCTGGTGTACCACAGGGCTCAGTTCTTGGCCCTCTTCTATTTTTGATTTATGTTAACGATGTGTCAGAAAATATGCTTTCACTGTGTAGACTGTTCGCTGATGATAACTCTTTACAATCTTCTTCATACAATGTTGCCAATATTGAATATGTCCTGAATCATGATCTGAAAGTTCTAGAAAACTGGTCATCCACTTGGCTGTTAAAATTTAATCCATCCAAAACAAAAGCAATATTTTTTACACTCAAAACAAATTTTTACTCTCCCAAACTCCAATTCCAAAATAGTCGATTAGAATATGTTTCATCACATAAACACTTAGGATTACTTTTTTGTCAGAACCTTTGCTGGTCAGAGTATATCGATAATATTGTTAAAAATGCATACCAAAGACTTGGCTTGTTGAAGAAGCTCAAATTTAGCATAGGAAGAAATACTTTATCAAAAATGTACATGACTTTTATTCGACCTTTAATTGAATACTGCTCTGTTGTTTGGGATGGTTGTTCGTTACAAGATGTCGAAAAATTAGAAAAAGTTCAACTCTGTGCAGCAAGAATCATCACTGGCTTACCCATATTATCTTCAAGAGAGTCCCTTTATTTAGAAACAGGTTGGACGCCTCTTTCCGAGAGACGAAAATTAACTAAATTGAGCACAATGTATAAAATTCATAATAATTTGGTACCGGATTATTTAAAAGAAATCTTCCCTTCTATCAGGACTTTAGAATCGAATTACAATACACGTAATAGAGAAGACTATACTATTCCAAAATGTAGACTAGAAATATTCAAGAAATCGTTTGTTCCTGACACGATCAATAAATGGAATAGTTTAAGTTTACTTATCAGAAACAATTCCTCCTTTACAAGTTTCAAAAGCAGTATTCAATTAAACCAAATTAAACCTCCGTCCTATTTTTGCTTCGGCAAGAGACGACTTAACATCATACACACAAAACTTAGACATAACTGTATCTTAAACTTCGACCTTTTCAGAAAAAATATTATTGAAAGCCCTAATTGCCAATGCGGATTACCAGAAGATTCTTATCATTTGTTTTTTGGTTGTAAAAATTATATCAATGCACGAAATGAATTGTTTTCAAACCTTTTGAACTTAAATCAAATTAATATTATTAATTGTCATTTACTTTTGTGGGGAGACGAATCTTTGAGTGTCAATTTAAACCAACATATTTTTTTAGCTGTTCAGAGATTTATAAGAGATTGTGGCAGATTCGTGTAACTTCAATTTTACTGCCTAAACAGAACTTTTTATACATGTACGTTTGTTCAATAACTTAACTATATTAGTAATATCCATTTCTATGTACTTTCCATTGTAAACTACTATACAGTTGTAAATTGTTATACTTGGTAAGAACCTCGTAAGTTGTAAGAACTTGTGTTCGAACCATTTGTATATGTTTATACAATAAAATATGTTCAAACTAAACTAAACTAAAAGTCAAGTCTCAACCAGGACTCAAACCCAGGGCCTCTGGCGTACCATGCCAGCACTCTAACCACTGAGCTATTGAGACCCGATGTATTGACTGACAGTCACACACCTGTGAACCCGGTGACATAAATTATGAATCTATTCAATCATGACTGCAGATATTAAATTTGGAGAGAAATGATAGTCATAAGACAGATACAAAGAATCAAGAAAACAATTAAGTCTAAAAAACTAAAACAAAAATTTTATATGAGCCAATCATGACTGAAAAAACTGAAAATAGGACTAGATTTTTTTTATACTAGTTGCAGCAAAGGTATAGATTGCCTGTTTTGCAATTTTATAATACCATAACAACTTACCTCCCCCTTTCTGGTCTAGGTAACCTCCATTTTTGGAGGTTAGATTTTTTTCCTCTAACTTTGGAGGATTACTTACCCAACATTGCTTACCCAAACTGTGCTCTGAAAAAAAACCCCATTGGCAAGTTTTGCTTCTTTTCATTTTGGCACAGAATAAAGAGCTACATATAATAAGTTGATTGTATTTAATGGAATGAATATTTGTGAATTTGTTCCATATACGAATCTACATTTTGATCTCAATTAGATCAAAAAAAAGGAAAAAAATTCTCTCTCTCCCTCCATCTGTCTCTCTCTCTCCCTCCATCTGTCTCTCTCTCTCCATCTCTCTCTCTCTCTCTCTCTCTCTCTCTCTCTCTCTCTCTCTCTCTCTCTCTCTCTCTCTCTCTCTCTCTCTCTGAGTATAATGATATAAACTTACTACATATTCACTTGCACATTATATGAACTATCTGGTTTATTTTTTGTACTTTTTTTATCATTAGGAAACAGGTATTAAGATGAGTGCAGATAAACCAATTGATACATCCTACATTGATTGGATAAGAATGGGCACCACAGTTGCTACCAATGCTCTGTTGGAGCGAAAAGGTGAACCAATGGCTTTAGCTATCACCAAGGGATTCAAGGATCTGTTGTACATAGGGAACCAAGCTAGACCCCAGATATTTGATCTTGTATGTACATTTTCATGATATAGATTTTTGTTTTACTTCTCCATTGAGCTATATAAGTCTTAGAGCAAAATAAAAATTCTAAAGGAATTTTGTGTACTCTTTTTAACCTTTTAACAGGAGATCTCAGCCCCTGATCAGCTCTACAGTGAAGTAATAGAAGTGGAAGAGAGATTAGTCTTCAAGCAAGACAAATGTGAAATCAACAAGTCATGTGACCAGGTCACTGGGGTCACTGGTGAAAAGGTCAGGGTAATAAATTATATTGGGAAAAAGTGATATGCATATATTCATTAATTTAAAAAAAAATTGATTTGACTACCAATTGACTGTTCATTGCTTGTTGTTTTGCAGTTGGAAATATGGGAGAAGGTGAACACAGAAAAGTTGAGAGAAGATTTACAAAAGCTGTTAGACAAGGGAATCCAAAGCCTTGCTGTAGTTTTACTTCACTCTTACACGTGAGTTAGTATGCATGCCTCATTGACATTACATGATACGAACACCTTACTCTCTACCCATGAATCATATTAATTATGAAAGATAGAAAAAGGATGTAGTTAATTAAAAATTTTGATTGGAATTCACACATAGACCAGTACGTGTATTTTTCCTGTGTTTCAGATATGCCGAGCATGAAAAAAAAGTGGGCAGGATTGCACTAGAGATGGGCTTCCATCAGGTGTCGCTGTCCTCGGAAGTCATGTCTATGGTGAGAGTGGTTCCCAGAGGTTACACAGGTAAATGCACTGGCTGTAATTATCCTTAAAAAATAATCAATTGAAAACTCTCATCGAGATTTCTAGGAACCTCTATTTCCCTCACAACACCAACTTATATTTAAGCATGAAATGCGAAACAAAATGATGATTGAAGGCAAAAAACATGGTCGACAATACATTTGTATATAACGGTATATTATCTAGTCCTTACTTTTTAAAATTTACTATATTTACATTTCAGCTTGTGCTGATGCTTATTTAACACCACAAATAAAGAAATATGTAGCTGGATTTGCCTCTGGTTTTAAAGACAACATTCAGGTTAGATTTTTTTTTTTCATTATTTAAATGATTTTCCTTTTGCTGTGATTGGCAGACGAAGTGAGCATCGCAACATGCCACCTAGCCCCCTTAGTGCTATTTTCACCAATGAATTTTAAGTGTAAAATTCCTATCGCGAATTTTCCGTGAAGTTGCGGTTAGCCCGGTAGCATGCCAATCGGCTTTCTACTAAAAATACTACCCAACTTTCACGAACGTATCTTGTATTTGATTTGTATTCAAGACTGTAAATTGTAATGTAAAAGTTCTTAAAATCCATATGGTGAATTCAGGGGAAAGCTCAATTCGTTACACTCGCTCAAGTTTACGCTGAATAAAAACTCCAAAACGAAACAAAAGTTCAACAAGTTGTATTCAAGTTGATGAAATAACGGTATATGGTATTCCAATGAAAACCGATTCTCGGAGTTCCGAGATAACAACCTGATAACGTGCGGAGATTCCAGCACGGACAGTCCGATATAATTCTTTGTACAAAATCGACACTAACGTGCGGAAATCCAGCACAGCTAGCCCGATATCACACACACTCCACTAACGTGCGGGGTTCCAGCACAGTTAGCCCAACATATCACTTTATGCTAACGTGCGGGGTTCCAGCACAGCTAGCTCAACCGTTCTCTTCCAGATCTTAAACCATTCTCTTTTACAATTATTTTTTTTTTTGACAGGCATTGCTTTTTTATGACAAAGGGATAGTAATGGCATGCCAGAAAAGTAAACATTCACACATATAGCTGTTACGATAATTTCACACTTCTATTGTCCAACAATTATTTAATTTGCCTGGAGATCAACTTAAGAAGATATCAAAGACTAGCGTCAAGAGGATTAACATTTTTGTCAAATGAAAGCATCTCCGTTTGTTTGGTTATTTCCTCTTTTTTTGTTACAAACTCAATTGCGTAATTAATCTGAGAGAAAAAAAATTAAACTTAAGTTCTAATAGCAGCTTGTAAATTTTAAATCGTTAACCTGTTATATTAAAAGTTTAAAATCAAAGATTTTTAAACTTATCTATAACAATCTGGCCCCAACATTCACACCGTTGAGCATGATAAGTTAATGGAGAATGGGAAAAAAAAGACTTAAAAATTGATCGGCAATGTTTTGAAATACATGTACTTCATTCTTTGTGATAAAAATTAAAGATACTGTAAATTCCTAATTAAACACAAGGAATTAATTTCCGCGTAAAATCGCGAGAGGCAAACCTCGCAAATATTAAAATCTGGCTTTTATATTTTAGACAGTTGTAAACTATAGGAAATTATAACAAAAACTGGTGATCGCGATTTTATATTCTCGCGATTTGATACAAAATGGCGGAATTGTGTAAATAAGTACTCGCTTAAAATAAGGAACTAACAATAACTGAGAATGTTTTTTCAGAAAATTTTCCTGTATATATAATTTCAGAACACATCTGTTCTATTCATGCAATCAGATGGAGGCCTAACACCTGTGAATAAGTGAGTTATTAATTCGTATTTTGCTTACTGTTTTCTGTTGCACAAATCTCCAATTTATTATACTCTATATTAGTTACCTTAATTAATACCATCACCAATATGAACCAAAAACTTACATCTACCCCCCCCCCCCCCCCCTTCTCCTTCTCTCTGATCTTCAGGCCATTGAGTGCATGAACGATTAATTTTTCCAGATTTAATGGCTCCAGATCCGCCCTTTACCTCTTTCTGATCTACATGGCCTTTACGTGCACCTAAAATAATTTTTCCAGGTTTAATGGCTCCAGAGCAATTCTGTCTGGTCCAGCGGGAGGCGTGGTAGGCTATGCTCTGACAACATATAACCAGGACACCAAACAGGCTGTCATTGGTTTTGACATGGGAGGTATATAATTGATTAGTTGATATTGAAGATTGCATTGGAATGCTATCATGTTATACCAGTCCTGTCTTGAATTTATTAAAAAATATAGAAATATTTACATGCTAGACCCAATTTTGTGCCTTTTTTCCGATCAATTAAGTAAATGAATTAAAACTATGCTATTTTCAATAGCTCTTCCAATTTTTAGCTCTATCTAATTCTATTTAATTTAACAAGATCTACATTAGAGAATTATATGTTTGGAATTATATAAAAACATTGCAGAAGAAATTCAGGGTATGACTTTTCAAACTTTTTCAAAAATATTGATAACTTATTTATCTAACACACTTCATAATTATTGTATTCGAATTTTCAACCATAAACTTGTATTTTAAACTATACTTTAGAATATCATATAAGCAAGGACTTTTTAGACACTCGGGTATAAATCCAAAAACCCATAAAATTCTAATCATGAATAATTTTTAGGAAATTGTTGACATGCAGTTATGAAACTTTTTTTGTGGACGTATTGATTGCTTTGTTATCAAACTAGATCACTTAACTCTGACAACAAATAATTTAGTTCAGGCGAGGGTAAACAGTAGGTTACTTTGATAGTCATGACACTTTGATTAAAAATTCAGTTGCTGGCTTCAATGTTTACTGACCTTTGATTGAGACAGAGACTGGCGTGTTCATTGTAGGTACTTCTACAGACGTGAGCCGATATGCTGGTCAGTACGAGCACGTGTTTGAGACCACCACCGCAGGAGTGACCATTCAGGCCCCTCAGGTTTGACCCCAGTTTAAAAGGGCTGGATGATCATGGCCATTTTCAGACTTTATCAATCTCCTTTAGATGAAGAACGCTATATTAAAGATTATTCAGAATCTGAGTCGAAGAGATTTGAGATTTTCCTTTACTAGCTAATAGGAAATGGCCAAAAATATCACATATACCATTTTAAGGACCATCCGATCAACCTAAAATTTGTTTAGCTGTAATCTTATATTTAATAAAGAAAAATTTCATAAATATTTCTTTTTTTGAGTATTTTCCTACATTTTATATAGAACTCTTTTTCTCAAGGAGATCAAAACAATCTAAAAATGGCCACAACCATCAAGCCCTCTTAATTATTAATTAAGCCATATCTGATTGGTAATCTGTTGACCATCCAGCCTCTTTGACATGCACATTTTTTACTGCATGTACATGTGACTGCAGCTAGGTAGTAAAAGAAAATTGAAACAATATAGTCTCCTTCAAAAAATAAACCTTAATATCTGTATTCATGAAAAATATGATTTGAGGTTCCATTTAGTCAATTTTGACTGAGTGACATGGAAAATTTGAAATTAGAAAGGAATATAAGTAAAACATGGTTAAAAGCCAATGCCAAGGGATGTATTGATTTGAATTGTTGCTAACACAATTCAAAATAACTTCAAGAGTGTAGTAAACTTTGAGGAAAAGGGGAATGTTATTGACCTCAGTGTACTGGTTAGTGTACATTTTTTAGGCGTATATGTTCACTGTAATAATCTTTAACTGTAGAAAAATTTTTGAATATTGCATAGTCATGTTTACATTAGCATGTTTGCATGGATATTCTTGTTTTTACCTAGATTTTGTACAAACTGAGAAATTGTTGGATATTTTGGGTAAAGGTATTAAATAAGTTACAAATCAAAGGCTGTGAACAAGTATTGTTGACCCAATAATTCATACATCGTGTTAATTTTTTTAAGTTTCAGAATTTTTTGTAAATTAAGACCCCACAAAACATTATTTACCTGTATCTTTGATTTGACTGTATCCGAGTTATATGGTACTAAATGATCGAGTTTTACTGTTGAGGGATATTTTGCACAGTGCATGAAATGGATTGAAAAACAGAATCAATGATTTCAACAACTAATTGACTGTAACTCATACCTTCCATACAATTTTTTGTTGCAAATCGTTTTGAATACTACAGGTATTTTCAGTTGATACATTGATAGATAATATGTTATGTTATACATATATTTTTGGATCACAGTTTCATCAACAAATATAAATGTTTTCTTATAGTCGAAAGTGAACACATGTATGATATATAAAGTCACATGAACTATAGCTCTTTAACTTGCCCTTTTTTTAGCTGGACATAAATACAGTGGCAGCTGGAGGTGGATCCATGCTTTTTTTCCGGGCGGGGATGTTTGTGGTTGGCCCTGAATCAGCAGGAGCCGACCCTGGCCCTGCATGCTACAAGAAAGGTATACCCCTGTCACTACCCTTATAGCCAAGGCCATATATACGCACTCTCAATTTACATGTATTTCATGTACATGTACTATGCTGGTATAATTCTGTGTATGTAAAGGCATTATGGTTCTAGATGTGTATATACATGTACTAGAATTAAATTAAATTGTCTTTAACCAACATAATTTAGCCTACGGTAATGTCTATTCTGTGTTTGTCATTCATTAAATAAGATGTATTGCCAAAAAAATGTTATTTGATATTTTAAAAAGTTACATATTTACAGTACTTGCAATGTGATTATTTACAAGATAAATGATAGGAGAGGATTCACGCACGATAGGACAGTATACATCCACGATAACGGTAGGATTGATTCACGATACACGATACGATAGGATAGCATTGTGAAAAGTAACATTGCGGGCCCTGTACCATGTATCCATTTATTTTCATGATGATCTAATTTTCATTTTTTTCGCGATCACTCAAAATACAATAGCCAGAAATTATATCCAATATTGATGCTGTTAGAAACCTTTGAATCACATACAATAAATGACTGACACAAATATAAAGTTTACGTACATGTACATGTATTTAACCCATTTTCACAAATTTTGTGACACTTATATAAAAAGAAGAATGTAAGGTGTATGGCCTATACTTAGTACGGTAATATATGTACTATTAAAAAAAGTGAAGAAAATGACGTAGAATGATGTTCAGCATATTGATTCCTTGTCTCCTGCCGTACTATGTCTCATTTTCTTTTATTTGAATGTATTTAGCCCATCGATGATGTAAAAGTCTGACTTAAGCTTTATGAGCATGAATCATTTTTCTAGTCCTTATAGTTTTATAATTTAATGACGATTGATATTTGGCAACCAGATCCTCATAAGTTAGATCTGACCTAAATAATTTTTAAGTATCAAAAGTTCATACAAGCAGCATATTAATATATTACATTGTATCATATTGTATCGTGTATCAATCCTACCTTAATCGTGAATGTATACTATAGAGCACTTTTATTTGCATGCGAGAAAATTTTGTGAGATTTATGAGAGGCTTGTCGTCATTGTGTATATTTCTTGCCAAGAAAGAGTTCTCCTGTATACATTTTGTCTCTGGTTTATTATTTTCTCAAAATAAATCTTGGTCAAGAAAATAAGTCGCCATGAGCCAGTTTTTTTTCAGTGTAAATTCATAGTGAATAGAAGTTGAGCAACAGTATATCCAACAGTAAATAGCTCAAGAATTTATTGGGATTTTCTGAAACATTAATTACTCTGTTGCAATTTTCAGTAGATTTTATTTCTCTCTCCCTCCCTCTCTCTCTCTCTCTCTCTCTCTCTCTCTCTCTCTCCCTCTCTCTCTATCTCTAATATATATATATATCTAGAAGGGTTCAGTTGATTTCATTTTGGAGCATAAGAGAAGCAATGACTCAAAAACCAAAGAACTTTACCCTGGATCTAAGCTCATTTCAATTCAGTTCTACAAACAGAATTTTATTTTTGTTGTCTTGATATTTTTAATAACTTGCAAATATTTTTTGCTTTAGTGAACCTGGATTGTTCTTAAATATCTCTTGTATTTACCGGGTAATTTAAATTTTAAACACTAAGGTTTGATTATTATAATACGAAAAAGTAGTTGCTATTAACCAGTTCAGGTTAATTGCAAGATTAAATACTTAACAGGGCTTGATGATGGTGTCAATTTATTTTTAGACTATTGATCTCCATTAGAAAAAGAGTTCTATATTTAAAAAAAATAGGAAAATACCTAGATTTAAAAGATAAAATATAAGGATTTTTTCTTCTCTTAATGATAATGTATGGCTTAACAAATCATATCGTATTAGGTAGATCTGATGGTTAATTTTTTGACCATCCAGAACTATAGAATGCTTAAGAAAAGTCCTCAAATTTTAACAATCCAATACTGTAAATTCACTATTTAACGCGAGTACTTAATTCTTGGATTCAACCGTTTTGCATCATATTGCCAGATAATGAAATTGCGAACACCAAATTCTTATTATAGTTCCACTTAGTTTACATGTGTCCAAAAAATAAAAGTGAGGTTATAAAATCCGCAAGATGTCCTTCTCGCGATTTTACGAGGATATTAATTCTACAGGTTTAATTAGATATCTACAGTACTGTATATCTCCAACATACATAGACATGTCTGATGTTTTAATAACATTTTCAGTATAGAATTTGACTATAGTCAAGGTGAATTTTTTTACACATTTGATAGATCTAATAATTTGAATCAATTGTTTATTACTATTATTTTAAAATTCTTTCAGGGGGTCCTCTAACAATTACTGATGCCAACCTTTGCCTGGGAAGGCTTCTTCCAGAGTATTTTCCAAAAATATTTGGCAAAAATCAAAAAAGTCCTTTAGACAAAGCTGCAACTGATAAATATTTCAAGAAACTTACAAGAGAGGTAAGAATGCTACAAGGTTGAAGTTTTGGGTTGGAGGGGAGTTGCATGGATATCACCATATCACATTCCTAAATGATTCATTTACATATGTACATACAGTATCTCTAATAAAAATGTTATCTTTCACATAATTTAGCATACTTATAATAATTTTGCTCATTTAAATCAGCTAGTTAGTCTGTAGACAGTATGTATCTTGTCTGACAAGTTTTTATTGAACTATTTGCTTGATAATTGTCAACTTCATATAAAGCATAGCCTTGTCTGTTACCTACTGGTATCTGATGAAATACATGTATCATCAACTACAGTCACTGTTCAAGAGTAACGTGATCATCCATAATCTTATTTGAAATTTTAGCTTCCATACAATGTTTTTTGAACTTTTGGCTTTAATACAAAGGTTTTATGTCTAATTATCTTCCTAAGTGGTGATAGTCAGAGCTATATGACACTTTTCAGCTATTTTTTGTTCTTAAAGAAAAATGGAAATGATTTTCAGGTCAATGAGTTTTTGTCCTCTCAAGAGGGCACAGCTAAGCAGAAGATGACGACTGAGGAGGTAGCCATGGGGTTTATACAAGTGGCCAATGAGGCCATGTGTCGACCAATTAGAGCCCTTACACAGGTCAGACAATTCATGTGTGTAACACCAATTATAGTCTGTCCCAAGTTATTGCTTCCATCAATTTTTGATGATTTTTAATAAAAATACACATACCTGTGAAAGAAATACAATTGAAATCAATGAAAGGGAATATATCCAAGATATCTTCATTGAACAAATATCCCTTTTCACTCATAAAATTTCACAGGAACGAAAACAATTTTCTTAACGGAGGTTTGTAATGGCAAATGTTTACATCTTTTCTCCATTCGGAATACACTCGGAATACATCGAGCAATTTTTTAACATTTTAATGGTCGATGCAATGCAAATTATCCGTAGACTTTCAATTTTTGGATGTGTATTGAAACCTGAAGCGGTAGAGGGGGCATTTCAAAACAGATAATCTGGACATTTTTCATATTAGTGGATGAACGTAGTTTGAACACAAAGGTATATACTATTATTGAAATATCAAGCAAAAAGTGGTGGAAGCAAAAACTCGGGACAGAGTATAGTAGAAGATTTTGTTATGTGTAACATGGTGTTCTACAATCAATTGAGATGGCCCTTACCAAATATTTCAAAGGATTGTTTTTTTTTAATTTCATATAGGCAAAAGGATATGACACCTCCAAACATGTGCTGGCATGCTTTGGTGGTGCTGGAGGACAGCACGCTTGTGCTATAGCACGGTCCTTAGGAATGTCAAAGGTCTTTGTGCACAGGTATTTTTAAGAGGAAAACAACATACATAAGTGTACAAATTCTACAGAAATTTTGGTAACCTTGGTATGTCGTCTTTGATTACTTTGTAACCACAAGCTTGCAGATTTTAATCTCATATTTCTTTGAATTTTGAGATTCGGTTCTAACGTAAACTAATTGTTACCGAAAATTTCAGTATACTTCTCTAAATAAACAACTATTGATAACAATTAATAAGAAATGGCAACAGAGAGCAAATTTAATGGAATAATTTATGAACTTGCTCTTTGAGCTAAAAACACTGCACCAAACTCACTCTCACTCAAACGTGTGTGTTTGGTAGATATGCTGGCATCCTTTCTGCCTATGGGATGGCTCTGGCTGATGTGGTGTATGAAGCACAAGAACCATGTGCAAAAGTATACAACCCAGGTAATGCAGGACCTTACACACAAAATTCTGTTACTTTTTATCTCACCTGAACCAAAGACTTTGGTGAGTTTTTCTTATCAAGTTTTCATCTATTTTCTGTCATTGGCACCATTGCTGTAATTGCCATTTTATATGTCTGCTAATGAGACAGCTTGAAATTTGTTAGCATGGAGAATCTCAACTCTTGATCTCATTTTCACCTTGAGGTGCTAAATGGAATTGACATGGAGAGAAGCCCAATTTTGGAGGTGCTAATGATAGATACTAATAGGCAATGGAACTGAACTATTTAAACCATGTTTGGCAGAACTTACTCAGTGACCTTTAATGTTTTTCCTGTGTCAGGGTTGCAAATAACCACTCGCCCACTCGCAAATGCGAGTAATTCTTACTGTGGGTGACTTTTTCTCAAAGATTTAATTGCCCACATGGTGAGTGTAAATTTTATTGGCCCTAGAGGGTGACATGGGCGAAATACGGTAGTCGCTTTTTAATCTATAACTTCACTGGAATTTTCTACGAAAGAGAAGTTGAAGTCACCCTGTATTATGACTTCAAAGTCGTGTAAATTAACCCCGAAGACAATCAAATGATAATTATCTAATTCTGAAGATGTTTTCACAGCCTCAGTTAACCCATGTTGTAAATAACAACTCAAGATTGTCTTATCTTTAGGGGTTATAAATACGGGTGATATCGATGCAACCAGCAACCACATACTGTGCAACTGATGTTTATTACTTTTTGTGTTGATATTAAGATTATTTGGTTACTTGTAATAAGTGAATAAATTTGCCAAATTAATGCTTAAATAATAATAAAACTGTTTGTTTACAGTAAATAAGATCATTAACATGTACATAACAATTGTAATTGGGTCAGAGGGTTGGACTAATACATGTACCTCCAAAATACACAGAAATACAGAGACTGATTTTATTTGTCATTTAGCTAACACAATTACAATTATTTGATCTATAAAATTTATTTAAAAAATACCCCCTAAAAATTAAATTAAATAAATTGGATCTAATTTAAATTAATATTGGCACTTAACAGTTTTCATTAGCTCACCTGAGCTGAAAGCTCAAGTGAGCTATTCTGATCACATTTTGTCCGTCGTCCGTCTGTCTGTCTGTCTGTCCGTCTGTAAACTTTTTACATTTTGAACTTCTTTTCTAAAACCGCTTATCCAATTTCAACCAAATTTGGCACAAAGCATCCTTATGGGAGGGCGAATATAAATTGCAGAAAAAAAAGCCCAATCTATATTCAAAGCGGAGAAAACCTTGAAACTGTAGAAAAAGGGGGTGCATTTTTAAAAATCTTCTTCTCAAGAACTACTGGGTACAATTCAACGTAGTTTAGCATAAATTATCCTTATTGGAAGGAAAATATAAATTGCAAAAATTAAGTGATAAGTCTGTTTCAAATCTGAGTTATTATGAAAATAATAATAAAGGAAAGGCGTGTTTCAATCAGTTTAATAGCATCGGGTTCGGCATCCGGTAAAATGGGTAGGCAAGACTTGGCCTGGGCAAAACAAAAGATTGGCAGTCATTAATCTGCCAATCTTATTAAAATTTCAGGATATTTAATCGACCTGTATATTTGTATTCGCTGTAATTATTGCTGCAAAATAATGCGTATTTGGAATTGACGATTGCCGATCTGCCCCGGCTTTTATTTTGCCACGGCCCGGGTTAGCATACCCATTTTACCAAGATTCGTATTTGATACTTCCAAAGGTTGCACACCACTATTAATATAGTTGATGAAAAAAATGTACCTATATGGTCTCATAGATTTTGATCGCTTTACAAAGGGTGGGGGGGGGGGGGGGAAATGAAAATATAGGGAATTGGAAGTTAACAACTGAACAGTGTACCCCTACCAAATGTTTAGTTTTATATCTTGCGTGGGATTTTCTTATTCTGGTAATAAATAGTATTTCATGAAGGTACAATGTCAAAAATGTATGCAAAAATAAGTGTAAAATTCGAATACTTTACAATATTTATTTCTTGTTATTCTACCGAGGGACCATATGGCACAATATCTTTTGAACGCCTATTGTTGCTCAGGTGAGCGATGTGGCCCCATGGGCCTCTTGTTCTATATAGATTATTTTATAAACTAACTTCAATGTGAATATCAGTGGGGCCCTAAAAATTATTGTGGCCTTGTATACTTTGAAAAGTTGGGAGCCCACATGGCCCCTGGGTTTAAAAATGTTATTTGCAACCCTGCTGTGTAGAAAACAGAATCGACCATCTGAAATTATGTAAGTACACTCATCTAGTATTTAAAAAGGACTGAAGTAATTGTTTTTTAATTTGACGAAATTTAATACTTATTGGAAAATGTTGGAGCACTGCTGAATTTAGCGCTCAGGGGCAGTTGCATCAAAGGCGCTAACATTTGTAGTGCACCACATTTTCTTGTTTTACAGTATTTGATAAAGTATTTCAGTAACCAGTATACTAGGGTCAAAAGACATTGTTGCTCATGTGAGCAATGTGGCCATGGGATCAAGAATTTATTTATAAAGCTAATTATGATGTGGAAAAATAAACTATTTTTGTTTTGTTGGTTATTTTAGATTTCTATGATTATTTTGACCAACACATTGCTGATCTTCAAAACAAATGTAGGGAAGAACTGATGAAACAAGGGTTTCAAAGGTAACATGATAAAATACAATTGAATTAAATTATAGCTAGTTACTTCCATGTGATTCTATTCACATAAAATATATAAAACTATCTCGAACAAAGTTTAAAGAATTTAAAGTTTTACAATAAAGTACGTATGACGTCACAGAACACTGGATCTACTCTAACTTAATCTAAAAGTCGACTTTAAATTTGGTACACAAGTACATGTACTTCCAAAGGAATTTTGGCAGATTATTGATTTTTAGGGTCAAGGGTCAAATTGCAAATTCTTGAGAACTCTTTGCTTCAAAGGCATAAAACTTTGCACAGTGGTAATTTTTAAGAAATGGAAAACTCCTGTTGGTTTACTATTAACAGTAACTCCAGACATAAAATGATAGTACCTTATGAAAAAGTTGACAAATATCAGTATTGGTGGCAGATGTGTTTCTTTAAAACTTTTTGTTGATGTTTGAATTTTTGTGTTTTAATTTAAAGAGAGCAGATAGAGACACAGCCCTTTCTACACATGCGGTATGACAGAACAGATTGCGCATTAATGATTTCACCCGATAACCACCCTGCCAACCAGAACTCCTGCAGATCTGGTGATTTCAAATCCGCATTCCAGGAGAGGTAATGGATATAACCAGAAACATACAAGTACCTGTAACATTGTAGCATTATAATAAAGCATTGAATGCTTATTTTTGGATATCATTGGTCCTATAACACACCAAGCAGCGCAGACAGATTGAATGCCGCACATTAGCGCAATATGATAATTTGTCTGCAACGCTTGGTGTGTTAAAGGACCAATGACGTCCAAAATAAGCATTCACTGATTTTATTTATATTCGTGAAAATATTTATTTTTATGGAATATTTTTGTATCATCGCTTTAAAGCCATTATGTACGCTCTTAGTCAGGGTTATGAAACATACATGGAAAAGCCATATTAACATGTTATAAAGTTTGCTTCCATTACTAAAAATATAGTGCCAGCTAGAAACTTCGTCGAAAAAATCTTTTTTATTGACGAATACCGTAGACATGGCGATTATTTTCTATAAGTACATATCAAATTGGTTATATTAGTTTGAATATTTTATGTCATCTTACAATATTAGTTATACTCAAAATGGGTGATGAGGTCAATATTTTTGGTGCATGAATTGGCTAAGTATATTCACAGAAAATTGAACGTTGTAGATTTCCAATACAAACATAAGGGGAAACATACACTGAATGTAAATATTAGAATTGGAATGAGATTTCTTTATGTGTTATTAATGTAAACCACAAAAGAGTGAAATATTGAGTCATTTCACTTCTGATTTTCATGTTTACCTTGAAATATATGTCTTTGCACTTGCAGTGTCCATTTTTAAGCTTTTTGTGGACATATTAATTGTACAGTATTATAGTGAAAAAAACCCAAACACTTTTAGCTAGAATTGTATAAATTAAATGAATCTATCTATAGTAGCTAACTGTGATTCATATAAAGTAATACTATCATATGCTTTAATTTGATGTAATAAGAAATTTTTGTATTGCATGAAGATACCAGACGGAATTTGGATTCACCATTCCTGATCGACCAATTTTAGTTGATGACATCAGAGTCCGTGGGGTGGGGAAGGCGCTGGTCCGTGAAGAAAAGGAGGTCCCTGCAACGAGCTCTCCCCCTGTAGCAACTTTGGTAGGTACATTTATATGTTTGTTTTACCATATAGTGAACAACGTGCACGTAGAAGACTTTAATAGGCATTAATTCTAGAAAAATTTTAACACAATTGTTTTACTTACCCATGTTCAATCGGATCAAAGTAGGCAGAGTTGAGGCATCACCACTCATGATGAGAGAGAGAGAGAGAGAGAGAGAGAGAGAGAGAGAGAGCGCGTCAAAACCGGCAAATAAACTAAGGTCTGTTATATCCTATATTGATGTGACTTTGAAGAGTTTTGAAATTTCTTTCTCACTGAAGCTATTATTAATAACTCCAAAAAAATGTATTGTTTTGACTGACCCTTGTCCAGTCAGATCGTAGTAGGCAAAATTGACACTTTACCGCTCATGACTGAAATGAGAGAGAAAGAGAGAGTAAAAATGGTAAATTAAGGTGTATTTTATCTTATGTTGGTGTAACTTTATAGTGCCTGTATCATGGTATATTAAGATCTAGAACTTAATTTCTGATTAAGAGAATAAGGACAAGCAAAGTCCTCTGCATTCTCTTCATCTTTTTATCATTTATTAAGCAGGGCCCTTAGAGATGGTCTCCATCTCAATGAAGTCTAGCTGTAACAAATGTAGAGAGGTCTCAAAAACCAAAGTGCACACAATCTTTAGATCTTTAAAAATAACAATAAGCATTGTTAAAAAAAAAATCATTGATTCTTCAGACTGTAAAGAGTATGATGATTAGAAATTCACAGTTTGTGTCCCAGGTGTGAGTAAAACCTTTAATAATCAAAATCTTTAATTAGAACCTTTTTTTTATAACAGACAGCCAACTGCTATTTTGATAAAGGTTACAGAGAAACTAACGTGTACCTGCTGGAAAATCTGTCCTTTGGTCATTCTGTGGAAGGCCCGGCTATCATAATGAATGGCAATAGGTGAGAAATGTAATAATAAGCTGCTAATATCTTGATAATTGTACAGAAGTTCAGTACGAACTTTTTTATTACCATAAAATCCAGCACACAAGGTCTTGCATGGACAAAAAAAAAAGTGAATGTTAGATTATATACCACCTTTTTTGAAAATTATTTCTTACAATTTCATCCTTAGTCACAATGAAATGCGCTGTTCAAATTTTTTAGAAAGTCCAAAAACGGACAAGAAAATGGTTTTAACACTGGGACTGCAAATACTTTTCATATTCATTAGAATGAATTACATGAAATTTATTTTTTGATGTCTTTCAGTACAATTTTAGTAGAGCCAAACTGTACAGCCTCTATAACCAAGTGTGGAGATATAGAGATACAGGTAATGAAAATTTCATATTTTTATCGTATTTGCATTTTCAGATTTGTATATTTGTTTTAACTTGTGCAACTAAAGAATGAATCCTCTAAACGTAAAAAATTGGCGCCAATAACTTGCAATTGCTAAAAAATCCAATTAAAGATTTTCTGTATATGATTGCGTCACCCATTCCTTCAAACATTGAGGTTTTTAGCTCACCTGAACCGAAGGTTGAAGTGAGCTTTCCGATCACCCGTTGTCCGCCGTCTATCTGTCCGTCTCTAAACTTTTCACATTTTTTACTTCTTTTCTAAAACCACTGGGCCAAATTTAACATAACTTGGTACAAATCATCCTTATGGTAAGTGGATTCTAAATTATTTAGGACTCAACCTTTTCTAAAGGGGAGACAATTGTAAAACAGTGCAAATAGGTTGCATGTCTTTAAAAATCTTCTTCTCAAGAACCACTGTACCAGAAATGCCAAATTTACACCAAAGCTTGTTTTTATAGTAATCATGACCCCAGGACTAAAACTGTAGCCCCAAGAGGGGTTCAGAGTTTAACATAAATGTATATAGGAAAATGTTTAAAAATCTTTTCAAGAAGTACAATGCTACAATATGTGATATGACTATGCAAGCATCCTCATATAATGTAGATTAAATAAATAAATTGTTAATTTAAAATAGTGACCAAGGACTAAAACTGGGGCCCCAAAAGGTTTAATTTTAACATAGAGATATTTAGGAAAAATGTTTAAAAACTTGTTTTCTCAAGAACTTCAATGATAAAATTTGTGAGAATACTATGCAAGCATCCTCAAATAGTGTAAATTCTATTAATTAAAATCATGACCCCTGTACTAATACTGGGGCCCCCAACAGGGGTGCAAAATTTAATATAAAAATATCTAACGAAATGTTTCAAAATCTTCTTAAAAAATACTATGCTGCAATATCTGATATTACTATGCAAGCATCCTCAAAGAATCCCAATAGTGGTTCAAAGTATATAGGGAAAATGTTTAAAAATCTTCATCTCAAGAATATGAGTATAAGCATTCAATGCTTAAATGACAATTCTGACTCACAATTTTGCTTACCTGATTTATTATATTAAAACCAGAATATTTATTAACCATGCTAAAAAAAGAATAGGTGAAAATGTAGAAGGGTAAATAAAAGCATGGGGCGAAAATAACCCTGTATTACAGTAGCCCTGGACAAAAGTCCTTAATTTGCAGACAACACCACTTGAGTAGTGTAAGGATAGATATCATTATTTCTGTAGGTAGGAAGTGGCAGCACTCAGCGAGTGGGTCCAGATCTTGATGCCATCCAGCTCTCCATATTCTCCCACAGGTTTATGAGCATTGCTGAGCAGATGGGAAGGTATGTCAACATGTAGAGCATTACTTTTTTTTTAAAATACATTTTTTGTTCGACATTCATTTTTTATTCTGAGTACGTAATAGCAGCTAGGTGTTGATTGCGCTGCACTGTAAAGGTTGCAAATTGTGATTTGTCTTAATTTTTTAATTTCAAAAAATTCTTTCCAAGACGTTATTCTCGACAAGAAGTACTTAAGGTCAGACGACACATTCCTCGAAAAATGATAATTATTTTTTTAAATTTTCAACGTCCTGATTATAAACCATATAAAATGATTATTTATTGTTTATTATCATTAAAAAGTGTATATAGTTATACCAAAATTTTTTATATCAGCAATTCAAGTGTATATTCATTAAGATCATATAGGAAATTGCATACTCTAGTAATCTTCCACAAACGTGTGGTAATGTATCCTAATTTTTTGCAAGAAAGCTTGTCAAAGTAGTATTAAATCAATAACAAATACATGAAAAAGTTAAATAAAATTGAGGAATGTGTTGTCTGACCTTAATGCTGTATATTATAATCATTTCTACTTTTAAAAGGATAATAAGATTTCAAAGCATTGATTAATAATACAACTTGAAATGTTAGTGTTTATCTTTGTCACCAGAAAAAAAAGAAATATTGGAGCTGGTGATGTTTATGCCATGAAAAAAATGTGATATTATTTTTTTATACTATTACACAAAAATATATTTCATTTTTTTTCAGAGTTTTACAAAGAACAGCTATATCAACAAATATTAAAGTAAGAAAATATTATTACTTATTAGGTTAGTTACTGACTCACTACGGAAATATATTGGGTTGATCAATCTCATAGATGGCGAGGCGAAGCCGAGCCGTCTATGAGATTGATCAACCCAATATATTTCCGTAGTGAGTCAGTAACTAACCTAATAAGTGTTTTGTTTTCCCGAGGACTATCAAGCGACATATTCATTCACAAATAGCGGTGATCTACGCAAAGCCATGTATACAAGATGCCTTATATCTCGTCCAATTAAACTCATTTAAACTCTTCAAAATTATCAATACCACCTTTCAAATGCGCTTTAAAAATCTTCGCTTCATCCATATTACTTACAATGTTTTGTTGCTATTCAATTTTAAACCTCTGCAGAGATTTGAGCAAATTTAGGCCTAGACGCTGCCATTTTGTTCTGCTCCAGACACAACAATGTGACGTCAATATTCAAAGGGCAACTACTCTAATTTAAAAATAATTTCAAAGGGCCACTACTCTAAATATTTTAATGACTTACTGAACACGATTTCTGTGTTAAATAATATGAAATATCGAGATGAGTAGGTGCGGCGGCGGCCAATGACGGCCATATTGCCTAATATTAATCCTCAAAGAACCTACATAGAGATATATGAGGCAATCACGTGCCATGTTTAATCCAATGAAAATGTGACATTTCAGTCCGAGGGAAAACAATATTACTTATTAGGTTTGTTACTGTCTGACTACAAAAATATATCGGGTTGACTAGTCTCATAGATGGTGAAGCGAAGCTTCGGCCAATGATGACCATATTGCCGAATATTAATTCTCACCAAAGAGATATAGAAATATATCAGGCAGTGGTATGCTATGTTTAAACCAATGAAACAGTGACATATTCCAGTCCGAGGGAAAACAAATATTAAAACATGGAACACCTCAACTGCTGTATGTGGATGATACTAATGCCGCGATGATACTTCGATCTTTACTTTATGATGATACTAAATTTATCATCATATGCTGATAGTTCTTCATTACATGCTGATGCTTTAAAGTTATAATCATTATGATGATACTTCAACATTATAATTATTCTGAAACAAAAGGTAGTTAAGGGATTTCATTCGAACATATGTTTTTCATCTATTTATAAATACACAATCAGTTATCGTGTTTTCAACACTCATCTTGAATGGTCATGGTCAATTATGTGTTTTCTCATTTAATTGAACACAGGAACGTCTTGATTTCTCGTGTGCAATGTTTGGTCCTGACGGGGGACTCGTGGCCAATGCCCCTCACATCCCTGTCCATCTCGGAGCCATGCAGGAGACTGTCCAGTTCCAGGTACTTGTATATTCTGATCAGGCCTAAAAAAAAAAATTGTGTGTTTAGGGTAACACTGATGAAAAAATTAGGTTAGGTAGGTAGGGATTTTTTTTTATTTTATCATATTTTTTTTGTATCAATCCTAAGAATGTGTTTTTGTTTCATATTTAAAAATGTATATTTTATTGGAAATAAGATAAAATTCACAATCGGATAAAATCAGACATCTATTTACTAAAAATGGTAGGATCGGGCCATTATTGTAGGTTAGGTCGGGTTACCCGAAACACACAACTTTTTTTTTTAGGCCTCATAAAAGTTTTGAAATTTTACTCTCCCTACACTGAATTAATTTTTTTCTTGGTGGTATGGGGCACTTTGAGATAATAACATTGATGAAAGTACATTATAATCAAGATTGATCAATATTTGCATCGCTTTAAGATATTTTTAAATTGTTAAATATTTGACCATAGGATGCAGCATGAAAATTGTTCGAAATGTAAAATTTTCAAAGCCCCACTGAGTTTTGAACCCATGACTATCAGATAAGTTGCTGATGCTTATCCTATTGAGTGATCATAGATAAATTATGCAATATATTATAGCTATATTTCATTGATATTGTTTATTTCATGCTTTGATTCTGTAGATGACGCAGAGAGGCAAGGACTTTAGAGAAGGAGATGTGATTTTGGCCAACCACCCGCAGGCAGGAGGGAGTCATCTCCCAGACCTTACTGTCATCACACCGGTACAGACTTTTCCTCCTCTCCTAATACACGTATCTCTTTAAAATTTTCTTTCATTTTATTTCAATGTCGACATGTTCTTTTTTCCTGATTCATTACTTGGTATGGTGTCTTTGGTTAAATTGAGATGGTGAACAATGGTACAGTTTATTTCACCTATCTTGTATAAAAGGATGAAAACATATGCAAGAAGTTCAAGGTTTTGGATAGAACACATTAAGAGGTCTCGATGGTCCGTGGTCATGGTTATTTTTAGACTGAATTGATCTCCTTTTAAAGAAGAGCTCCAAAAGACCATATAAACATTTGGAAAATACCAAAATTTGAAATTTAAAATTTATGGGTTTTTTACATTTCTAAATAATAGTTTATAGGTACCATAAAAAAATTATTTCTGAAAGTTTATGGTAGATCTGATGGTTAATTTGTTGTCCATCGAGCCTCCTTAAGATGTACATTTGTCTCTTCATCTATCACATGGTGGATTTTAACCAAATGCTCAGTTTCTGTAGCATGAAGTGAGCGCAATTCTATTTATACTGGTAGGTGTTTTGGCCCGGTGAATCCAAACCAGTGTTTTTTGTGGCCAGTCGAGGCCACCACGCTGATATAGGGGGGATAACTCCTGGATCCATGCCCCCACATTCCAAGTGTATCCAAGAAGAGGGTGCTGTGTTCAAATCTTTTAAGCTGGTGGAACAGGGCATATTCCAAGAGGAAGGTAACAATTACACATTCACTGATGCGATGCACCTTTATCTTCATGTAAATGTGTATTCTGTTTACATGTACCTTAAATTACCCAAATACTTCTATTCTTTAAAATGTTCATACATATAGATATTTTACACAATTTATAATGTTATATAGTTGTTGAATTCAATAGTATTTCAGTAAAGCAGGCAATGTTTGATTTTGATTAAGCTGTCACCCAGGCTTTTATGGAGCCCGGAAAATATCCAGGTAGTAGTGGAACACGTAACCTTAGCGATAACCTCAGTGACCTTAAAGCACAGGTTGCAGCCAATCAGAAGGTACTTGCAACTTTAATTTAAGCTACTGTGAAATTGCAAAGACATCAATGATTAAAAAAGTTTGCAACTGAGTTATAGGACTTTTGATTTATTTCCAAGATCAAGAATTATAGTCGTTTAGAATACTATTGAACATGGGAAAAAAGTACAAACAATATTTCTTATGTAGAGGTTGTTTTGAAGAAGCACCTACACCATTAAAAAAGATTTATTTATCCAATGTTTTTTTATACATGAATATGCATATAGACGAAATAGATAAAAATGCTGAGGTTCTGGGTGATAAATATGTATCATTTCAGGGCATAAAACTTATCAAAGAGCTGATTGAGGAATATGGATTGGATGTGGTGATAGCCTATATGACTCACATACAGGTAACTACAGTTGTATCTCTTAAGAGATATATTTTAGTCACAAATTGAATTAAGTTTATTAATAAACATAAATAACCCCAAAGCTAAAGTTAATTTAGAAATCTTAGGCCTAGTAAAATTTTGGTGTTTTTAGGATAATGCTGAGATTGCTGTTCAAGAAATGTTAAAGGAAATAGCCCGTCGCACAAGGGAGAGAACTGGCACTACTCAGCTGTCAGCAGAAGATTACATGGATGATGGAGCTAAGCTCTGTTTGACGGTCAATATTGATGAGGAAAAGGTAATGGTCAATGATCTCAAATTTTTTTCTTGAGCATATGTTTTTTTTAGGAAACTGCTGTATACTGAGTTATTTTCGCCCCGTGTTATTTTCACCTTTCTACACTTGCAAATGGTTTTGTCCCATCTTGAATTTGCCCAGCCAAGGTTGTGTTAAAGGGAGATAATATGAGGCATGGGAATTTGCCCAGTCTTTAATTCCCCCATTGGCAAATAGGGCAAAACAGGCAAAAATAAAACAGGGACGAATATTTCCCTGTATACCGTATTACATTACCATCGTGTCGAACAATTTGGACTACGTGCAAAATTGCTTTAATACATGTAGTTCTTTTTTGGTAGTGCATGTTCAAACTCGTATTTATTTTTAACTGTTATTAGCACAAACTCTACATAATCAGTGAAATTCATCTCTGATTTTTAAGGAATCAATTCGGAGAACTTTCATTAAGATCTAGCTGCAGAACTGTATCTATATGGGAAAATTTGATTGGGTAAAATCTCTGTTGAGCTCCAGTTCTTCAGATACATGTTCATCCAAGTGTATATGTACTCAAGGTGCTCTAAGAACTAAGCACTATTTTTTTGACATGGGCATTGTATCACACATTTGTATATCGATCACTGTGTCATAATTTTCCCTAGATATTAAAACATTAATGACAATGAATGCATAAAGATCAAGATTTATTTATTAATTACAGGGAACGGCTGTGGTAGATTTTACTGGTTCAACCTG
Source organism: Magallana angulata (assembly GCF_025612915.1). Lineage (NCBI taxonomy): Eukaryota > Metazoa > Mollusca > Bivalvia > Ostreida > Ostreidae > Magallana > Magallana angulata. Next base: position 38,751,659 of record NC_069116.1, read on the forward strand.
TGAAGTGTACGGCAATTGTAATGCACCAAGGGCAGTAACTCTATCTGCTCTGATCTATTGTCTGAGGTGCATGGTTGGACATGATGTGCCACTCAATCAGGTAAGCAATACAAGATAGAAAATAGATGTTTGATTAACTTTTGAGAGAAAATTCATTGTCTCAGGTGTACATACTACTTTATGTTATATTGCTGTTCTTTTGATTTTTAAAGGAATTTTGTCTGCTATATGAACTGCTGTATTGTTTTAAGGTGTTTACACATTTGTCAAAAGAATTTGCTTGCTCAGTTGAGACTATATATTATACTCAATGATTGCATAGAATAAATAATGTTGATGTCAATAGACATTCTTGCAATTATACTTTGTGTTTCTTTGCCTTCATTTAATCTGTTGTAGATTGTTAACATACCAATTGCATTTTATTCTTTAAAAATTGATGTACCTTGCAGGGATGTTTGAAGCCTGTGACTGCCATTATTCCCAAGGGGAGCATCCTGGACCCGTCGGAGAATGCAGCGGTGGTGGGAGGGAATGTCCTGACCTCCCAGAGAGTCGTGGACGTCATCTTCCGAGCCTTCCAAGTCTGTGCTGCCTCTCAGGTACAACACACACAGAGGGGGCTAGAGGAGCTGGATGATCACCACTCTCTTATTTTAAATTCATGATTTAACTGAATCAATTAACTATTCCAATGTGAAACAATCTTCAAAAGGGCTTTACCCTTAACATTCTTGGAAAATTCCTGAGTAGGGAACATGTAGTGAAATCAAATTCACTATATTTTCCATATTTTCAGTAGGTAGTTAAATAATGATTCTAGAATTTCAACAAAGATGAGACAAATTGTAGTTCGAGTGGGTTTTTATTTCTTTTGTAGGGTTGCATGAACAATATCACTTTTGGAGACGACGCCTTTGGTCATTACGAGACAGTGGCAGGCGGAGCTGGAGCAGTAAGTACAGTCACACTTCGTTATCTTGAACTAGATGGGACTGTTTAAAAACTTCGAGATATCCTAGTATTCGAGATATCGAGGGTTAAATACTTAAAAAATAAGTGGTTGGGACTTACAAATCACTTCGACATATCCATTGTATTCGAGATATTAGTGTTCAGCATATAGAAGTTCAACTGTATCTCGATTTAATTTGAATTTGAAATACAATTTAGTTGATATCTCATGCTTGTGCTATATATATATATATATATATATATATATATATATAGCACAATTATGTATAAGTATCTATTGATAATGCAGCAATTCGTAGATTTTGTGGAAATGTAGAAAAATCACAATGGCTCAGTTTTCATGGATTTCAAAGGTCCTACTCAATCATAAATTACCCATAACATCCACAATGAATTATAAAAAACAGTTTTAACTCATAAATCATAAAAGTATCCTTAACAATTTATGAAACACACATCCATTAATATTTTAAGTAAATCCACAAAATTAATCCCCATGAATCGCGGAAAAATGTCCAATCCATGAAAATTCGAGCCCACAAAAATTACGATAACAATTTCACAGTTTTCCTTATAAGGGTGAAATTTTGTGTTGTTGACAGGGCCCAACATGGAACGGCAGAAGTGGTGTGCACAGTCACATGACTAATACTAGAATCACCGACCCAGAAATACTGGAGAGGAGGTATGGTAATTGTCTGCTAACACTTCGGTAACAAATTCATGTTTAATAAAACAATGTAGTTCAATGTACACAAAAAAAAAACTACATTCGACCAAAATTATTTTCTGGGGTTTTCTTCAGGGCATATAATAGAGAATATTGTAACAATGCATGAGTTCTAATCTAAAGTTCATGATTAGGAAAAGCATTGTATTTCAATTACAATAATTATGAATATAAGACGAAATTGAAATTAAAAAGCCAACAAATCAGTTCTTGTATAGTAATTGAGAATCCCTTTTTTGTCAAATCTTTAGAAGATTGGGAATGAATGAATATCATTGATGTGACGATCGAAGTCAAGAATCAGTTTTGTTTAATTGAACGTTTTGATTATTCTACGGAAATTAACCCCCCACCCCCAAAAATTCAAATTTTTCATGCATCTTGATACGTCAGGTATCCTGTGATTCTGAAGAAGTTCCATCTGAATCCCGGGACAGGAGGACACGGCCAACACAAGGGAGGGGACGGAATCATCCGAGAGTATTTGTTCCGGAAAGATCTCACACTCTCTATTCTCACAGAGAGGAGGGTTTTCTCCCCTTATGGATTAAATGGTACTTTCTCCTTGTGTCTATGATTTTAACATTTATTTACCAGTAAAATCTGTCTCCATTTTTCTGTTTTTCATGCAGTTGAGTTTATATTTTTTAAGAGTTTATTAGAGTCATTGAGGAGTACTGTAGATGTTTAGTTAAGCTTGGGGGATTAATGTCCTCATAAAGTCGTGAGAAGCACATCTTGCAGATTTTAAAATCTCACAGAAAATAAGGAGTCTACAGTACCTAAAAATGATGGCAAACTTGTCATTTATACAATAAATTTATTTTTTTAATTTAATGCAGAAGTAAAGAATTATTTTCATAAAATGTGTTTTGAATGCCAGGTGACTTTCAGATAGAGATATACTTGTTTTAAGGTATTCGATGTATAACGACCACATTTTGTACCTAATAAATGAATGGTCCGATATTCTTCATCATGATATCATTTTGAAGGTGTTATCAAAATAAAATACTCCACCAAAGGAATTTTCAAAATTTTGATTATGATCGAACTAATTAAAGCTTGAATTTTGCATTGAAGTCTATGGGCAACATATGTTTTATTAAGATATTGTAAAAAGTAACTTAAAATTTGCAAAACTCTTTTGGTTATTACCTGCATAAACTGTCTCTTTATTAAAATATGAAATAAAATTAATAATTTACCGCAGATATTTTGACGAAATTAAAATTTTCTTTTTTTCATCAAGGGGAGATAACTCTTTAAAAAATCTTAAAGTGCAAAATGACCTGTTCCTAATATGTTGTCTGTCATGTGAATTTGGTTCATTTCACTTTTATAGTTATCTAGCAACACATATTTAACTAGTTGAAAATGATTCAAAATTGTTCAATATCCCTTCATTATACATTGAATACCTTAATATTTGTGCTTTTCTTGCTTTAAGGTGGAGAATGTGGATCTAAGGGAGTTAACCTCATCTATTACAAGGATGGGAGAGTGGTGTTCTTGGGTTCAAAGACTTCAATTAAATGCCACGCAGGGGTATGTGTAACCCCCCCCCCCCCCCCCCCCTTCCTCACCCTCACTCAAACTTACATCTTTGGATTTAGAGGGAAAAAGAGATTCACATAACTATATGCATGTTCATTAATAAAAGTCACTTTAGCATTTGTTTTTCATTGCCGGGTATTTAATTTCAAATTTATTTTAAGATCATTTTGTAATGTACAAGTAGGAACAGTATATTTTAGTACATCAATAAGCTAATTAGACTTTATAAGGTATATTTTATGACCTTAATTAGCTAATTAGACTTTTAAAACTTCCAAGGTTTTCCACTTACTTTATGTGTTGTTTTTTCTTTGAACATGTTTAATCGTTTAAATGAAGATCAAGTTGTCTTTCTCAGTACAAACTCATTAATGGCAAACTCATTTTACAGATTTAAAAGTACATATAATTAACATACTCAATTAGTTACATGTCTTTAATGTTGTCTAAAGTGTTTTCAGGTTCATTTTCAGAAAAGTTTTTTATTCCAGCTTTTCTTGAAATTAAAAAATTATGTATCAGTTGAAGCAATTTTTGTCATTTGCAGATCATTTACTAGTTAATTTCATTTAATATTCAAACATTTCTTTTCCATAGAAACATTCACTTAACACAATCATGCAAAAAATAGCTTTCACTTTGAGACATTGAAATCCTTATATTTTGGAAGATGACAAATAGTACATGTACACCTGGCATTATACATTTCATAATTTAATTAAGATTTATATTGACTATCTTTTCAGGATGTGTTTTATCTTCAAACTCCTGGGGGTGGAGGGTATGGGAGTGAACAGGAATTGAAAACTGAAACCAGGAAGCGAAAACAGAGGTCAAGTGAGGAAGGGTCAAAGGCCAAAAAAGGTCACTCACTGGTGGGTCGAGGGAGTGTTTTCGAATACAAGAAGTCTCAAGAATCTGCATAGATTAAAGAAAATTACTGAATTAATCAGACGATTTAATTAGACATTGTTCCAGCATAATATTATGGGAATGGTGTTAGTTTCAACCAATCACAATGAAGATATCAAATTATCAATGTTATTATGTTGCCCGATGTTGTATATACCTTCAGACAATGAGGGGTGAACTGGGTGAAAACAAAAGGTGTGGGGAATTTTTAATGTATACACGCAGCATTAGATTTAGACATTATTATTTTTATTTTTTTTGTCATTTACAATTGGCTTACTTGATTTTTTTCAATCTTTTATTCCTTCTCCTTGATTTTTCTAGGATCTAGTATAATCTAATTTATCAAGCATTTTATATATCAACAGTTAAAAGCAGGTGCTATATTATTGTAACTCTAATATGGAGATAGGGTACGTGTAGTAGATACATGTAGAGATTTACAAAGTTGTTAATGTTTGAATGTGCTTTTGTATAGTTATTTGTTACTGATGAAAATATTTATCCATGTATAGCTTCTTCTTAGGGTTCCTTTAACCAGTTTCTACCCAAGAGAGACCATAAACCAATGTTATATGCATTTTTATATAGTCTTCCATGTTATCAAATGATAAATAACATTATTATGTTTTTATGAAAAATAAAATTCATATTCCCGATAATGGAGTTGTCTTTCTTTTGTCCTGTCTTGATAGCCTGATCAACACAGCGTAAAACACGTGGATCCATGATAACTTAGTACTTATCCTGTTCCTTTGAAAACTAGTACTCTGTTTAGCAACACTCTTACTGTTAACTACACTATAAGTACATAGAATAAATTTTAGTACTCTGTCATGAAAATAACAGTTACTGCCAAAAATGTTGATCAAATAACAGAATCTTATCGATGTTTGTTGATCTGCGTCCTGTTTAGACTATTTTACTTCTTTGTGACGTCATAAAATCGATGAATGGTTCTTTCATGAGGCACATATAAAAGCGATGGAGTTAAACTGTATCAATATTATGAAACGACACTGTTCTTTTGACATCTTTTAAATTTTAACAAGAAAAATATGCATTATGACTACTTTATTGTCATGTACAAATAATCTTATTTTTTTGTAAGGACAGTAGGACAGCTCTACTTCTGACAATATGTAAATTGACAACCATAAGTATTTGAAATTGCAATCTGATTATATGCTGTGATTTGATTCTCTCCGATGTGTCTAAGGTGTGCAATACACTGTGGTATACCCATCGGAACATCACTCGGCCTTTTCCGTCCATCGGAGCATCACTCGGCCTTTTCCGTCAAGTCAAGGGTTTTTTTTCTCGACTTGAAATTTGAAATTACCAATATGTTGAATATTTCTTTATATGATATTTATTTCACTAAACATCGATTTAAAGCGCTGTCATAAGTTTAATACCTGAAAAAATAGTACATGTAAAGATTACTAAATTATGGATTGGGTCTGCTTTCCATATAATTGTCAAAGTTCGATTCAAACTTTGACATAAGATATTATAATCAGCAAACTTTTGGATCTATACTAAACGTTTTGTGCAAAAATGTGTGATTAAGTTACATTTTGATGAAACACGAAAAAAAAATCAATACTGAACTAATTTTGAACATTCTCTTTGAATCAACGTTTTTATTTCCCTAACACTGACTAATGCAAAATGCGCAATAGCAATGCCATTGAAGAAAAAAAAAATCAATTGAAACCCAAACCTACCAACAAATGAATGATAAGTCTCTTAAATTGGTGGAATTTTTTGGTTTAAACTGACAGCTTTCGTTTGAAATCTTAAAATCGCTCATAGATAAGAATTTGTTTAACTAAGAAGAAAATTTGATACTCCAGAAAGTGCAGGGCTTTATTTCGGTAAAAAACTAAAAGTACAACACAATGAAACTTAACCAGATGATGTTATTTTAAGTAATCAAGAAAAACTGTTTGAACACGAATTAAGTTTGCTAGACCCTGTCTTTCCGTGTTGACACCTGTTGTTTGAGCCTGCCTTACATACAAACTAAGTGAAGTTTCCACGATAAGTTTATATTGAATTCCCATCAAACGCCAAGTTCTGAGATATTTTTCTTTCTAATTAATATAATTTTGCGAAGTTGCCGGCAACTCTATCGGCTCTATATCTTGTGAAATTTGGATAAAACTTTGGGCAAACACCTAAATAAACAGACCCCAGCCGAGGGGATGGTTATTTCTCTACGGTGTTTTTATGTCAAACAGGGGTTTCTTGACGCAGTTACACGTGTTCATACTAGAATTATTTTCAAAGCATGTTTTCCTCTAGATTTTGTGATATTTCTTCTTCTTTTTTATTATTGTGGGGATAAATATTCCAAGTGTTTCTCTTCTCGCCTCCCGGCCTAAAAATCTCTCGAGCATCTGAAACTCAAATCTTCAAAGAGATGACCAAGTTTAACAAATCAATAAGGATATTTACTCTCAAAAACGGTTTATGTATTTTAGAAAGCATCTTCTTGAAAGTTTGTTATTCATTGTAATAAAAGAGATGAAGTAGAAATACACGTGCATAAACCTTGAAATTAGTTCCATGCTTGCCCTTCATATAAACGTTTTAAACTATCTGAACTTGCAAAAAGGCAAAAAAGCACAGGTTTTTGGTGCAGTTGAAATTCACTTGACGTAAATATCCATGAAATAAATCGGTTGACGTTGCAAGTATGTATATTGCATAAAATAAACGACCATGAAATATATATTTCCGGCATGCAATTAGTTGAAATTTTAAAAAAAATAAGGGTAAAAAAAGCAAAGTCAAAATTACTTTTGCTGTATTAAAGAGAGACATTCACTGGGGTTCAATGTTAGAAATAATTGTTAGAATTGATTTTACTTTAATATTCACGATGAATCTATTATTAATCATATTTTAATAAAATAATCCTATATTAAGTTATAGTTATCTTTAGCTGGGGATTCTTTTCTTTTGAAGTGTAGAACGTTTGATTTTTGACTAGAAATTACACGCGGATAGATAAACCAACTTACTTGACAAACCAAATACATGTACTCGATGAATATGGCAATTGATAAGTAAAAGAAATTAACTTTAATGTAGACACAGTAGATGAAAGTAATTTCCTTTGTAATTTGTATATAAAAACTTGAAAGATGCGGTCGTATCTTTAATGCTAATTTAACCGTATTACTTTTTCTTTCCGCTTTGAGTTTCAATTTACAATACTGAAGACTAAAACTAAAGGCAACCTTTTAAAATATTTATTATTATATGAATTAGTATTTATATATCCGTCTTCGAGATGAAAAATTGATGTAGCCATGGCCCGGTCCGTCAGAACAGCAGTAGTTTTAATATTGTATGATATAATTTGAATTAATTAATGCATAACTTGGATTCTTTTGCCAGCGAAAGAAAAACAATTGCCTACGAGACATTTATTTGCGACAAAATGTATATAAAAAATGTTTAAAAAAAAAAATTAAACATGGAGTTCATTGATCCCAGCCATTCAATTCTACTTTTTAATGGCCCATATTCCATTTAAAATAATGGCCAGTCGCACTTTAAAGATATAATTTATGACAAATGTGGAGACATTTAGAAGGATACATTTACACATTTACACATTAAATGACATCTTAGTGCTAGATGAGGAGAAAAGACAAATAACGGTGAGCTGTCAGAACAAACAATCATCTACGTTATGTATACTGTGCTAGAGATCATGTACATTATGATAATTAATGTGTGTATATGTATATATTAAAAAAATAGAATGTATTTTTTTTCATCAATTCGAGAAAAATATTAAAAAACTAGATACGATCTCGTTACGAGTAACGAGTAGGTCTTCCGTTCAATTTTTAAACGATACGATTAAAATATCAATGGAATTTCAGAACCCCCCCCCCCCCCCGATCCATTTCCTGATAATGTATACGATTGTCAATATCCTTTCAAATGCTTGACAAAGTGTTTTGCTTTTTCACATACAAAACATTGAAGATTTAAGATGTTAGTCCCCTAAAATCCCTAATTATGTCATCAATGGGTGTTGCAATGAGTTTCACAAACTGACATTGTTACGATCAACAACTTTGTTTCTATAATGCATAACAAAATCTTTATCGTTTTTAAGAAATATGTAAAAGACTTTACGAGTGTCTTGGCCCCTAATGTAAGGGTCCAGCCCCTTTTTCTTGAGTTCATTCAAAAGGTCTCACAAATTCTAACATATTTTGTTCTTACACGTATCCACAATTGTTGTTCATTTTTTAGATACAAATTATTGAATATTTTAGGGGCCTGCCCTCTAGATCCTTAATGGGGACAGACCTTGGTGTTTTGATTGATGGAATTGATTAGAATCATCAACGCAAGCATTTTCTCTCCTACAAAGCTTAACAAAATATGTCTCCTTCTCTAGATATATTACGTCAAAGTTTCAGTACTTTGGCCCCTAAAAATCCCTAATTACGTAATAAATGGGCGTGGCCATGATTTTTCCTGATAGATATTGTTACGGTCAACAACTTTGCTTCTATAATGCATTACAAAATATGTATCGTTTTTAAGTTATTTGTAATAGAGTTTACAAGTGCCTTGGCCCCTAAATAAAGGGGACAGCCCCTTTTTCTTGAATTTGTTGGAAAGAACTTTTGATTATCTACCACTTTTGTTATATATGTCTTAACAAAATATCAACTGATAAAAAGATACAGATCAAAACGTATGAAAATTTTGAATAAAAATTCGTACCCAATTTTCGTGCCTAAGCGAGCTCCAAGAAATGGCGCCACTGGCGTAAAACAAAATAATAGTGCACAACTTCAGACTATAGACTACCTATCCTGAAAATTTCATAGTCATATCTCTGATAGTTTCGGAGATCAGCTCTGCACAAAATAGGTCGTAAAAAAAACTACAAAATGGCCGAAAAATCGGTACCGGAAGTGACGACAACAACAATTTCAAAAACATATAAAATTCAGATCATGACTCATCATCTGTGAAAAAATGGCTGAAATCGGCCGAATAGTTTTCGAGAAATCGCGTGCACAAAATTTGGAAAAAAAAATAATAATAATAAGAAACAGTACGAAAACTATAAGGTCTTCCGTTGGAAACGGAAGACCTTAAAAATAAGTAAGTTGTTTATCAAGATTTTTTTTAATTTCATTTTGGGGGGTGGGTGGTTCTTACCGGATGAAAATATTTTTTTTTTCATTCTTCAATACAAAATCTTGGTTGGGTTATCGCTAAACGCTCATCTAATTATCTAATTGTCATCGACAGAAAAAAGCTGTAAATTGTATTCTTTACACGAAAAATTAATTTTATTCGGTGTCCCTATCGAATTAGAGACACAACAATTTCTTTTTGATCTGACTTCGAGACTTTTATGGTATAGAGACTTACATGTACCCATGTAATTTTACATTTTCAAAAAAAAAAAATAAATGAAAAGATGCATTATTTTTGTAAATTTTCAACCATGGTCAAACTGTAAATATTAACCTTGTCTTTAATGATAGGAACTATAAAAAGATTTTTACCGTGTTTTAAGAGTGAAATACTTTCATGAACCTAATTACATTTAAAATGGAACAATCTGTCAGTTCTGTCTACTGTACATTGTCAGAAGTGAAGAGTTTTTGTAATTATTACCCAAAGTATCAGTAAAAAGTTGTTATCATTTGTTATTATTGACCAAGCATCATTCATTACAATGAGGTAAACTCATCTCTAGAAAGGTTTTACTGTCGTTTTTCTTACCTCTTGGACAGGAAGATGCGCATAGTATATTTAGAGCCATTTTAACAAGATCTTGGATATTCGGTATAATAAATCAATCTATTCATTGCATCAAACCGAGTGAAAAATGAAGATGCATAAATGCCAGACAAATCTTGTTGATTTCAAAGAGCCATGGATGAGTGGCCAGCAATGAAATGAATAGGCATACGTCACATTGCTTTTTGACGCAACTACACAAAGTCTAAGACGTAATCAAAAGGGGTCTCTATATACGAAAGAATAGTTCATTGATAGTAAAGTCATATTATCATTTTTTAAGCATTACTATTATTTACCACCGTGCCTTTTTATGTTACAGTAATAAAAGAACACGGCCATGGACCATTGAGTTCAAATACTCATGATTAGACAAAATAAGTACAATATACAAAACAATGTACAAAAGCATTGTCATTGGATAAAACTTGCATTGGTGTGACCAAAAATAACATTGTTGTATTGGCCAAGACGCGAAGCATCGATTCTCCCCCCCCTCTCTTTTGTCTGTCTGTCTGTCTTTTTCTTTTCTCTCTCCTGAGAAATTGAGACATGTGAAAAGTGAACAATTCAGTCAACAAGCCTCACACAAATAGTCTTTTTATAATCGGTATGATCATGACATATTGCCTTTGTCTGTACATTTTCTGAAAACTGTATTTAGCAGTGGAGATGTGTGAAGGGTAAGATTTGGGTTTGATGTATTGTTGTATCGATGGCATGTCTCTCCCGGGCCGCGCCAGGCCTGGGTTTGTCTCGAGCAGACGACCATAGCAGACGACAATAAATGGGCGTATAAGATGACGACCTACCTTCGTCAGAAATAGAACAACGACCAGTTATTGGCACTTTTGATTTCGCCATCAAAATGTGGTTTACAATTTTGACGCTTGTGCAGTTACGTAACTCAAATTCATTGACAGTACTATTTTTTGGGTAATGAAATTGACTGCAATTTTTGATGTACATGCGCGTGTGAAATATGTGTCATAAAATGATTTAGAATAGTTGCACTTTTAGAATATCCTAGGGCTTATGTGCAAGCTATAATTAATAATATTTCCAGGAAAAGTGTATGTGATAATGATCATGATCTAGAATGACATATAGCAATTAATAATATCGATTATGAAAGAAAAAAAATCTAATTTAACGAAAATATTTCTTGATAGGGAAATGTACTGTGCATTTGGCAGATCTACATAAACCTCCAGTTGACTGTGGCATTGATAACACCAATTCTCACCGGGTGTCTATTTTAAGCTCACCTGAGATGAAAGCTCAAGTGAGCTATTCTGATAACAATTTGTTTGTCGTCTGTCTGTCCGTCTGTCCGTAAACTTTTCAAATTTTCAACATCTTCCCAAGAACCGCCGGACCAATTTCAACCAAACTTGGCACAATGTACCCAAAGGCAAAGGAGATTCAAAGTTGTGAAAATTAAGGATAACACCTTTTTACATGGGGAGATAGGTATTATTGAAAATTTTGAGAAATCTTTAAAAATCTTCTTCTCAAGAACCATTTGGCCAGAAAAGCTGAAACTTTTGTGGAAGCATCCTCAGGTAGTGTAGATTCAAAGTTGTGAGAATTATGACCCCCAGGGGTAGGGTGGGGCCACAATTCGGGGGGGGGGGTCAAATTTTTACATAGGAAAAAATAGAGTAAATCCTTAAAAATCTTCTTCTCAAAAACCAATCAGCCAGGAAAGTTGAAACTTATATGGAGACACCCTAAAGTATTGTAGATTCAAAGTTGTGAAAATCATGACTACCAGGGGTAGGACGGGTCTACAATGGGGGGGGGGGTGTTCAAATTTTTACATAGGAATATTCAGAGTAAGTCCTCAAAATTCTTCTTCTCAGAAACCAATCAGCCAGGAAAGCTGAAACTTATGTGGAGTGTAGATTCAAAGTTGTGAAAATCATGACATCCGGGGGTAGTGCAGGCCTACAATGGGGGGGGGGGGGGTCGAATTTTACAAAGGAATATGCAGAGTAAATCTTTAAAAATCTTCTTCTTCTCATGAACCATTCGGCCAGAAAAGCTGAAACTTATATGGAAACATCCACAGGTAGTGTAGATTGAAAGTTGTGAAAATCATGACTCCGGGGGTATGATGGGGCCACAAGAGAGGTGGGACAAATTTTTACATAGGAATACATAAAGAAAAATCTTAAAATCTTCTAAAAACCATTTGCTTAGAAAAGCTGTAACTTAGGTGAAAGCAACTTCAGATAATGTGGATTCAAATTCGTTAACATCAAATCTTTTAGGAGTAGGGTGGGGCCACATTGGGGATCTAGTTGTACAAAGGAAAACATCATAATTATTCACAAAAACTGAAATGTTATCATGTATGGTTTTACTTATATGCAAGCATTTTTACATATTGCTGATTCTTTAACATTGTTTAGACTTAAGCCCCTGGACGATTCTTGGGCCTCACAAGGGGTTCAGAGTGTGATGTAGCTTTATATCCTGTTTATAAACAATTGTTTTGGATCGTTTTGAGAACTGCAATGCTCAACATGTGATATGACTATAAAATCATCTGGAACTGGATCATAAACACAAGAATATCCAGGAGGGATGGACTTTTATTTATACAGCTTCTACATGTAATATACCACGTTGTCCACATATTTTTTATTATGACTCCATTAAGTTGATTTTATCATTCCTAGTGTTGCTCAGGTGAGCGATGTGGCCCATGGGCCTCTTGTTATTCTATATATTATATCCATATCTTGACTGGTGTACGCCATACCAGCCATAACATACATTTAGCCCATTTTCACATTATATGGTTAAGGAATTAATAGTATACACACACGATTTTCTGTTTCGATAAAATTCAGTGTACTAAATTAAAAATAAAAACAATACTAGATACTGAAATTCTGTACTCTTTTATTTTACCTCTTACATAGCTTATAAAATACTTCAAAAGGTTTTCAATAATTTTCTTCAAATTAACATTATCTACAGAGAATTTTACAGAGATTGTTTTCTATTTTATTTACACGAGATTCAATGTTACCGGACATCATATATGTAATTCTATACATGTATGTCGGCAGTTTCCGATCTCCTCGAAAATGCAGTAGAAGTATAAAAGCGTCCAACGAAAAAAAAGTTTTTGATGATTTTTTAATAACAATTTGACTTGAGAAAAACAGTTTTTATCAAAATTAACATGAAATATTGTTCTACTCAGAGAAAAAAACATGAATATTATTGAGCAAGAACTACCAATGATATAACAATTGCAGACACACCTGTATATTGATCTTTATTTATTCATTGACAAAAAAAAATCATCAAAGTTTCACGCCAGCCCTAAAAGTACAGCATCAGACTTCCAGATAGTCAACTTTCGAGTCCCATTCTTTGCAAAATAAAATCCCCTCTTCATTTGACATCATAAAAGTTTTTAAAAATTTGATAGATAAAGAGATTGTGATTTTTGGTTATATAGTTCTTCTAAAGGTCATAATCTAAAAAACAAAACAAAAAAAGTTTAAGACAATGCCGTCGATAATATTTCAACTTCCTAAAGAAATGACGCAGCATGCACAATAGATAATTATTAAACAAATCACGAACGGATTCTTTTTTTCATTTCTATTTGCTCTAAAACATGATCCAGATTACTAATCAAACCATCTAAAAAATCTACGGATGTTTTATCTGATTCATATTACGTTAATAAGCGAACCATAAAAAAAGACCTTCGTTGTATAATATTAAAAACTAAATGCATTACAGGTAAAAAAACAACACAACACTATTGTCAATCTCTTGATATGACAGACAATTAATTTGTATCTAGTTTTGGTAAGAATACGTAAAACAAATACTAGTAAATAGAAAAATAAAATCGAGATTTAAAGTGGTGCAATAAAGAGATATAATTTTAATGTCGGAAATTAATGTGAAAATTTCATTTAGTAATAAAATGACTGAAATAAATTACATTCTTGTCGTCCTGTATACACGAAGCTCCCTAGATATCCTAGGTTTAGGCTGTTAGGACATTTTTAAGTTCTATTCTAGCTATAATTAACAAACTATAAGATTGATAAATTACAGCAAATTGATTTGACATTCTTTGTCCGAGTACTACTAATCATTATTTAAAATTATGAACACAAAAGCGGATAAGCTCCCTCTCAAAATCCGCAATTTAGAACCATTTTAACAAGAGCTTGGACTTTGGGTAGTTGTGTCAAGCAGCAATGTGACGTAGCCTGTCTATTTCATTGCTAGCCACTCAGTCATGGCTCTTTGAAATCAACAAGATTTGCCTGGCTTTTGAGCTAAGACTACGCAATCGATGCATATTTCGTTTAAAACCGCGTCATTTTTAATGTTTTGACGCAATCAGTAGATAGTTACGCCCTACTGAAAGTCTTGTTAAAATGGTTCTAAGTTATTGTAACGAGAAAATATGTCGTAATTAAGAGATATTACATCAAGTCTTATGTACGAGGTACTAGCTTGATCTTACGAACGAGATACTAATCCATACGAACGAAATATTCGAACGAAGAAAAGAAATGTTTATAGGAGATTCTACAAATATCTTATAATCTACCCCAATATCCTACGGGTAACGATTGTTTCTCGAGTCTTCATCGAGTGCATGTCCTGCAGATAAGTAGGATGTAGTTTGATTTGATGCGAATACAATACGAAAACAGGCGATTAGGGGCAAGAATTTTGCTAGTGAACTACGAGGTGGTACGAAAATAATACAAGAGTGGTTAGTGTTTTGCAATACATGTAGTACTCTTCTGTTTACATTTACTTTACATTTACTCGACAAAACCTTTTCTTTTGAAAGTTTACATTCATTTGTAATTTCTCTATTCTTAAAAAGCTGAAATTTGTTTACTTATTGACCATCTTTATCCAGGGAATATATAAAACATAATTATTGCTGTTGGTTTCATGTTTATTTGATTTATGAACTAAAACAATAATACTATCTTCTTGTTTGTTAATAATATTATGATTATTCGTTTATGATATATTTACAATCATAATAAACGCCCTTTAGCAAATTATTAAAACAATTTTTATTCCCAGTTGCAAACATAGTCACAATATGGGTTTCGTGATTCGTCTTTACCCACATATAAACATCTCCCTGTAGACGTTTTCATATACTTATTATATTCTAGAGGAATATTACTCCGATTGCATTCTTTTTCTAATGTTGCATAATTTTATTAATAACCAAAACTCCGAACTATTAATTAAATGCATCGTATGAAAATCGTCTTCCATCTTACTTGCTCGTAAGGAGATCTCAAAGCGTTCGTTACTTAATCTTCCACATTCGTACATGAATCGCCACAACTCGTCGTGTCATCGCACAAAAGATCGTGCAAAGCCGAGTGACATTGAAGTCGTGTCGTATTAGATTGTAGATTCGAAAAAATGCCCACCGTAAGTAGATTTATTGCAAGAATAGCCAGACGAACAATTGCGATTTTTTTTTCACTTTTAGTAATTCGTTGGCAATCGCAGTATAAACCGTGACGATGTGACAGGGACTTAAGAGGGCTCGATGGTCGTGGCAATTTTTAAGACTGTTTTGATCTCCTTTTAGAGGAGAGCTTTATCTAAAAATATAGGAAAATATTCAAATTTAAAAGGTTAAATAGTTGGATTTTTTCTTTTCTAAATGTTATTTACAGCTAAATGTTAAATATATTTTGGAATCTTAGGTACTAGTAGATCTGATGGTTAATTTGTTGATCATCTAAGACTCGTTAAAAGAGATTTTTTACCTTAACCCGATAAACGCATAATTTGATGAAATCATGCCTAACATAGTTTCCTTCAATAAGCTAATACTGAGCAATGCAATGAAAATAAGTTAGAGAAATATACAGAATGATTCAAGAAATTTAATTTTTTTTATACCGCAACCTTCTCTTGAAATAAGAACGATCATCTTTGCTTTTTTTAACAGTGCAACATGGTACCACCATAGCGGAAAGATTTTGATAGATGGGTTTCATTGCATCATATTCAACATCCTTTAATTTGACACTTTCATGCATTTCATTTTTTGCTGTTTTGTCGTAAGCCTGATTTACAGATAGAATTCATCATATGGTGGTACAATGTTGTGGTTTTGGAGACAATACATGCCGAGAGTCAAGATTTATTCTTTAAAAAAGTTTTGTTTTCAATCCAATCGCAGCTAAATAAATGTGCAATTATCATCAAATACTTCATGACCATACTAAAAGTACATCATGCTATCATACTATATCATGAACTGATGAAACTGTTCGCAACCTTTTCTTACAAAGAATAGAGAAGACTTTCTATACTTATAACCCTAATTCTCATTTTGTAAGAGTTGATGAATTGGTTAGTGACGACAATTACATTAGACAACTGAGTCAGTTTGGTCTTTGAATAACCTTTAACATTCTGTTTTCAGAATACTTAACAACGAATCAGAGAAAAGTGCTATTTTGAATTTTAAAAAAGAACAATGATTATTAAGAACTAAGTATATTCTTTTTGCATTGCTAACATATAAACACTCTCTTGGATTTTATAGAGAAAACTATTCTGCTTGAGTGTGTTCTTTATATGAGGAAATCCACGTGTCTACTTATAGATTACATAACCTTAAATGAATTCATATATTTTGAGAATGAGAAATTTCTAGCATGAAATCAGTATGGTGAGCTGTTATTCAGAGCACACTTAATTTAACTCTATTTCTGAAAACCTTGTGTAAATCTTCAGTGTGGAAAGGTGTCTTGTACTATTGACTTTTTTTCATAATCTTTCAGTTTGCTACGTGCTTCATACGCCTAATATGTAAATCAATCGAACCTATACATTACTCAATCAGTTCTTAATCATTTTCAATGTCAATGTTACATAACCCTAAATTCGACGATGAAACCTAATCGTTTTAAAGCTTCAGCTTGACTCATTCTTACAAAAGTGTCTCACTTTTTTTTTCTTCACCACAAATATACGTCATTTAGATATTTTGATTACGTGATTAACACTGTAGTCAAATCTACATGCAACTAATAATCAAAAAATGTTTGGCCTCATTAGCATAAATTACAAAACAACGCATCTTTTAGAAGTCCTCTTCCAACTAATCAAATACCTTGTCTTTATCATTCTCAGTCTAAGTGAAAAACAAGAGGTCGTCCCTTGTCAAACAACTTGATGCTTCATGTCCTCTTAAATGGACGATGAATTAAAAAAGAATTTTTAATTAAGAATTCCTAAATATTTTCCATTTTCTATTTTGGATGCTCGATGAATATTCCATGGTTTTCTTTTCAAGTCTCGAACTGATACGAAGTAAAAAATAAATAAGACAACACTGTAATTATAACAAACTCTTTTGCAAGAAATTATAAGACAATCTGCTTTGTGTATTTTTTTCTTCTTTTAGATAATGTCTATGCATTTGCACACAATTTATTATCAGATCTTATAAAATGGGAAATCTGTGCACGTTTGAAAACATGCATGGATAGAATCTTTCAAAGAATTAATGGACGAATAAAAATAGTTTGGTCCTTTGTATCTTGTCAGACACATACATTATGTGGAAAAAAAGTAGAAAAAAACTCTTAGGAAAGAAAGAATAGATGATTTGTTTAGAAAGAAGTCATTTATTGCTAGATACAAAACGTTTGAAAGTTGTCCGAGACTGGGATAGTGCTGACCAGTTTCCTTGCAATATTATAAAGAAATGTGCCATAAACCAATCGGAGGAATCTCCCGAATATCAGACAGTTGTTGTTTGAGTTTGTCTATAAAACGTGACTGACAGAACAAAGAACCATGGAGATAATAAAACATCTGTTTCTTTTCTTGGAATGACCGTATTGTCCAAAACCTCGATCGCTTAAATCCCTCTATTATATATATATACATGTATATACAAGTATGTGTGCTTTTATAAGAGTTCTGTTGTTGAAAATACAATCAAAATTGACTTAAAACTAGCACTAGCGATATCAAACCACAAAACAAAGTACTACATTTAGGAGAATAAAGAAAAAGGTCATTCCTTTCTGAAACAAACATAAAAAATCAAAATTCTAACAGTATTTTAAAGTTAATTGGAAACAAATAAGTACCCCAAGGTTGAAGTCTATATAGATTCATTATTCACACCATAGAAATGATTAGTAAACGATATAAAATGAGAAAAAAAAAAAAGTTTATAAAGTCAACAAGTCTGTTGCATACAATTATTTCAATTTTAATGCTTTTTACATTAGCAAGAAAAGCAAATATTTGCATGGAGATTTTCTAGGTCAGTTAATTGCTCATTATTCAAAACACAATGAGTTGATAGGATTCATTTTTGCACGTTAAAAAACAATCATTAAATTGCGCGCATTTCTCGATAACGATAATGAATATCGTTAGAATTTCTTTAAAAACTATTTTTGACAGGCCATTAAAAGTAGCTAGCTTATTCAGTGCTGTACAATTGTAATAGCAACAACAAGACAACCATCTCAGATGAAAAATATTGTACAACTGACATCTGATTCCGTGAATTGTTTGACTTTTGGATAATCCTTGTGAGGATTATCGCGAGTATTGCAACGGATTATACAACTATTTTATTCCGATGATATACCTTCATTCCGTCCCAGGGAATCGTGCCAGAATTCCTTCCAAAGCGGGTGTTCTGCTGTCAAAAAAAAATTGTGTAAAAACACAGGAAACAGTTGTCTTAACCGGAAGCAGTAAAAGTCAGTATGTTTCTACGAGGTAGGGCAGATAACATCAATATCCAATTATAATTACTTAGCTGTGTATTTCTTCTCTTAATTACTGTCATATGCTTTTTTTTTCGTCGATTTTATTTTTCATATCGGATTTCTTTTTATACTTTTTTATATGTTGAAATGTAGCAAGTATCGATAAGCTTGTTTTTTTTTTACATGTAATATATGTATATTTTCAAATATAATTATGCAATGCATTAAGTAATTGTTATCATGCAAAGAAAATTCCTCCTTTTAAATGATTAATAATTTATAACCATCAGCTTACGCATGTAGAAATTATTTTTTGTTGAAAAAAAATCATGAGTTTTAAAATAAAACTGATTTATAAAGGAAGTATCGCAAAAATTATTGATAAAAAAATAAATGAATGTTTAATATTTAACATACTGAAGAAAAAAATCTCGATTCTTTTAAACGAAAAAGTAACATAACTTTTACAATTGTTTGGATAATGAATCCAAATGACTGTTGGTAAAATTAATTTATCAAATAATTAACGATCTAAACTGCAACTTTTGAGGTTTTGAAACGCATCATTATATCTATGAAGTATGTTAGGCCATTTGCTGAAGAAAGAAACAGACAAAAATGATTACCTTGAATGACGCAACACATGGGTTTGCTTGTTAAATATCATTTTTAAATGCTATTGTAATAAATAATATCCATCTTGCTTATGTGTATTAAGGAAATATTTTACACCAATTTATTAATAAAGCTTTATAGTATCTATTTTATTTTTAAAAGTTTTGCATCTCTCTGAGAAACTGTTCAAGCAGTTTGTAAATTCAGATTTTTTGTAGTTTTAAATAATGTAACAACGCATTTCATCGTAAACGTTTTTCTCCATAGATCATACGTTTATATTTTCGTATTTACGAGATATGGTCAAAAGAGCTTTTGACTACACTAAGCAAAAAACACGTCTTTACTTTTAATATCAGCCAAATTGGATTCATTCTTTGATAAATTGTCACAAACGCATCTGTCACAGGGAGGAAAATGAGAGACAAAGCGTTTCACAAACAGCGATTCCACTTCCGGTAACATTTGTCGGCTCGCGCGTAAATTACATCGCAGTAAAAGCAAGATGATGTTCAGATCTGATCCATTCAAGAAAATGACACTGGGATAATTAGTTAAATGCTACAAAAAGCATGCAAGGCTAAAGAGAGAAGCTGTTAAAGCTGGAGCACACTTGATAAGTCAGTGAAACATAATTCATCACTATTAGCATGGTGAAATGTTTAAATTGATCTTTATTACAAGCTAACATCTGTGTCTAAACAACTTTTATTGTATTCAGATATGAATCATATGAATAATTACATAATAAGTATAGTGTAATCTGCAAGCATGTTTATGTTGCTTTTTACAGAATTTCGTTACAAAAAAACCCCAACCTTTGCCAGTCACTGATACTATGATGATTGTTACGAGAGAGAGAGAGAGAGAGAGAGAGAGAGAGAGAGAGAGAGAGAGAGAGAGAGAGAGAGAGAGAGAGAGAGAGAGAGAGAGATTCTTTTTCAAGATTGCCGTTCACTTAGTTTTATTGAAAACTTATTTTTTTTAAAAGGTGAAAAGTATCATATCATCAAATTTAAAAACTTGGGATTTATTGATATACATGTAGCTTCGAAAATTGTATAAGAACGATATTTCCAAAGTTGTCTGACCTTGCAAAATATCTTCATTGTAACAAGTATATTGGAACAAAAGGTTATATTGTTTTATACAGTCATGTGTACATGTACTTGTGTATCCGATATATGTTGAAGAACGATCGGATATTTTTAAACATCTTTATTTAGTTTTTTTTGTACGAATCAATAAAGATTATTAACAAGTCTAAGAACGAGGTAATCTATGAAAGTTTATTTTCAAAAGTTTGCTAAGAATTCATTTGACTTGTGTAGGACATTTTTAATCGGTTCATGTACTGCAATTGTCCTCTTGTGATGTGATAATATAATTCAAGATCATCTTTAAATTGGATTTCATTTGACCTTTCATTTGCTATTCAATAATAAAATATTATTTAGCATGTTTAAATGAAGAAAAAAAATTAATGATACATGTATAAATGTGTCGTAAGATTTATTTCGTCTTCAACCATGAAGTTTAAATATTTCTCTTGGTGTTCCAAAATACATATCTCGGATTATCTCCAGTTTTTGCCAGTAGACCAATTTTTTTTTATTGGTGCTTAATGAAACTAACGAACATGACATTATTTTTTTTTACATGAATTCTTAGTATTTATTTTTATAGGAAAAAGCATATGCTATGATATTTGGTATGAATACTTATGTCACAAGACTCTTGTATATTGATTCCTATGTATATATTTTGCATTAAGAAAATAACGCTGTTTTTATTCTGATATTTAAAAAATTTTTTAAAAAAAGAATAAGACAAAGGTGCCTGACAATATCAATTTAAATAATATCTACACATCTCCGTGTTTTGCTGAAAGCTCGCATGATGTTTTTACTAACCTAAGTCAAGATTCTATTTTCGCCAAAAGTGCATGTTTTGGTGCAAGTTCATTGCAGAGGCCACTCTGTGTGGAAAATATAGTAATTGTTGTGGACACCAGTGTTGTTTGTGACAGGGCAGTCGACAACTAGTCTGGGGGTCAGTTAATTAGGAGAAAATGTTACATGTGGCGAGAACACTGAAAGTTGGACTTCGCACAAGTAGATTCAGAATTGCTTGATGTCTTGACTGCACTCGAGCACGGCATATTTCTCTGGCATTTTTTTGTCGCCGTTCGACTTTATAATTAAAACGACGATGTCTTTTACGTGAATATTTTTGTGTTTTTAATACGATTATTTCAAGGACGCAATAACACAAGTACAAATGAGATAAATTTATACTGTCTCAAAAATGACAGTCTCTTAAACAAGAAGGTTGTCATTATAATTTTGGGCAAACGGAATCGTATAAATAAGGTCAATTTCTGTATATAAATACACACTGTATGGTTGCAATCAAAAATACATTGTAGTAAAAAGATGCATACTACATGAGAACCATCAGAGCATGCATTCATATAAGAATTACATGTACAAGTTCCCAAAGCTAAACCTTTTCGGATGGAGATTGATCTTGATGACTGGAGACAGAAGAGGCCGATTTACACGACAAATAACCCCCTCCAAACATGTCAGTACACGCTCAGTTATTTGGCGGTTTGACAAGTTGTTCAGCAATGTGTGCAACACATCCCACAGCTACAATATCAGTACCAAATATCTTGTCCCAAAGACGTGTTCACAGTGTTTGCGGGCTTGTTGTAGCGCTAGAGATTAAGGTTACGTGGAGGAGAAGGTCGCAGAAAGGGATTTAAACGTCGCAGAGGATTAGAACAGAAACACTATGGCACAGCAAAATAGCTGCAGTGTCAGTTCTTTAACACGTGTTCGAGGGGTAACAAATGTCGGGATCGGGATGCAGATGACAGATATTGCTCCACTCTTTCTTCGAGATATTGCTTCTACTCTTTGTGCGAATAAATGTGTTTTCATGACCAACATTTCTAGCTAGATAACAAATAAGTCTCGATAATAACACGTTGAGTTCACAAAGATTATGTTGCATTCACTTTGTGTATTTAAAGGCTTTTTGGTTAACCATTTAAACTTTGTGAAATTTTGCGATCATAAGAAACGTAAAATTTATGTGTATTTTCTCCAAGTTAGTTGCATGTGTTATTATGCAATACTATTCTCTTCACGCATTGATGCAATGCACAGAAACCCGCCATCATCATCGTCGTTGTCGTCGTCGATGGAATCATCTACGGCATCCCAATAACTACATCTATTCATTTGTCTCGTTTCTCAAAATTTCATCACATTAAAAAACAACAAGCTGCAACATTGTTTTTATTTTGACAATCTTCTGATTTATAAATACCTACCCTTTAGAAAATTCATACAATCTAACATGTTTATCACTTAAAGGTTTAAGATTGAACATATTTTTACCGTCAACTATTTTATGACCATCCAAACAATATAATGTTTTTTCTGTTTTTGTTTATGCGGGTATGAATGTAGTAAGCATTGCAGGAAAAAATACGTAGCCCACGTTAGCGGAATATTGCTCTCACTTAAAGGTTTAAGATTAAACATATTTTTACCGTCAACTATTTTATGACCATCAAAACAATATAATGGGTTTTTTTTGGTTATGAGGGTATGAATGTAGTAAGCATTGCAGGAAAAAATACGTAGCTCACGTTAGCGGAATAATGCTCTCACTTAAAGGTTTAAGATTAAACATATTTTTCCGTCAACTATTTTATGACCATCAAAACAATATAATGGGTTTTTTTTGTTTATGCGGGTATGAATGTAGTAAGCATTGCAGGAAAAAATACGTAGCCCACGTTAGCGGAATATTGCTCTTAATTTATCATTGATCAAACTGGTTATATTTCGGTTTTTATTTCACGTACAAAACTGCTTATTTGTCTTTAATTGAAAAAAGCAAAGAAAATATTAAGTCGAAGTAAATAATCCATTCTTACTTAACCCTCCACCAATCACTCTCAAAAGAAAAAAAGCAAAGACGCAAAAGATACGCAACGCATGCATTTATAGTAAATTCGTATTAAATAATAATTTGTATTGAAATAAAAAATTCTTTGAAATAAAAACTAACATCACGCTTAGAGAGCAAGAATATATTTTGAATTTAGATGTCATAACATGGAAAAACAATTTATAGAGTATAAATGTTAATAAAGACATATCTTCAACATCATTTCAATATGAACATTTTGTTTTTATCAGCTGTCCTATATATAATTAACAAGACTTTGTTTTACAATGTTTGTCAAACATTAGCATTGCTATGCATTAAAGTGTCCATATTTTAATGAAAATATGTCCTTTAGAGTTAATTAGAAGTCGCTTTTCAAGCATTATGGAAAATATATCCTTCTGCTACCAATTAAACAAACAAAAAATACAGGGACTGCAGTTCTTAATAGACCATAAATAAACTCTATATTCAATTCTTTCTTTGCAGTCTTATAAGACAGCTGAAAATAAAGGCAGCACATATGGTGATTTGATAACGTTAAAAAATAATAAATCAAACAAAAGTAATCACATACAACTGTGGCGTTTAGAAGAAAAATGTTTGATTCCCCCAGATAAGGTAACGTGAAGAAAAAAAAAATAAACTCATCCTGAAAACCAATATATTGAAAACAGTGCAAGAAAATATTTCCAGAACCACGACGGACTCTTGGTCGTCACGATTAACAATTGTTTTTGTTTAAAAGATGGTAAACGTTGGGTTGGTCGCTAAAAATCCGCCACCGCAAATCATTTTTGTCAATCGTAAATCTCAAAATAAATTATTCGCAAATAAAAAATGGTTTAGAGTTTTCTTGGTCGTTTGACTTATTTTCATTAAATATTTCATTGAAAGAAGACAGTCAATTGATTCAATTTAGGGGAAGTTGTGAACATGTTTTTTTCGGGGAGGGGGGGGGGGGCTATCTAAACATGTATATAATTGTTTGTTGCACAAAAAAAAATTACTTATGAATTGTGCCTAGATCTATCACACAGATATTGGAGACCAAGGGTTAACCCCCCACCCCCACCAACACCTCAAGGGAGTTTAAATATTGTACATTTGTAACATAGAGTAATAATTATTTCTGTGAAATCATTATAATTCGTAATAGCTCAATTATAGTGGTTTTCGTGAGTGGCCCTCCCCTACGAATTTATATACTCGGCGAATACAAATTTTGAAAGAGTAAGTTTTCTGAATTTAACTGGAAACCGACGCATTTACGAAATTAGATCCCCACAAATAAAGGGAAAAACCCACAAACAACGAAAATTGGCCCCAACGAACTATAGTATATATACTGAGTGGCTGTAATGCCTTCTGAATAAGCATATCAGTTCTACACCAAAACCGGAATATAATACACATTATATAATATACAATTTGATGCTTCATGTGAGGTAACCTTCCTCTATGCATTTTTTTTTATATAGTTTAGCTTGGGGAGGCTGGGGGTTAAACGATGCTTATATTGATGCTTTGGTGGAAGATGTTTCTGCATTGTTTAAAAATGTATATATGCCAGAATCTATTATTTCCTAAAGTATATACACCTTCTTTGCTCATTAATCCAACACTCTTCTGAAATTTACACCATACCATTTCACGTACAACACATCTCCATTTATATACACCAAAACGGTAGTTAGCCTCCAAATTACTTGTTCAAACATGAAGTTTAAGATAATGAATATGAATGTCATGTTTCTTAATAAATTTCACCACCAGAGATTCTTGAATTTGTATAATTTTTTAAAAGATGCTGCTGCATATAAAAAAGTAAATAATATCACCAACAGTTATAACTGCCGTTTTTACATAAAAGACATCATAAATGTCAGAATATCCTGTCCACATGTAGTTGTGGCTTTTCCATTCATGTTAATTCATTAAAATCACAAATTTTTACTCTCATCATTTTTGTATTAACCTATTGGAAAACACGTGTACAAGAGTATGGTCCATCAACATATAAGTTACTATAAACATTATGCGTGGGGTACCACGTTTTTATACGAATACATTTCCATTATAAGAGTTAATTACACATGAGCTTGAATAATGGCCAACTTCGCCATACTTATTACTTTAAAAAGTACTAATATGTGTGTATATATATACACATGTATGTAATTTGGTAAGTTTAAAAATTATTTCTTTTTCTAAAACGAAGTGTCCCTTTTAAAGATCCTTATGCCCTTTTTATACCCTTTCTCATATTATTTTCTCCAGAAGCTAGGGCATTTGAAATAAAATAAAAGTTCACTATCTTCCTTTAAGAGGTGAATTTCTATGCATGTTTGTCATTGACCCTCAAATATATTTCATTAAATCGTGCTATAAATGACTGAATGTTACAACTGCATTTGCAATGCATGAGGACCAATTAAAAATTTTCCGAAAACAGAAAAACGCATACAAGTTGCTAAGACCTATTTAATACACGGGGGATAATATTTCAAGTGTACATGTCCTTGCGACATAAATCAAGTATTATAATATAGGATGAAAGACAATTCAAACACAAAACCATTAGAAACTTTTCTATTTATATTTCTTAAGATGTTGAAAGATTTGTTAAGAGTGTCAAGAGATTGAATTTAAAGCCCATGCATTTGTATTAAACTTCTTTTTTCTTATTTATGACTTATTTATGACTTTATTAAAATTTAACATCAAGTACAAGACATCAAAACATTGACTTTTATTTCATGTTAAAAGCTACGAAAAATGAAAAGTGTCATACTTAACTGCAATATACATAATCTTAGAATTTTGAATATACAAAAAATAACAAATTCTCAAAGATTGAAAACATTATTCATAGAATTGTCAGATGATTTAATCTCAACCCGGTACATGTTAAACTCAGAGTTTAGCCGCCCATGCTTATATATTTAAAAAGCCTGTCAGAAAAAACAAAATTTAGAAGGCTGATAGATTTAGAACTTCAAGCCCGATCTTCTAAATATTGTTAAAATACATGTACAAAGTTCGATTTATTTATGACCAATGAGTTTTTTTTAAATGTTTCATGGTTTTGCTCTCTGTGATTTGATAATCAATTAATACATAATGTTCATCGTTAAAAAAAGGAGGGAGTTTTGTCTATTAACATAACTAGATAATTACACCAATACTGGAGTATAGATTACCGCTGTTTCCCCAATGAAATCCCCTCTATCAAATCATTTCCATATGGCATGAAAGGCTTCGATTCGATACGCTGTTCATTAAGGAAAGTTTATGAAAACTGTGCCAATATTATTGGTTGAAAGGTCATTCAGGGTCAAACCCCTGTCATGACCAATCAAGAAATTAATTCAGCGTTCACGGGGAGTTAAGACTTCAAAGCTCATACGCCTGTAGGCACGTGCTAAATGTGAAAATCATACATCCAGATCACAGAGGCTCTGTAAGATAAAAATATCATTATTTTATGCTCTGCAATATTCTTTGTGAGGTGAGAGATACCAGTCTAATATATTATACCGTGTATTTTTTATTGCTAAATCAAACATGCAGTTTAGCGGTTTCATTTGATGTGTGGCTGGTAGTAAAAAAAATACGAAGATAATATTTCGACCAAATAAAAGCAAAAAATAACCCCCCCCCAAAAAAAAAAAAATATATAAAAATTAATACATGTAAATAGATAATAACATCAAGGAAATAAAACATTAAGCATCATTTTGAAAATAGTAAATGATGAAATACATTCAAATGAAAAATTTCTAGATGTTTCTAAGATGTTCATAGTACATGCATTACCGTACATTTCTTGTACCGATAAAATTATACACATACATTGCTTGATTAAAAGAGGGCGTACAAACTAACACAAACTCGTCCCCGGGTAAAAAAAATCACCCAAAACATTAAAATCACCAAGAATATGAACTCTGTATTTGGGTGTTCTACGAACAAATGAATTTCATTAAAAAATAAAAGATTTCCCCCAATCTGGTCGATTTACATCTCCATACAGAACTCGGCTGTATGTTTGCGTTAATTTATTGAAATTTTCGTCCGTTTGGCTCAAAATTGTCTTTGCTGGCTAATCACGTTGCTTCGATTGAGACATGTACAGTTTCTGCTTAATTGGATTTGGACTTCTTGCAGCGACGGCATCATTGTGTGATTACATTTACCGGCACGTGTAGTACGCATTTGTCATCCCGAGCACGAGGACGGGAACAGGAGTTAACAGAAATAGAATTTAGATGGTATTAATTCTATCACTAATCAACAAATTGAACATTTGCAAGACAAAGCCGACCGGCTTGGCATGAAACTCATATCCTTTTCAGTAAAACCTTGATGCCAATGAAAATCTTAAGTAAATCAAATAACGGAGTCTGATTATCGTGAAAGTGTCGTCTGCTCGCAATAACTACTTTGTGATTACCCTTTGTCGGCCATCAATTGGTATCACTGGCCAAACAGACACTGTCTGTTGGTGATTTGATTTTCATGCATTTTGATTACCGTAACGATAATCTAAAGATATAATTATGTAATTTTATTAATTAACAATCACCAATCAATTGCAACTTTCAGTTTGAAAAGTGTAAGATAATAAAAAGAACTTTCAAAGTCCTTATGACAAAAAAACTGAAAGCGATAAGTATTCAATGGGAAACTTGATGTGAATTTCCCCAACAACGACAAACCACAAACGAAAGACCTTTAAGCGTTAACATACTGTAATGAATTCATATGACTATTGTAAGCAACAAGGCAAAGTGACAGCATGTTGAATACTCCCCCTCAATCTGTCTGTTAGCTTATAAAAGTATTCAGAATAGGAGATTTATGGCCCTTAAATCATCTCAATTTTACAAGATTGATTGAAAAATCATGCAAAACAGCTCACAGACTTCCTGCAACAAGAGACAGGGCACGGTCGCTAGCTGTTCAGCACTATGGGCGTCTCGTCTGTTTTCCGTGAGGTGGACACCCATACCCGACCCAATGCAAGTGGCGATGAATAAGGCCCATTTGCATTTTATTTCAAAAAGAGGGATGATTAACAATTGAAAATTTAATTCATATTTTGATATTGTTATTATGTTAGACCCTTCATATTAAATAAATATATACATGTTATTGTATGATATAACGTCACGCGGCAAAGGCACAAATTGGTTGTCTTCATTTATAACAGTTACGCCTTGCCATTAATCACAGATTTTTTTTTGTTTTTATCAGATTAATGGTAATGGATTGTAAAAGGTTTTAATTATTTACCTGCAATAGTATTTTGGTTAGTGGGAACTTAAAATTGGTACTAATCAGAGAGAAAGTATTTTAATATTTTTTTTGATCTAATTTCAATTAAGAAGGCTCGGCGGTCAACAAACTAACCATCAGATTTATTATTTTACGATATTACTTGTTTAGCTATAAACTTTTTTTTTGGCAAAGAAAAAATCCGGATATTTTAACTTTCAAATTTGGCTATTCTCTTATATTTTTTTTATATAGAGCTCTTCTTATAAAGGAGATCATTACAGTCTAAAAATAGCCACGATCATCGAGCCCTAGCTCTTAAACATGACGATTTTATAACAAAGAAATATGAAAGTTCTGAGACTATAAAGATAAACATGAACCGACGAATCAAAGTCAAATAAGCACATTTGAATTGTAACCTATATGTTCACTTGTCTACGTTACAATATTGGAACTATGAATGAACGGAACGAAAGAAAAAGAATTGGAACAATGAAATAATTTAAAGAAACTACAATATATTTTTTAACCAACGTTTTAAAAAAATGATTATCGATAGCATTGGTCATTCACCTTTAGGAAATCTGGTAAAGTATTCTGAGCGAAGTGTAATAGAAACAGTTACTGTTTTTGAAAAGGAAATACATGTACCTATAATTATACTTCACATTGAAAATTTGGGTCTTAGGTTTGTTTTTATGTAGGGCATTATGAAAAAATTCATTCGTCAATTAGACATGCAGTCATTGAAATTGCATGTTTAAACTATTACTTTAATTCACATTTAATGAAAATTTAAGGTTTCTAGTATTAAAAAGTAATTAACAAATATACTAATGACGTACAAAGTACGAGTCTTTTTTATCAGATTAACATTTTTTTTCTTTACATCTTAACACAATATAATTAAGTTACTATATATATCAAGGAAAATACTTTGTATATATTAAATCACTTTGACATAATTTTGTACCAATCTGCCATCAAATTAACACAAGACAAACTATGTTCTATAAATAAAAATATTCAATTTATAAGAGATTTTCAAATGCTTAAGGTCTTCGTATATGGTGCTGAATCTTGGAAATGACAAAGGCGAAACAAAGTTCAAACAAGCTAGATACGTTGTCTTTGCAAATTACTAAACATTTTCAGGCCAAATTCCATATCGAATGAAAGAACTGTACCTAACACCACCCTTTATCCAAAATAATTCAAAAGAGATGCTGTTAATATGACACGTTTGTAAATACACCCGAAATTCATCCCATTGGTAGTTTTGAGAAAGATGAGAGGAAGAGCAAAGGAGACATATAGCCGGAGGAGATCAGTAGAGAAAAGGGGAGGATACAAGACAGACCAACATGGGAGTCTCTAGTGACGGTCTGAGTTTCCGACCAGCACAAAGAGGACTAAGGTTTTCGGCTCCATGTACGTATAGTGGCTGTAGTTTCAAATCTGGATCGTTGTTGGTGTTTCAAATCCGTATTGCTTCATTTAATTAATTTTTCACATGAATGGATATGCAACTGGACATGAAATTGAAATGATTTTGCTCGTTGAAGCAATACGTTAAATTTTTGTAACAGTCAACACAAATAGAATTAGGTGCAGTAGTAGAGTGGGTACCCGGACCACCATCTTGTTTGAGAATGGACCACATTCTTTCCTTAGTATGGTACACAGCTTTCATTTTCCATTTTTACTCTTCGATGAATAAAAATGTTTTCTTACTTGGTTTTGTTTTGTTTTTCATGAACCACTGGCGATAATTGTTAAACCCAGAGCTCAATTTTATGATTTTTTATGATTTCATTAAATTGCTACAAAATCTTATGAATACATTAGCTTTGCAACACACAGATAAAGTTCAATATGGTTCTCTTTCAATTTAAGGTACTTCTTACCAGCATAACATTAACCAGGAGTTGCTACATATAATATATCAGTTTAATTTCATCTTACATAAAGAAGATGGGCGAACAAGACGGGTAAAATGCCTGTAGTGGAGCGGATAAGAAACAGAAAAAATAAAAAATATCAACAATGAACTTATATTTCTTAATATTTCTTAAATAACGATACTTTTTTAAAAATGTCAATTTTTAGCATGTAAATACATGTCATTTTAACTCTTGCAACAGTATGATGCTTGTCTACGCATCCAAAAATATTTCAATCGCAGGACTATGCCTTTTACATGCATTTTATAGAATGGTTCTACAATCTAACTTTTGTTACAGGTCTATTCTGATGAAACACAACAAATTTGATCAACAAAGGCCAAGTAGGAGCAATGACACACTATACATAAAAATAAGGGAAATGAATTTACGTTGGTTCCATCCAAACAAGAAATTTTGGCTATATATTTTTCTGCGAGTTACTTGTTAAAAGATTCTTAATCATTAAAGTTTGAAATCTCACTTTCACGTAACTTTTAACATATTATAAAGCATTTAATTAACATAATTGTTGACAATTTGAAATTGTATGTTACGATCTGACCAATATTATTTTGCGTAATCTTACAATTTCCTCTACTTTGTCATAGTCGTGTTCAACTGTCTGGGCAATTCACAGGCTACCAAAGATTCTGTGACTTAAGTTTTAAAAAAAGCAATACACACGAAAAAGGAATATTTCAAGGATTAAAAATGCCCTATACTCTCCTCTCCCAGACCAGCTTAAGAGTCGTGATAGAATACATATCAATTAAATGTTTCAATGCCAAAAAACAAACATTAATATCCAGCCAGAATTAAAAGCGCTCGTCTAAATGCAATATGCATCTAGAAATAGGTATGAATTGCTTAATTGGCCCATAATTGTCAATCACCTTTTCCTTTTTTATGCATAAAGAATTAGCAAAATGACGCTTAATTCAGAAAATAATTAGAACATGATATCATTTTCGTTACATAGTTTTTGTATGCTTCATTCATGTCAAAACTTCTATATAATTTTTGCCAATGGCAGACGACATTAACTGTTTGATTTTTCTATGCATATGTTAAAAAGGTGTTCATATCAAAGAGATTATAAAAAATGTACAGAATATAAGAGAAAAAGGAAAACAAAAGGAGATGTAGCTTCTAGGATAATTACAAAGTAATTATACTGACTCCATATCAACTTTTTTAATTGTAATTTAAAAACTTAGGTCAATGTTCCCATTGACAAAACCTAGACTTAAATGCCAAAGACCAAATCAGAACGGAATGAATACATAAACTATACTGAACAGTGCATACTGTTGAGTAACATTTGAAGTTATGAAAAAAACCCACAAAATGATTGAATAAAATAACGAAAATATTCATAAAAAAGAAAGATCATTCAAGAACCATCTCTTGTTTGCTTGTTGAATGTACTGGAACAAAATTAATGGTAGGTGTTGCGAACACCGGTCATCAATTTTATATATATTGTGCATTGTGATAAGCAATTAAGAACATAATTGTATATATAACATACATGTATATATATATAATCATTTTGATGGTGAATACATTTGAATGTCAACGATACCTTTATTATCTGGTACATTTGTCTTATCAAAACCATTAAATTTGTGGTTTCAATTCCAGACAGTAATTATAGTGTCACTTTGGTTTTGTAGTTGCAGCTAAGGCGACTGGAACATGGCACCGAGCGCAATGTCCGTCCTGCAGTAGGTGACAGCACGATATGGATCCAATGCTGCCTCTGCAGAATACCTGTAAAAAAAAACCCACTCACTGAAATGGTTTCTTTATATAAATATTTGGTTCCATATTATTTACAAATGGAATTTTAAAAAGTTCATATAATAATCAAAGTAATTTTGACAACATACATTATATTACTAGTAATATCTTTGAAGTACATGTACAAAATAAATGTACTAATTGTTTTAATGTAATATTAGAGCGTATAGATATTTTGAAATTAAAATAAAACGAAATGGGACTTAATATATACCTGGTATAAATGTAGTTCGGCCTGCTTTAAAAAATGTCTGCAACAAATTGTGCTCAACTGGATGTTTAAGCAGCAACTATCAATAATTCAAAATTGGTACACATTAATCACTTATATTTGTTAAACATACAGGCATTCCAAATCATATGAACTTGTTTTTAACAGAATGACTGTCATCACATGACAGGAATGTTTAACATGCAGGAAAAGTAACTCGAGGATATATGTGATGTAGTTATTGTTTAATAACTGAAAATTTTTTAAGAAATTTGGATTTTATGTGATGTAGCTTCGGAACTATACTATGTATAATGAAAAAAATCTATCGATAAGGTAGAGTGGCGATATGTTATGTATATGTGATTCCGTCAATATAAAAAAAACGTTTTAAATTCTGTTCTTATTCATTACTTGATTATGGTTATGGAATAATTAACAGGTGTGTGTTATATGACTAAATGAAAGGTGAAATGTTTGGCTTGAAACCGTCTACAAAGGAGAACATAATACATTTAAATCAAAGCGAGTGATTAAAAAAATGATTTTGAAGTCCAAAAATTAGACCAGCTGTACTTTTGGCTTTTAGTTTTCATCAACCATTTCCTGCCTGTATATCTACTTGGCATGGATATAATTGTTGATTATTCATCATAAAAATGATAAAGTGATGTATCAGAAATGATTCTTCTTGAATAACGTAATTGAAATATAACCTACCAGTTTGAATTTTAACTAATAAATTAATGTTAAAACGATAGATCGCATTTCAATAATAAAATTTTAAAATGTGTGTAGTACATGTAAATTACCGAGGGGTTAAAAATAAAAAAGCCTCGGAAGGGGAGGGGGAAGGCTGGTCCCATCCCATTTTTTTTTCAAAACAAACATCTTACTTAAATTAACAAGAATTTTGAATAACCGGCCATCTACGTTTTTGGACAGAGTTTAAATTTATTGGAAAACTAAAACTAGATGGAAATTGTTAAATACAACGTACCCCCTCCCCGAATGAATTATTAGAATTTTAAAGATAGATTCATGCACGTAAGTTTGTTTTGTTTGTTTGGGTATTTGTTTGTTTGTTTTGTCTTTTAAAATTTTGCTTGTCAAGATCTGGGGGAGGTTTGTCCCCTTTCAAAAAACCGATGCTACGTGCTTGTCCTTTCTCTTATTTCCTCTTTTGATACAGAAGAAAAAATGTGCATATCTCTCGTTGAATTCTTTAGTCTTTAGATATATAATTTGTATATTTGTGGAAACGTATCATGAATTCCAAAATAATAAATGAATGTGATCTAAAACATCTTAACATGTGGTGCATTGTAAAGCAATAACCACATGCATGGATGTCAAATTTTTTTTCTTTCAGCGATTGTCTACGAAAGTGCCGGATTTCAGCAAAAGAAAAACAAAAGCTATGAAATATTGTATTTGACGTTTAACAGATTTATGATGGCTTAAATACTAACATATAGGATGGATGCCACAGGCCGATAGAATCAAGATGAGGAAATCGCTTTTGTTTCCTGAATAATTAATGCCATCGAAAAATACTGGAAATATTTTCGCCAGTTTGAAGCTTGTCTGAAAGCAGGGGTTGTCCAATTTTTTTTTTCAAATAAAGAAAGATCTTTAAAACATTCACACTTCCTCGTATCCTTTATTCAATATACTCGTGACAAGAAAATTAAATTGATGAATATAATATTTTCTGGGGTTTTATGATGTTGAAAAAATGCTTAAATAGTATGTCATATATATGTATTTAATCAGTGATAATGGGGATGTTTTGAAAACAGTACTTCACAGTTGTACTTCATGGCATAAAATATAATAGCTACCGATAAATAAAAAAAAGTTAATACCAATTGAAAGATTTGCATACCAAGAATTGAGCTGTCTTCAAATTACAATAGATTGTCTTAAGTTAAGGGGATTTTCTGGAATGGTAAAATACGACTTGCAGAAGACTCTTCATTAAAAATTCTTTTGATATTATTAATGCAGTATACAAGCATCTTTAAATGCAGGTTAAAATTTTCTGGTATGATGTGAAATTTTTCTTTCAAATTGATTTTCTAAGGCTTTAAAATCATTTGATGAGGAAAATTTCATCAACCTTCCTTTTCAGTTTGTCATATTGTACATGTATCTCTAATATTATGAAAAATTGTATTTCGATATTTCTAATTTTAATCCTAAAAAAAAATATGTAACATTCAGTACATTATATGATAAACACATTAAAAGGGTATGTAAATATACATATTTGTTTATCGATACGGGGCTCGTTTGTTTATTTTTGTTAACCCATTATACTAGTATTTTATAAGCAATGTGGACTTGGAAATCGTTGTTATAATTATGCATTTTTTCTGTTTTAATTGCAGTTGATCCTATCATTTTATAAAATAAAAGATTTTAAAAAATCAATAAATTAAAGTACAACTTTTAAAGTATATTTCATGTCGAATATGGCATGGTTTTACAACGAGGAAACATCAGCGGAGGTTATATCTGATGTTTATCGATGACACTTTTGTACAGATTAACCAGCTTGGTTTTCTGAAATCAGTAACAATATGCTTTAAAAAATATCGAAGCATTCTTGAGGTCTTAACACACAAATACGTACCAGGTTTGACAACATGACTAAAAAGTACTACCTTCACTGTGGGATTTCTTTTTGACAAATTATGCATTAACATTTGCAAATCTGTCAAAGTCTTACATATCTAATTTATTAGGTTAAGTGGTCATCACAATTATTGAAATATTAAAAATATATATAAAGATCTTTATCAGACAATATTATTCTAAAAAAACCGTACAATGTACAGGGGCCAAGGTCTCAAAGAAAGACTTTAACAGACATATGTTTAGCAAAGCTTCATGTTATTTTATAATTTTTATAGTCTTTCGGGGCTTTCGCCAGTAGAACACGTTGCATATTCTCTTGATGGTCGAATCTCCATATTTGAAATTTATCGATGCATTGTTGATCTTAAATTGAATTTGAATGCTACATTGTAATTAGAGATGCACAAGTTAATAAGACATATATGTACTTGTTAAATTATTATAGTGACACCGTTCCCAGTTTTTTAATTGGTTTCGTGGCTGAGGTAAGTATGAAACAACGATATAATGAATCCCCCCCCCCCAAAAAAAAAGAGAAAAGAAAAAAAGGTGTATGGAGATAAGGAATTAAACACAATCTCATTAATTTTCCTTCTGTGCCAAGTTTTTTTTAATTCGTTCCCTCATTGTGTTTGTTATCAATAAGGCCATATTTAGGAACTCATGAATTTTTCATGTATTTCATTAGCTTTTAATAATCCTTATTTCTCTTGACAATTAAACTCTCGAAAGGAGGGGGGACAGTTTAAGTTTTTTCAATATTAGTTTTCAATAAGGTCTGACAAGTTTGACAAATTGAGGTTTTACAATTTTTCTAATTGTCCGACATCATGTTCTTATTGCTGGAGTGCTGGAACAATCCACGGATATTTGCAAGACCAAATTCCCAGATGATAAAATAACTGTGTTTCTTAATCCAATTCGGATAGTAAGACCGAAATGGCTATGCTAATTAGTCGCGAATACGATATGAAGTTTTTACACCTTCCATTAGATTTGCGCAAGTTCCCTCTATTATTGCTTTTGAATTCAGTCCCTCAAGACGGGCTTGGATGTTACACCCAATCTAGAAATTGACAAGTCCAGAGACCCTTTGACAGCGCGCATAAATAAAAACAAACGACCTTTTATGGGAGGCATTTCATTTGGGATCTTGTCTTCTTCTGTCACAAATTAAGGAGATCGTTCTTTACTTGTAATTCTGAATCAAACTTTTGTCTTGAAGCTGAAACTAAGGACAATGAACTGCTATTGTTCTTGAAACATGTAGAAAGAATTTACACATATACCACTCAAATAGAAACATGTTTCCACAGCCTCCGATAAATTAAATACATGTATTCATCGTTGCGAGGGGGGTGATAGTGTTAAAAGTACTTTCAATACTTTGTTTCAACATGCATGTCTAAATGAAATCTTCAAATCACTCCTGCAACGTCACAACTTCTGTTGTGCCTAGGCTGTGGTTGACCATATAAGGAATTGATTTAATTGCTTGTGTTTATGAGAAACAATTAATAAAAATTAATTGATGCATTGCAAAACTTCCTTCTTGTAAAAAAAAAAATGGTTTATTAATAATTAGTATTACGACAACGATGTTCATGTAGTATTTGCAGTGTGGTACTTTTGACATTCAGGATACACCTATAATACCAAACCGCCACAGCGGGAAAAGGCATATTAATGTCAAAAGGTCACGGATTGTCGTTCTGGTATTGTCCAGACAAATATGGAGAAGATTGCAATGGTAATTAGCACAGTGGACAAATGAAACAGAATTTTTGTCGAGTTTAACGTCACTTGACGACGACAAACTTGATATGTTAATTGTCTTCACAAGAAATAAATCGAAATCCTCGCACCTCCAACTGTCCACGCGAACACCCAGGGATTAGCCGACACGTATCAAGTTCTCAATCAGGGGAGATTACCGAGTGTCGATTTTCCTGATTGACGACGCTTTCAGCACAGAAGCGAATCAATGTCCTTCCGTCCGTTCGTTCGGGCTTTGATTTTGGTTTTTCGTTTGTTTTTGTTTGTTGCATGTCGTTGTCTTTTGTATCCTCAGTGGCCGCCATGCGCTTAGCTACAGAGCTGCCTTGTAGCAGGAATCGCGCCGTCAATGTTTACACAGTCTCCGCTAAATTATCCGCTAATGATGGTATCGCGCTACTAGGGTGCTTATTAACGTGCATTAGGCCGTCATTTTGACGAGTAAACCGCTTAACTGCATATTGTGAAGGCGTCGTGTTTGATGAATGAAACATGGTGGAAAAGGTCGTGTGACATGTTTACATTGGACAACATATAAAAAAAAAGCTCAAACACCTTTACAGCTACAAAGACGTTTGAAGGTTGGCCAAAAATAATATGGATCATCAAATGAAATTCAAAAATAATCATTTGTTTAAGAAATATTTATTTTTTCTTTCTGTAGCACAATGGTTTGAAGTATCATTAAAAAAGAAACCATCCTTGAAATTTGGAAATTTACATTTTTTTCCCCTGTGAAATGTGATGTTTCGACATTGTAATGTACATTTATTTGTTTATTTCTAAAACTGATATTGTGGAATTAATTATAATAAATGTTAATCGAATTAATGTTTCATAAATTCTGTATTCTTTTCAACAAAATTATTACGCGTTGAAATCGATAAAGGAATTCCAAAACACTATTTGAAATTAAAGGACTTTAATAACTTATATAACATCATTAATACAAATGTAACCCTTTTGTAATGGTACAATCTGGAAGAAAATGTCGTCATAATTGATTTTTGTTTTGAGAAAATGGTAGTCCAATTTGTTCTAGCAGAGATCTGATTGATTTGATGTCAATTCAATGTCAATATACCAGTGATACCGCAAATCACATGAGTTTGCAAAATCCAGCAAGATGGATGACTATCCCGGGGATCAGGAAACAGTCGTCTGTCAATGTAAAATAAAAAAAAACATTAAAAAAAACAACCAAAGAATACTTATGTTAACGTAAATGAAATTGTGCATACTATTAATAAGTCACTAAATTACGATTGGACTTGATCCCATCACTTTATTAAGAATGCAATTTGCTAAAACGCTATAATAATAAATCAGGCTCGGTGATTTACGCTCCAATTTTCTAGGTTCCACCTCGTTCAGACGAGGTTTTCTATTGGAGACATCGGGCATTTCGTCACCACTATCTAACTATCGACATGTATAATTGGAATTCCATGAAGATTTTTTTTTGAATGAATGAAATAGTTTCATTGTCTATACAGCAGTGTCTTAAATTTTTTTTATGAATGACCTTTGTTTAAAGTACTAATATATATATTTATAGCCTAGCCAAGGCCATAACTATAAATATGCTTTTACGTAATATTTCATTTATATATTAAAAGATACCTTCATTAATGAATAGTTTATACAATATTTTGCATTACCATTTGAGACTTAACTGAAGGTTTTTCACGTTACATTTCCGCTGATTGAAATTTACGATTGGTATTTTTCATCGTGTAGAAATGTAAGAAATGCCATGGGCGTTCTAAACGTGCAGCAACCGAACTAAATCAAATTGAAACCAATCAGCCCATCATTTTGAAATACTTATTAATAACCACAGCATTCTGCAGTCTTATTACGACGTTCACATCTAGAATTTAACCTACATCCGCGTATCTTTCAAATTTACGACCCCATATGTCTGGAGTTTTATATTTCTAAATTCAAGTTAATTAATTCCCATACATGTAAGACAAGCGATAAAGACATTGGAAGACAATTATCACATTCCGTATTTTATACATGTGAGTAAATACTGGGACGAAATTGTACATAGAATAGATTTGTCCTTACATTTCAATAAATAAATGAATATAAATAAAATCCGATTCCATAATTTTAGCCACTTCTGTGTAAGATTTTTGCCATCAACATTTTGTATAAATTTAAAACAGTTATCAGAATTGTTTGTAACAGTTGGGTTTTTTTCCGTAGGTAAAATGTGCAATGCAATCTCGGAAATGTTATAGTATATGTACATGTACATGTATTTATCATTTACATGCAGCAAACGTACGTGACATCGATCACAGTTCAAATTTTCCGTTCTTTTTCATTGAATTTTGTACACAGCCAACTTCGCCATCTACATGTATGATACTCATATGATTCGATATACATGCACATATGATACGCATATGATTCTCATATGAAAGGCAATACACATAAGAATCATATGTGACTAAATTGCCTATGTATGTATGTTGGCCAGCCTACGTGTTTCAATGGACATAAATGAAGGGAACGGTAAAATATATGAAAATGGTATATTCTCTCAACTTTTGCATGCATTGATACCGATATAAAACAATTGTTAACATACTTCGCATATGCATCATTTTATTATCGTTACATATGTTATAAGAAATTTTTCAATGCGACTATTAAATCTACAAAGCAGTAAAGATAGTACCTTTGTTTCTAACATAAGTAAAAAAAAATTAATAGATTTCTTTCGTTGATTGAATATACATGTACCCTATGTCCTATAGGGCCTACTGTGGAAGAATACCAGTCAAATCTCTCTCTCTCTCTCTCTCTCTCTCTCTCTCTCTCTCTCTCTCTCTCTCTCTCTCTCTCTCTCTCTCTCACACACACACATATATATATACAGCTGCACTCCTAGGGTGATTCATATTAACCATTTCTTTCGTTGTTGAATTCCTCCCTTATACTTTAAACGATGTTTTATTTGGTTCCACGAGGGACCATGGTCTTACACCTGTCGAAATGTTTTATTGAAAAAAAAAAGAAAGAATTGGAGTCTTGACTAGCAATATTCATGACATACTTGTCAAAAAGAAGCATTTGTTAATTATATCAAAGAGTGGGGTTTTGACATGTCATATTTTTTCTGTCGATTTGTTTCCGTCAACCTTAATCAAGCATTAAATATGATTTGATTGAACAGAGTCATGTACATACAACGAGATTTTGTCAGTTTTGGTTTAGGACTCGTGAGAAAAAAACGCGTGACTTTGTTATGGGGCATGTGCACGTCTCATATTTGTTCAATTTGATATGTCAAAAAAATAAATTAATTCGTCATTAATAGGCGAGAAAAATATGTATCTAATTGACAAGTAAACAGATGTGAATCGCCCATGTTTTGTCCTTCCATTCTAGTGACGAGGAGCTCATTTATATTTTTTTTTCTGCATTGCAAATGACATTGACAATCTTTTTTTTCCCTTTTCTTTTCTTCTAAGACTTAAACAAGCACTGCGCAGATTTCTTGTTTGTTCTGCCTCATTTTTTTTTAAAAAGGAAAGATCGATCTTGATAAGACACAACAAAGAAGTCAGTACATGGAAACTGGCTGCTTTTGAACAGATATTCCATTCAATTATAGAGATGCATTGATGCGCAAGTCTTTCGCATCCTCACCGGCAAAACAATCATATAGACATGCGTAGTGTATTACCCATCCCAGAAAACATCAGTTCTCACTTTGGAATAGTTTATGAGAAATAAAATTTGTGATTAGGTTCAACCGGAAATTAACTTTGACTTTGAAATAGGCCTATGACGCCTGTTTATGGATGCTGACACTTTTTTGCAGAGTATTATTGTCTTTCAGCGCACGTAGCATTGTGTTACTTCCGTTTTACAAGCTTCTGCCGCACAGGACGACACTTCTGATTACGTCACCGATTTCTGTTTAGTATCAAGAGTCAAGATCATCAAAATGTTTCCGGATCACTTTCAATTCTTTTCTTCTTCACAAACTTATCTGCCTTTTAAACTTTTGATCTATTTCTCTTTGTTTTCAGAATCCATCTATATATGAATTTTATATTACCTCTCAGTGGGTGTTGAGTATTACTTAACAGATATCAACAAACATATGAAGAAAAAAAACGATAGAAAAGGGAATTATTTAATTCTTTTTTATAAAACAGAAAGTTAAATTAAAATAACTGATACAACTTTGCTTACAGAGTAACAATTGTTTCAACATTGGGCCGAAAAAATGACTACCATGCTGAGAAGTTTGGTCTGGAGAAGAATAGAGAGGAGGAATAAATACATGTACCTAAGCTGGCTTGATTTGATGTAAATAAGTACTAGTAAACATATCATGGCTTGTAGATGACAGCTTCTTTTAAATGAATACAATGTTCCTTTGTTTTCAGATATAGCGTTAACTGTGGAATCTTCTAATATATGCAACATTACAAATCAAAAATTAGCTGATTAATGTTTATTTGTTGTAAATGTGTAACCTTGTTCTTTACCTTTATCTCAATGTCATTCCGCCCACAACACCGGATCTTTTAATGTGCATCGATTAACATACTGGAAAACAATAAAAATATTGATAGAAAAATCAAACATCATTTAAAATGCTCCATACAAGTGTGCCTAACCTTTGTTTTAAGGAAATGTTAAATCATAGAAGGGCGAAGCGATAAAGGAAAGCAATTTAAATTGTTATTTAAAAAAAAAAACTGCTGAAAAAAAAATGTAGAATAGTCAAATAATATTTACCATTTACGTAATGAATGAAGATTTATTAATTCAGGTAAAAAAAAATTGTTATATGAATTTGAAAAAAAAAATCCGATTGAGAATATATTTTGAAACATTGAATATCTAAATTCGTCTTTCAGCCTCAGATGCATGGATTATCTTTGAAAAAATGTTGATTGATGTAAATTAAAAGAAATAATTGTTTTGGAGATAAAAATGACAAACGAAGTATCGACCTTTTTATGTATAATTCTATATTTTATATCAATCATCCCCTCCCGTCAATCTCTTTTCGCACACCTGTGAATGTTTTTCAGGTTCAATCAGAATCAATGAACATCCAAGATGCATTTATGTCTACTCGATTAGATACATAAAAGAAGTAGAGGGATTTTTTTTCTTCATTATAATCAAAGAACTTTTGCCTCCATATAAAAACACCCCCGTTTCTTTGAATAATACATACATACATTCTTATACATGTAAATGAATTAATAAAATAGTTACCAAAAAGTTACTTAGAAAATCATACTAAAGAATTTATAGGTCAAAATTAACACAATAACACCTCTCTCGAAATGTATAATATGTCTTTTTTTTTAAACAAGAATTTTTTCCATAATGACTAATAGCATGGAATGTTTTACTCAGCAGTAGCCATAAAAATTCTAAGAGCCCAGCGCATTTTAAATTTATAACAATAATAAGTCTAATGTTTTCCTTTTCATCCACAAACCTGGAATAATA
This sequence comes from Magallana angulata, assembly GCF_025612915.1. Taxonomy (NCBI): domain Eukaryota; kingdom Metazoa; phylum Mollusca; class Bivalvia; order Ostreida; family Ostreidae; genus Magallana; species Magallana angulata. The sequence goes on from NC_069116.1 coordinate 38,794,163, forward strand.
AAATACTTAAATCTATGTAAAACCGGTAAGTTATGCAAACATTCTCTCTCTCTCTCTCTCTCTCTCTCTCTCTCTCTCTCTCTCTCTCTCTCTCTCTCTCTCTCTCTCTCTCTCTCTCTCTCTGAGAATAATTGTTTCTATTTTGAAATAAATTCAAAAGTTATTTCAGTGCAATATCAAGAAATCATAGTATGTTAATTTTAGATTTTTACAACATTTTTCTCTCTCTTTAGATGATGATGAAGTCTTAAACTGGTGGTCATTAAAAAATAGTACCGTGCGCCAAACCAGAACCATCATAACCCAACAGTCATTCATAATGGCTTCGCATGCATGACATCGTCGTTGTACTTTTACCTTCGGAATTTATGACTTTATATTTTGTCATGTAATTACATAATTACATATTCAATGTGTCGCTTCCCATTTGTTAAAGAATGGTTTAATGAGATGCAAACAGCTAAAAATGGCGAGAGTAAACGAGAGACAAGCGAGGCTTACCTGGGATTAAAAAAAAGAGAGAGAGAAAAATGACGAGACTATCGGTGATTTCTATTCATCTCCACGTTAGTTTTTATCATTGCAAAAATGAAACAAATTATTCCGATCTATAATACATTTCATTTATACCTCCACAAGTATATTTATGAAATAAAAACATTTATAATGTTTATCGTTAAACTCTTAACAGTAATGTACGATTACAAGTCTTTGTTGTTGAAAAAAATGGGAAAATTAATAAAACCAATAAAAAACTTAAGTCCAAACGTTAAAAGTATAAGCACATCTCACAACAATAATAATCTTCATGAAAAAAGTGTAGAAAATATTGTAATATTATTAAAAACGCAACACGGCTGTTCAAACCGAGGTGTGAAAATGTTAAATGATACTAACGATGTGGGCGGCGACTCGCAACGCCCGTCTTTCATTGATCAACAAAAGTGGGCGGGGCTTCATATTTAAATGAGGAGGAGGGTTGATGCTAAGTGAAACAAAGACCAATCACGGTTCAAATTTCTTCAAAAGTATAGTCAAATGAGACGGAAGTTAGCAGGTTTACAAAGTGTTTATGGGTCAAAAACTTTTACAGCAAAAAATCCATAAAGCCCTATGTCCGACTCTATCACCTGCATATATGACAAGTCGGAGCGGATGTAAATATGTGTTAGTTTGTTGGCGGATAGTTCAGTGCTGAGCTGGGATACAAATTCATTTTCTATCTAGTGATTATCTTGAAAAGTCAAGAGTTGTATAAACCTGACTTGCCAGTCCATTCAAGCGGACGAGTTTGTTATTATTATTTGACTATGTCTATTTCCCAAGTTGTTCCTTTTCCAATTCCTACTGGAACTTCAACACAGGTAAATACGTTTTGATTTTTTTTTCTCTTTCTCTCATTCATATTGTTATCTTTTATCTTTTGATGTTGTTGTTGCACCGCGGTTTCATCTCTGGACGAAGTGTAAATATTTCATCCTCATCTTCATCCAAGATGAAGGAAAGCTAACGTTCTCCTTGTATAATCAGTTATTTAACGACTAATTAGTTCAAACTTATACTTTCACCCAGTATATGAAATTATATAAAAATTGGGAATTTTGAAATATTTTGGGAATATTTTTTTTCTCAGATGACCAAGACCCCTAGTCCAACTTCCAGCAGGAGCTGCTGTGAGAATGGTCGGCCCATCATGGCAGACCCTCACACTGGACAGACGATCTGCTCATGCCAGTACAACCCAGCCCTCCTGGGCTACTCCAGGCTGGCTGGACTTCCCGAGGGCGTCTATGGAAGCCCTGCCTACACTGCCCAAGGATTAGTCCCTTTTGCTTCGGAAGGATCTGCTTTTTATTCTCCTCTTGTAAGTATTCTGCAAAAATATTCGAATAATTAGAAAAATTGTCACCAATAGTTTAGGGGCTTGAAATAGATATGTTTTTATTTCAATTTCACTTTGAGATTTTGAACAAAAATGTCCATCTAGTTTGAATAAGAATTAAATATCTTAAATGTTGATTTCAACGAAAGTGTAGGTATCTGAACCAGAGTTTAAAATCAAAGAACAGGAGGAAAAAAAAACCAGTTCTTAAAAGCATTATATGTAATAGGAAAAAGAGATAATTATAATGCTGATTTGGCAATAATTTGAGTGTACAAATTCTAATAACCTACTCAATAAAATCCCTTTTATCTCTAAGGCATGTAGTCAAAAAATAAAAAAAATATGCAAATATATATTGATGTTAAATTTTTATAATATTTTTCTTCCTTTGTAGACCAGTGGTCCCTATGATATTAAGGAAGCTACGGAGGCTTGGAGAAGCCTCGCTGCAGCTCAACCCGGGGCTTGTTTCCCGTACGACCCTACCATGTCAGTGTACCCTTATGGCCCTGGGTAGGTTTTATTTATCTTTCAAAAATTAAATAAAAATACTTTTAAAAAATCTAGAGAAAAAAACTCTAGATAAAAATGCTCATGGTAAAATTGGATGTCTATTATCTATCTTTTAAAAAATTATATAAAAAAAAAAATATAAAGAAAAAAATGTACAGCTCTGGATAACAATGCACTAGGTGAAACAGGGTGTAATCGTTGACAGAGCCTAAACTGCACACCTGTATCTGTCGATATCTCGGTCAAGATTAGATTTCTTTTCCTATGTGCGGTCGTGATAACTGAGCCACAATTGTCCCTCTAAAAAATGTGCTTTGTATTTCATCGGGTGATATGGTGTGAAAAACAAGCCCAGAATAATTTCAAGTATTTTGCATTCATTTCATTTTTTTCTTTTCTTCTCTCTCTCAAGTATTTTTTTTCTCCTGCATATTTTTCATGCCATCAATCTTTATTATTTTTTATCCTTTAAATGATGATATTTTTATGTATCATATTCAATTATCGCCTTTTTCGTGAGTTTAATTGTAAAGATAAATCAAGTGATTAAGACCTGGGTGATTGCTATTCTTTATTCATAAAGACTGGCTCTGTACGCTTCATCGGCGCTTCCCATTTAGTTTAACACGACGGCTGATGTCTTCATAACCACAATGTTAAACCGGGCGTTAAGCCTGATAATCTAGATTTGAAAGCAGAGAATGGCCCGCGTTCGCTTGATTAAATTTTATTTATCAACCTTTCAATGTTATGATTCGGATGAGAAAGACAATCGGTGAATATCAATTTCCACTAAAATCGCCAGAGGAAAGAAAATCACAATGTGTCCTTTTCGATTTTCCCTTCAATGTCTGCTATATTTTGTTAAAAAAAATAATAACTATTCTTAAACAAAGAATTATCATTCATATATAATTATTATTCAAAGAAACAAAACAATGAATGTTTTTCCCTATGTTTTATTTCACGATTTTTTTTAAAAATTACAGATATGGTGGAATTGACCTAAACGCACGACGCAAAAACGCCACACGTGAAACCACGAATACATTAAAAGCCTGGTTGTATGAACACCGAAAAAATCCCTACCCCACAAAGGGCGAGAAAATCATGCTGGCCATCATCACCAAAATGACTCTGACACAGGTCTCCACCTGGTTCGCTAACGCCAGAAGAAGACTGAAGAAGGAAAATAAGATGACGTGGTCCCCGCGAAATAGATCTGAGGACGATGCAGACGATGATCTGGACAATGATGAGGAGGACGATTTGTTGCGGAAAAACGACTGTATCGTCGATAAAAAAGAATCCAGCAACAAAATTGAAGAGTCGTCAAAAGGTAATTGAAGTTAATATTAAAATTCATTTTTTTTGACGAAGAACAATGTTAAATAAATGGAGAAAATCAAAAGAAAACCAAAACCCCCGAAATCGTTATAATATTTGAATGCAGAATTGCATATATAGAAGATAAATAGTTTAATTAATTAACGTAAGCATTTACTCAGGTGTATTATACAAAATAATTTGACATTAAACAAATGTTTTTCTAAATATAAAATGATCTTTTTAAAACCACAGGCAGACAATATTAATGCACTGACTCTATAAACCGACCATTCAGAAAACCTCACCCATTCCCTAAAGAAACATTTTTAAAGTCAACTTTATAGCTGGTTTAACGACCAGATAATGTTCTTTTAAATAAATGAGCAATGGATTAATCAAAAAAAGTAATTTCCCTTTAAAATAAAAAAAAAATAAAAATAATGGAGTTTTAAGCTTTTTTTCACATCCTTTGTTTATTTCTCCAAATGACGATTCTTTTCGATTATAATGATCTATGATGATGGCCAAGTAGGAGTTACTCGAGCCGGTCCATGAAATTCACCTGGATTATGAATAATGTAGAGTTCCTTTTGAACAGACGGCTTCACGGAGTCTCTGTCAGAAAAATACATAATTCATAAAGTCTCTTAGTTAGAACAATAAAAGCCGATCAAAATAAGATAGGAGCCTAAATAAAGAGACAAAAATCCCAGATTTATAAAGTTGATATTTTTTTTTTTCCTCCAACGAGACTTTTAAGTTTGAAAGGGAGATTTTTTCCAATGATAATTTTTCCACGTTATGTGCCTATGTATTATCCGATTTAAATCAGAGATGCCCCGAAGGAAATTTTGACTATCATTAGTATTGATGTTAATGAAGTGAGAGTTAAATCCGTTAAAGGGTTTATCCTCCAGGATAACAATTGATATCTTTGTTTATATATACTAATCAGTCGTTATAAAATAAATTCAATCGCGTTTATTTATAACATCCCAATGACTCTAAAATATTCTGAAATATTTTTCCTACAGAAAATTTTTATTTATGTATATTAATTAACGATTTCTGTCAATCGGAAAATTTAGTTTAATCCACAAAAATTTCATTTCTAATCTGTATTCAAAAAGCATAAAAAATGTCAGAAATTTAAAAAAAAAGCAAGTCTCTTTTCTATTTTTATTCGACACTGCATTAAACTTTGTAACCACATTATGCAAATATCTGTTGTAGAACATGTATAATAATATTTTGAATACAATTAACTTCAAGTTTATTTCATCATTAATATGCGATGACAGAAGCTTTAATGAGTAACAAGATATTTCTATGTAAAGACTAATTAACTTTATAATTCAAGTTTTTAGTGTGAGTGTAGAGGTTACACTCAATAATTACTCATTTTACAAATTTTCAGACAACCCTTAACGACCCCAAAACAGCAATTTATACGTTGCTCTAACTTACACAATATTTTGTGCAGGAATAAAATTACTTCGACACGTTGACCTGATATTTATAAGCATTAAAGCAGGACTTCATTCAATGAAAGGGTCTAAATTTAAAAAAATTAAAACAGTTAAGAAGGAAAAATAAAATCTTATAATATTGAAAAGTTGAAATATTTTTTTTCTTAATCAAAATTTATTTTATTTTTACAGACTGTGAAGATCGAGAACTAAATGAGAAAATTATCAGCGTGGACGAAGATGAAGATTCTAATCTGAGTTTTGAAGAGAGAGACACGCGACAAAGAGTGGATTCCCTGAGCTCAGAAAGCGAAAGTTTATCGAATAAAATTCTTCGAAGGGAAGCAGATGCGCCTTCTCCAAATCTCAGCATTGGCGAAGATTCAAGATGTAGCGACTTGGCCTCTCCTCGGTGCTCCAGCGCTGTCACGTGTTCACCCCAACCTATTAAAACTGACACAAATTCTACCCAAAATCAGGACAATCGATCCAAAATTTGGTCTGTGACCCAGTTTCTGAATAATTCGTCCTCATCCGATGACGAAAAGGACGAAGAAGTGAAAAAACCTATTGTGACGTCATCGATGTCAAGTCGAGGCTCCCTTGTCCCTCATAGTGCTTCGGACTTGTATTACCTTACCTCCACAGCTAGTCACATGATGAGGGCCGGCCGGTACGGCGGTTTTGGCCCTTACCCCAGTGCTTTGTCGTTGGCACATCCGCCATTGTCGTACCCTTACATCCTGTCCTCTCACGCCGCGGCAAAAAGTTCTCTGGGCGGATCTCATTTCCCGTTTTCTGGACCGGAAAACCTGTCCAAATCTGCAGAAAAACTCGTAAGGTCATCTAGTTCTCTATTTTCCCCTGCAAGAGACATTGATGTTGTTCGTCCCTAGATAAATTATTGTTCTTCACATCCTATTACTTCGTCGTTGATTTATTATAATTATTAAAGTAAATGTATGTTTTATCTAATTTTGACTTGTTGTGTTTGTACACTTGGCAAGAGAAAGGATTTCATAGAAAAAAAATCGTAGGTTTTTTGCAGCAAAAATTCTTTTATTTACATTTGTTTTTACTGTAGAAGAAAGGGAAAGTGTATCAATTTGCAAAACCACCCATTTTCCTCACAAAGCAGACCGCTTGTATTTCGTCGTTTTTTATGAAACGTGATATTTATGGTTGAAATAACATTTCATTAGAAAAAATGGTACATATCACACAAAGCCTATAAATGTCTCCACAAAATTTTCTGAAGTGTATAGGAAGCCTGTTTTGAATATAAACCCCCTTCGCATCTGTGAAATAGACAAAGGCATATTGCGATGAACACTGATGGAAAATTGCCCAAGAGGAAATCGGATGTATTTTACTGCAAAATACATAGAAATTTACAACCGAGTCTGAAACTTACAATTTTTTTATGACATATCAAAAAAACCCGGATTGCGTGTTTGTTTTAGTTAACAGGCTTTATATTTGATACACAAACTCCTTTAGCTCTAAATACACATGAGAACGAAGGAGAAAATATGGTGTCCGTTGATTTTATTCGTCTGTTTAAAGACTCGCATACACACACATAACGAATCGATCCATTTGTAACATTTCTAATTAATGCACACGTACACACGACAAACATAGATGTTGGTTATACAAGCAAATGCATTTTTATTGAGGGGAGACATTTCAGCCGTGGATTGCTCTGTGACGCAGCCCAGCTGTTGCTGTTCTTGCGTGTAGGTTGCTCTGAGGTCTCCTACACAAGACATATTGTCACGCAACACTGGACAAAAAATCTTTCATCCGAAGCCAAGAATCATTTGACAAATAAAACGGAGCGAGAAAAAAATTAAACCATTATTATTATTATCACTCTGAAAGGAAATAGAATTTAAATCACCACTATAAAAGGGCACTTATAATAAAAAAAAAAGACATTCCCTAATTTACATTTTAGAAAATCCGTCTTAATCCATTTTCTGTTGTTATGAGCTTGATTCTTTTGCTATGGTAATTGATCTACGAGAATTTCATATACAATCTTTAAATCGCCTTTAAACCTCTCAACATGGTTAGAACACCTGTTTGAGTAATAAGAAAGCATTTAATGATTGGCTAATATTCAAATGATTAAAAAAAAAAAAACGATGTCAAAGACGGATTATGGATGGCATATCTGATATTTTGTTGTAAATTGCCACATCCCATCAAATGAAATCGGAAATGAGCGAAGGGTGGGGTGGGGATGAAGGGGGGGGGGGAGTGATGGTCACGTTTTCAATAATTGTGTTACTTAGTGTTAAAGCCGCAGCATTTTTATATAAAGCATAACCGCAACATTTTAATAATCAAAATTTAAGACCTTCGTATGCTAAATTTGTATTTTATTTGTTTTTGTGGCAATTAAATAACAAAAAAACACGTGTTTTCCCCGCATGATGAAAAATGTAAAAATAATATTTACCGCGTAATTATAGACATGGATAACCTCATATATATTGTCCACAGTATAAAGAGAAATGACAGGACGCAATTTTAACATTTTATTCCTTTTCTAGCTTCTAATTAGACGTAGATGTGAAACTAATGAACGATATGTAGTGTTTTTTGTAAAAGGTCGACCTTATCAAAATGGACGCCCATATTACATTTATTTTCCCCATAACTTCATATAGATTAAAAAAAACCCGGAATTGAATCAAATATTCAATATAGTTACCCTTGTTTAATACATGTAAAAAAAAATGAATCGACAATTAATGAGTTTTTCCTAATAACGAGCAGAAACGTCCATATACGATACGCCGCTACGGACAACCAATGATGCTAAAGACCCAACTTTGTCTCTTACGACAAAAATGATATATATGATCTATATATCAAATTTCTTGTCAAAACGAGGCTACCATCCAGCGCAGAATCTGGACATGATTAACAGACATCAGCATGTAATGTCGAGGTTATATAAAGTAATGTGGGATTCAGGTGTGCCTATTTGTCGCCCTTAATGGGACACGTTCTTTGATCCCGTCTTTTTCTGCCGCCGCACTCTGACAACGACTTCACGCGAAAAGTGTCCGCAGCGGTATTTTTTTTTTTTACGTTGCCGCAACTCTTTTTCAAATGTAAGGTTTAGGTCAAGATAGTTCAGTCTTTAAGAAAACCATGAATTAATGACTTGACAGTGTATGATAAGAGAATGATAAATGAAACTTCAAAAATACTTGTTGTGGTCGCTTAGGAAAATTGTATGGTTCCCTTTTTTAATTTATTGTTTTGCGTTCTACTTTGTATTTCATTATATCATTATAATTTCGTCACTCATACACTGTTATCTAGATAAAAAGGAAATGTATCTTTTAGACGATATGTTGATTTTTCAAACCTGCATGCACGCAAGCTGTTCGTTTAGTTTACGAGTTTCTCGCAAGCAGAAAAATTACATTGCTAGTAGATTAGCAAGAAAAATAACTAAGGGTTAAATTAATACTAATTATTTATTAATGAAAGCAAAAAATTGCACGCAACAACAATAAAATAAAGAAAGAAAAAAAATTCGCCTGTGACTAGAAAATTTTATTGCAGCTATAATTGTACTAACGATGTTGCTCTATTGGTTCTAACAGTGACAAATATTGCATACAAAAAATGAAATAATTTTCTAAGAACTATTAAGTCTATTTGAAGCAAGGTGGACGGTTGAATGCTGAATTTGACAAATTGTGCGTGCTAATTCTATCTTACCTAAAAATAAATATAGTTTTTTTTTATACTTTCAACTCTGTATGACTGCTTTTTTCAGCGTATGGTTAAGACAAAATTGCAGAATATGATGAAAACAACAGTCGCATCCGAAATGACCAAAATGTCTTTACAAATGTTTACACAAGATTGTTTATCAAAGACAAAATCATGGTCAAACATTTGAACAATCGTCTTTGTTCAAGTCCCCCCAGATAACATTTCAAGATACATGTAAGTTTGACGGAGAACCTCGGGTATTCTACAAGGGTCCACACTTCAAAATTTCGAGTTTTCATCCCGATAGGATCAGGGTATTGTCTCCCAAAAAAAACATGCCTGTCAATTTGTTACTGTTGTACTGTATCTATTGCAGGACTGACAAGATGTCTTGTTCAATAATCCTTGGCCTTACGCATCACGCAGGCCCAATGACATATTCAACCAACGTACTATCATGTTAAGTTTAGCATTAAATTGAATCCGGACCGATAGGCTCAGGAGATACCGGAATTTGTGTGGTCCCCGGGTATCTGATCCGTGTGTTATTATTTCCTTGTCGCCTCGTGACAATGAACAAGTTTGTTAGGCATTTAACAGGTAACGAGATCAGTGATCAAGATGTTCGGGCTCTAATCTTTCGACTAGCTTGATCATAATTACACACACATCCAGATTAATTGATTGTAATGCGACAATCGCTTCTGGTTCTCTCTATAAAACTAGACGACATAATAAAAAAAAAACTTGGACAAAAAAATCCAACATGTCAGTACTGACTTCATCGTATTATTCTGAGATACCTTATACACCGGAGACAATTTAAGATTTTTTTTTGTTTGTAAGCACGCAGGTATTATAACGTGTCAGGTAGTAACAGGCTAGATTTTTGATATCTTAATGAAACATCGCTTATTTATATCTATTTAAATTGTCTATTCTTCTTGTTTTGTAATTACCACAAACACACCGTGTTTCAAGTCGAGGAGCGTACAAACATAGTTAACGTGTTATCTAATTAATCATTTTGAGAAGTTGGACCTGCTTTCAATATACAGAAAAGTACATATTTTACATACAGCGCGCGGCACGGATTAAGCTGGAGCCGGGGTTCTCAGAAAAAAAGTTATTTTTTTAACGGTTCCTAAAATTTGTGTTGATTATCCCTCATCATATTAAATCACCTTTCAAAATTTTAAGGAATTCAAATTTATAAACAAACCAATTTGCATGAAGATAAAAATCAAACGTGAACTTCTTGTTGACAAGATTTGGGGGAATGACGTCAAACATAAGACAATATTTGGTCCCGTTTTCTAATTATTTTGATTAAAATAGCACAGTGTCTCAAATTAGAAAGTGCTTACAAAATATTAGTATTTATATACATTTATGTTTATAACCGTTTTTGTCACACGTGTCTTCAATCTTTTCATCAAACAAAAAATGAAAGAATATTGTTTTTCTTTCACACAAGGAAATACTCTATTAACTATATAAGAAAGTAATTAAATTAAATTGTTCATTATTAAGGCAAATTTTGTAAATATAATTTAGAATTGCTAAATTGCTTACAATCCAATCTAGAATGGTTTTAAAAGTTGATATTTTTGTTACATTGAAAGTTAAAAATCAAAGATTTCTAAACTTTTCTGTAACAATGATTGTTATAGATAAGTTTAGAAATCTTCCTTTTTTAACTTTTAATGTAAAATTTAATCTAAAATTTCCATATAAGTAAATCTTTGAAAAATTATATAGATAGTATAGATGAAACAGTTTTTAAAAGACACATATCCATCAAAGCTACAGAGGAAAATAAAGTTTTCACCAACATGCAAATAGCAAAATATATTCAGTAGATTTTAATTTAAATCTATGCATTATGATAACCCACTTGCATTTCTTTTTTCTTCTTCCTCTTTTTTTCTCAGCTGTATTTTTATTTTTGGTAATGAACTTATTCACTCGAAAGCTGATTCTTTCGGACCAACTTACCTCGCTCTTAATGACAATATGTACCGATAAATTTTTACTTCAGACAGAAATGGTTAAAAAAAAAGCCAATTGGTATACAACAGTACAACCAAAGGTCCCGTGTTTCTATCGTGTTAAGGGACATTTGGGTGGCATGTTTTTAGGATGATCTCATACCTGTAAAGAGATTACCTCGATTACATACAATTGCGTGAAACATTAAAAGATTAGCCCAAGAACCATCTTGTCACGAGCGCAAACACAAAAGAAATGAACTGGGAGCAGAGATGCGTTGGGAGGACACTCAATGTAAACCTGGGTGCTTAATCGTGATAGAACCCTAGACCAGAGCGGGATACCCACTCACCCGTAGTAAAGGTGGCCGGTTTTCGATGATTAACCCACCTGGATTATCTGAAGGTGCTTACTGTTTTGTTGCAAGGAGCACTGTCAATGCGTCTTGTTTTGCGTGGTGGTTTTTTTTTTAACTGCACCTTTTATCTGATGGCATTGTATACTAACAAGATATCATATTTAATTAAACATGGAATCAAATCCAGGGGAGCGATAAAGGTGTCGGTTTGTTTGTGTGAAGGAGTTCGGGGTTTGTTGGGTCTTTTATCTTATCACCATCAGGTAGATACATTGTAACAAATTAAAACAATGGACGATTGACTCACAACGAGAGGACTGACTACAATAGATGTCTCACCGTAAGCTGTAAACAGTTGTTTGTACATTGTCGCAAACAGGAGAAGAAGCAAAGATATCTACGATCTGAGGAATGCAGACAATTATTGTCCATCTAAACAGATTCATGCTATTCAACGTATCTAAACTGTGAAAAGGTTAAAAGATTTTCAAAAATTCGTTGCGTCTTTTTTTCTTATTTAATCTTCAAACAGAATCTTATCATTTTCATTCGTTACACTTGATCGCTTTAATTATTTTTTTCTTATCAGAAATTCTTTGAATTTTTATCTAATTGAATAAACAACTAGGAAATAATCTACACGTCTTGTCTATCAGTTTTTTTTTTCAAGTTTAATATAACAGTAGATATATATAATCAATTACGACTTTCATAGATTAAACAGTTTTGGATTGAATCTTTCCAATTTTTCAATTCTACATATTTTTATGGTGGATAGAAATCTATTTAAAATTCGAAATTCATTATTTCATTGCATTTATTACTGGTATTTGATATGTTAAAATAGCGTTTAATCCTCTACCAAGATATACTTCAATGTTTTAGAGAAAAGAAATCTTAATTTTAAGAATTCGGAAACGGTTAATTTAACCAAAGGTTAAATATCATCAAACAAATTGTGTGGCGTTAAATAACACACCATCCCCTAATTTTTACAAATACCACACCTGTTGGTTACCTGGTGAACAAGATTTAAATCATCATATATTTAAAAGGTTGTTCACTTAAAAAGAAAAACCGAGCAATACCAACCACAATAATATAAACCACAAAAAATTCTTCCTTCATGGAAGCTATTGAACATTTTTTTTCCAGTTAACCGATTTGATACAAAATTTAAATAAAGCTATACTCCCGAGAAAGTCTGAATTTTATGTCTTTCGAACCCGTTAAATGTTCGTGATGTTGCATGCAAAACGTCCGGATGTTGGCGAATTGTTACAATGTAACGGGGCCCCGTGGAAGCATGTTCAGTAGGAATGCATGGTCATTTTCTCAATTGCTACAGGAAGTGATCTACGTTTTTTCACCCGCTTTTCTGTCAATCAGAGACGAAGATCCGAAACGAATCGATGCAACGTTATATAGCAAAAAGAACAGTTGGGTGAACATCGCACGACCATCAACAAGTTCATTCTCTTGTACTATGTATCGTCTTATGATGGGTTTTTCTGTTTTTCTGCTTTATACAGAATTATATTAGAATTGACAAAAATATATATGTCTGTTGCGTTTGTTCAAGATACACGAATAAAATGTGCATTACATGTATTACATGGTCGTTTAAAAAAAAAATTGTCATCATACTATTTTTGTATATATTTTTCATCATTTATAGAAAACACGAAGTGTCTAGACAATAAAAAAAATCCCCGAATTTTTTTTTTCAAATCTATGTACAGCCCAATTTTTTGGACAAAGAATTTGTATTTTTAACAAGCAAATAAGAAAGTGCAATTTGCTTTCTTAATTAAAGGATAACCCTTGGAAGTTCAAAACACGTTTCAAAAATTTTAAAATGTTTTTTAATGTCTATAAGCACTGGCTGATATTTGTTTTCAAAATATTTGCTTGCTTTAGCAAAATTTCAAATATATTTCCTCTTTTCAGAAAAAAAGTTTAAATTCATTTATCTAAATTTCATATTATCAAATACATGTATATATTAAAATTTCAATAATAAGAATATTAACATTTTTGCTGTCAAAGTGTAGAGGACACACAATCTGCTTTGTATATATCAGCTGTGTAAATTCATGAACTACATAATTATGTAGTATGATGTTTGAAATCGCTAAATGGAACCTGCGTTTTTAAAATTCTCCTCATGAAAACATTCATTATTAAAGATTTTTTTAGTGTTTATTTATTTCATCAATATTGGCTCTTCATTAAAAGATGAATACATCAAGAGCCATTGATTTATTTTTTTAGCACAATTTTTATAGCAAACACTGCAACATACACATGTAGTACATGTAAGTTCGCATGCTTTTTGTATTATTGATTCGATGAGTTAAATTTTTAAAATTGTAAAGCAATTAAATAGAAAAAAACCAATAATAATTATTTAGAATTTTTCTATTGTGTTTCGTTTGATAACACATATTTCACAAATATATGCAATTCACAGCTACACGTTTAAAGAAAAGACATTTACAATAAAAATATTTCAACGATACACATTTATTAAGGTCTTCCGTTTCCAACGGAGGACCTTATTGTTTTTCTTAGGTTTCTTTTTCCCTATTATTATTATTATTTTTTTTTTCTTACCGATTTTGTGCGCGCGATTTCTCGGAAACGGCTCAACCGATTTACGTCAAATTTTCAGTTCTGATAGGTATTGATCTGAACCTTGTTGGAAATTTTTTTTGTTGATGACGTCACTTCCTGTCTCGAGATATCATGGATTTATCAGTTTTTATAGGGGTATTTTGTACCGAGAACTCCTCTTTTACCATTGAAGATATGATGTTGAACTTTTCAGGGCTGATAGACGAAAGACTGAAATAGTGTCTAATGGTCATTAATCATCTTTATCTCAAAGAGCGCCGAAGCTCGCCCGAGCTTGAAAATTAAGATAAAAAAGGCGTCATGATTTTTCTTGGTTTTCTTTGAATATCTCTTTTCTTCAAAGCATTTTGTTAAAACATGTAGAACAAAAAAACTTAATTAAATCAAGAGCTTTAATTTCAGATCATGAAAAAGGGGCTAGCCCTTCAAATTAGGGGCTGAGGGGGCTCTAAAATCTTTTAATGATAACTTTTTACCGTGAAATATTTTGTGATGCGTTA